>NC_041388.1:70537925-70569156 GCF_002162155.2 Triticum dicoccoides
GCCTCCTCTTTTGTGTCTTGACGTAGGGTCCAAGTCTCTTGGGTCTTGTTCGTTAAGAAAATCACGTTCCTGAAGGTTTCATTCCGTTTGGACTCCATTTGATATTCCTTTTCTTCGAAACACTAAAACAGGCAAAAAAACATCAATTCTGGGCTGGGCCTCCGGTTAGTAGGTTAGTCCCAAAAATAATATAGAAGTGGATAATTAATCCCAATAATGTCCAAAACAGTAGATAATATAGCATGGAGCAATCAAAAATTATAGATACGTTGGAGACGTATCAAGCATCCCCAAGCTTAATTCCTGCTCGTCCTCGAGTAGGTAAATGATAAAAATAGAATTTTTGATGCGGAGTGCTACTTGGCATAATTTTAATGTAATTCTTCTTAATTGTGGTATGAATATTCAGATCTGAAAGATTCAAGATAAAAGTTTAATATTGACATAAAAATAATGATACTTCAAGCATACTAACAAAGCAATCATGTCTTCTCAAAATAACATGGCTAAAGAAAGTTATCCCTACAAAATCATATAGTCGGGCTATGCTCCATCTTCATCACACAAAATATTTAAATCATGCACAACCCCGATAACAAGCCAAGCAATTGTTTCATACTTTTGGTGTTCTCAAACTTTTTCAATCTTCACGCAATACATGAGCGTGAGCCATGGATATAGCACTATAAGTGGAATAGAATGGTGGTTGTGGGGAAGACAAAAAGGGAGAAGATAGTCTCACATCAACTAGGCGTATCAACGGGCTATGGAGATTCCCATCAATAGATATCAATGTGAGTGAGTAGGTATTGCCATGCAACGGATGCACTAGAGTTATAAGTATATGAAAGCTCAACAAAAGAAACTAAGTGGGTGTGCATCCAACTTGCTTGCTCATGAAGACCTAGGGCATTTTGAGGAATCCATCATTGGAATATACAAGCCAAGTTCTATCATGAAAAATTCCCACTAGTATATGAAAGTGATAACATAGGAGACTCTCTATCATGAATATCATGGTGCTACTTTGAAGCACAAGTGTGGTAAAAGGATAGTAACATCGTCCCTTGTCTCTTTTTCTCTCATTTCATTTTTTTATTTGGGCATTTTCTCTTTTTTTATGGCCTCTTTTTTTCGTTCAGATTCTCATCCCGACTTGTGGGGGAATCATAGTCTCCATCATCCTTTCCTCACTGGGACAATGCTCTAATAATGATGATCATCACACTTTTATTTTCTTACAACTCAATAATTACAACTCGATACTTAGAACAAAATATGAATCTATATGAATGCCTCCGGCGGTGTACCGGGATATGCAATGAATCAAGAGTGACACATTTGAAAGAATTATGAATGGTGGCTTTGCCACAAATACGATGTCAACTACATGATCATGCTAAGCAATATGACAATGATGGAGTGTGTCATAATAAACGGAATGGTGGAAAGTTGCATGGCAATATATCTCAGAATGGCTATGGAAATGCCATAATAGGTAGCTATGGTGGCTGTTTTGAGGAAGGTATATGGTGGGTGTATGATACCGGCGAAAGGTGCGCGGTGTTAGAGAGGCTAGCAAAGGTGGAAGGGTGAGAAAAGTGTGTATAATCCATGGACTCAACATTAGTCATAACGAACTCATATATTTATTGCAAAAATCTACAAGTTATCAAAGCAAATTATTACGCGCATGCTCCTAGGGGGATAGATTGGTAGGAAAAGACCATCGCTCGTCCCCGACCGCCACTCATAAGGAAGACAATCAAAAAATAAATCATGCTCCGACTTCATCACATAGCGGTTCACCATACGTGCATGCTATGGGAATCACAAACTTTAACACAAGTATTTCTCAAATTCACAACTACTCAACTAGCATAACTTTAATATCACCATCTTCATATCTCAAAACAATTATCAAGTATCAAACTTCTCATAGCATTCAACACACTCATAAGAAAGTTTTTACTATTCTTGAATACCAAGCATATTAGGATTATTTAAGAAAATTACCATGCTATTTAAGACTCTGAAAATAATCTAAGTGAAGCATGAGATATCAATAGTTTCTATAAAACAAATCCACCACCGTGGTCTAAAAGATATAAGTGAATTACTAGAGCAAAATTATATAACTCAAAAGATATAAGCGAAGCACATAGAGTATTCTAACAAATTCCAAATCATGTATGGTTCTTTCAAAAGGTGTGTACAGCAAAGATGATTGTGTTAAACTAAAAAGTAAAGACTCAAATCATACAAGATGCTCCAAGCAAAACACATATCATGTGGTGAATAAAAATATAGCTCCAAGTAAAGTTATCGATAGAAGTAGACGAAAGAGGGGATGCCTTCCGGGGCATCCCCAAGCTTTGGCTTTTAGGTGTCCTTAGATTATCTTGGGGGTACCATGGGCATCCCCAAGCTTAGTCTCTTGCCACTTCTTGTTCCATAATCCATCAAATCATTACCCAAAACTTGAAAACTTCACAACACAAAACTCAAAGTAGAAAATCTCGTGAGCTCCGTTAGCAAAAGAAAACAAAAGACCACTTCAAGGTACTGTAATGAACTCATTCTTTATTTATATTGGTGTTAAACCTACTGTATTCCAACTTCTCTATGGTTTATAAACTATTTTACTAGCCATATATTCATCAAAATAAGCAAACAACACACGAAAAACAGAATCTGTCAAAAACAGAACAGTCTGTAGTAATCTGTAGCTAGCGCAAGATATGAACCCCAAAAATTCTAAAATAAATTGATGGACGTGAGGAATTTATCTATTAATCATATGCAACAATAATTAACAAAATGGCAGCAGTTCTCATGAGTGCTAAAGTTTCTGTTTTTTACAGCAAGTGTAGCAAGACTTTCCCCAAGTCTTCCCAATGGTTCTACTTGGCACAAACACTAATTAAACACAAAAAACACAACCAAAACAGAGGCTAGATAAATTATTTATTACTAAACAGGAGCAAAAAGCAAGGAATAAAAATAAAATTGGGTTGCCTCCCAACAAGCGCTATCGTTTAACGCCCCTAGCTAGGCATAAAAATGAGGATAGATCTAGGTATTGCCATCTTTGGTAGGCAATCCATAAGTGGATCTCATAATAGATTCATAAGGTAATTTAATTTTCTTTCTAGGAAAGTGTTCCATGCCTTTCCTTAATGGAAATTGGAACCTAACATTTCCTTCCTTTATATCAATAATTGCACCAATCGTTCTAAGGAAAGGTCTACCAAGAATAATAGGACATGAAGGATTGCAATATATGTCAAGAACAATAAAATCTACGGGCACATAATTACTATTTGCAACAATAAGAACATCATTAATTCTTCCCATAGGTTTCTTAATAGTGGAATCCGCAAGGTGCAAGTTTAGAGAGCAATCATCAAAATCACGGAAACCTAACAAATCACTCAAAGTCTTTGGAATCGTGGAAACACTAGCACCCAAATCACATAAAGCATAGCATTCATGATCTTTAATTTTAATTTTAATAGTTGGTTACCACTCATCATAAAGTTTTCTAGGGATAGAAACTTCCAATTCAAGTTTTTCTTCATAAGATTGCATCAAGGCGTCAATGATATGTTTAGTAAATGCTTTATTTTGACTATAAGCACGGGGAGAATTTAGCACGGATTGCAACAAGGAAATACAATCAATCAAAGAGCAATTTTCATAGTTAAATTACTTGAAATCCATAATAGTGGGTTTAGCAACATCTAGGGTTTTAATTTCTTCAATCCCACTTTTATCAATTTTGGCATCAAGATGAAAAAATTCCGAACTCTTGGAACGCCTTCTAGGTAAAAGTGGATCATATTCAGTCCCATCATTATCTAGATTCATATTGCAAAACAAAGATATAATAGGGGACACATCAATAACTTTTAGATCTTCATCTTTATTTTCATAGCAATCTAGTTTAGCGGCCATTCTATTAACTAAGGTAGCATGCCTATCCGAAATTTCTGTAGTCAATTTCTCAAGACGGACAATCTGGGATCTTAAACCATCGAATTCTTTAGACATATCATCAAGCTCTTTATTCATAAAACTCATAAAAATTTTCTGTTCCTTAAGCTCATTTCTGAAGAAACTATTATGTTCAAATTGCAAAACCATAAAACTCCTGACATTGTTTTCGATCTCTTCTAACCTTTTAAGGTGAAGATCACCAAATTTAGGTAGATCCATAGTGGCAAGCAAGCAAACTAACACACAAGCAAACAAAAAGCAAGCGGGCAAAAAGAGGCAAATAGAGAAAGAGAGGGAGGATAGAGAGAGAGGGTGAACAAAACGGCAAGGGTGAAGTGGGGGAGAGGAAAACGAGAGGCAAATGGCAAATAATGTAATGCGGGAGATAAGGGTATGTGATGGGTACTTGGTATATTGACTTTTTCGTAGACCTCGCCGGCAACGGCGCCAGAAATCCTTCTTGCTACCTCTTGAGCACTGCGTTGGTTTTCCCTGAAGAGGAAGGGATGATGCAGCAAAGTACCGTAAGTATTCTCCTCAGTTTTTGAGAACCAAGGTATCAATCCAGTAGGAGGCTACGCGTGACTCCCTCGTACCTGCACAAAACAAATAAATCCTCGCAACCAACGCGAATAGGGGTTGTCAATCCCTACACGGCCACTTATGAGAGTGAGATCTGACAGATATGATAAGATAATATTTTTGGTATTTTTGTGATAAAGATGCAAAGTAAAATAAAATCAAAGGAAATAACTAAGTAGTAGGAGATTAATATGATGAAGATAGACCCAGGGGCCATATGTTTCACTAGTGGCTTCTCTTGAGAGCATAAGTATTCTACGGTGGGTGAACAAATTACTGTTGAGTAATTGACATAATTGAGCACAATTATGAGAATATCTAGGTATGATCATGTATATAGGCATCACGTCCGAGACAAGTAGACCGACTCCTGCCTGCATCTACTACTATTACTCCACATATCGACCACTATCCAGCATGCATCTAGAGTATTAAGTTCAAGAGAACAGAGTAACACTTTAAGCAAGATGACATGATGTAGAGGGATAAACTCATGCAATATGATATAAACCCCATCTTGTTATCCTCGATGGCAACAATACAATACGTGCCTTGCTGCCCCTACTGTCACTGGGAAAGGACACCACAAGATTGAACCCAGAGCTAAGCACTTCTCCCATTGCAAGAAAGATCAATCTAGTAGGCAAACCAAACTGATAATTCGAAGAGACTTGCAAAGATAACCAATCATACATAAAAGAATTCAGAGAAGATTCGAATATTGTTCATAGATAAACTTGATCATAAACCCACAATTCATCGGTCTTAACAGACACACCGCAAAAGAAGATTACACCGAATAGATCTCCACAAGAGAGGGGGAGAACTTTGTATTGAGATCCAAAAAGAGAGAAGAAGCCATCTAGCTAATAACTATGGACCCGTAGGTCTGAAGTAAACTACTCACACTTCATCGGAGAGGCTATGGTGTTGATGTAGAAGCCCTCCATGATCGATAACCCCTCCAGCGGAGCTCCGGAAAAGGCCCCAAGATGGGATCTCGTGGATACAGAAATTTATGGCGGTGGAATTAGGGTATTGGCTCCGTATCTGGTAGTTTGGGGGTACGTAGGTATATATAGGAGGAAGGAGTACGTTGGTGGAGCAACATGGGCCCCACAAGGGTGGAGGGCGCGCCTGGGGTGGGGGGGTGGGGTAGGCGCGCCCCCTACCTCGTGGCCTCCTATTTTGTGTCTTGACGTAGGGTCCAATTCTCCCGGGTCTTGTTCGTTAAGAAAATCACGTTCCCGAAGGTTTCATTCCGTTTGATATTCCTTTTCTTCGAAACCCTAAAACAGGCAAAAAACAACAATTCTGGGTTGGGCCTCCGGTTAATAGGTTTGTCCCAAAACAATATAAAAGTGGATAATAAAGCCCAATAATGTCCAAAACAGTAGATAATATAGCATGGAGCAATAAAAAATTATAGATACGTTGGAGACGTATCAGCAGCGTAAGTATTTCCCTCAGTTTTTGAGAACCAAGGTATCAATCCAGTAGGAGGCCACGCACGTACACAGACAAATAAACTCCTCGCAACCAACGCGATAAAGGGGTTGTCAATCCCTTCACGGTCACCTGCGAGAGTGAGATCTGATAGATATGATAAGATAATATTTTTCGTATTTTTATGATAAAGGGAAATAAAGATGCAAGTAAAATAAATGGCAAAGGAAATAACTAAGTATTGGAAGATTCATATGATGGAAAATAGACCCGGGGGCCATAGGTTTCACTAGAGGCTTCTCTCGAGAGCATAAGTATTATGGTGGGTGAACAAATTACTGTTGAGCAATTGACAGAATTGAGCATAGTTATGAGAATATCTAGGTATGATCATGCATATAGGCATCACGTCCGATACAAGTAGACTGACTCCTGCCTGCATCTACTACTATTACTCCACACATCAACCGCTATCCAGCATGCATCTAGAGTATTAAGTTCAAGAGAACAGAGTAACACTTTAAGCAAGATGACATGATGTAGAGGGATAAACTCATGCAATATGATATAAACCCCGTCTTGTTATCCTCGATGGCAACAATACAATATGTGCCTTGCTGCCCCTACTGTCACTGGGAAAGGACACCGCAAGATTGAACCCAAAGCTAAGCACTTCTCCCATTGCAAGAAAGATCAATCTAGTAGGCCAAACCAAACTGATAATTCGAAGAGACTTGCAAAGATAACAAATCATACATAAAAGAATTCAGAGAAGATTCAAATATTCTTCATAGATAAACTTGATCATAAACCCACAATTCATCGGTCTAAACAGACACACCGCAAAAGAAGATTACATCGAATAGATCTCCACAAGAGAGGGGAGAACTTTGTATTGAGATCCAAAAGGAGAGAAGAAGCCATCTAGCTAATAACCATGGACCCGTAGGTCTGAATTAAACTACTCACATTTCATCGGAGAGGCTATGGTGTTGATGTAGAAGCCCTCCATGATCGATCCCCCTCCGGCGGAGCTCCAGAAAAGGCCCCAAGATGGGATCTCGTGGATACAAAAATTTACGACGGTGGAATTAGGGGTTTGGCTCCATATCTGGTAGTTTGGTGGTACGTAGGTATATATAGGAGGAAGGAGTACGTCGGTGGAGCAACATGGGCCCCACGAGGGTGGAAGGCGCCTGGGGGGGGGGGGCGTAGGCGCGCCCCCCTACCTCGTGCCTTCCTGGTTGATTGCTTGATGTAGGGTCCAAGTCCTCTGGATCATGTTTGTTCCAAAAATCACGTTCCCGAAGGTTTCATTCCGTTTGGACTCCATTTGATATTCTTTTTCTGCGAAACCCTAAAATAGGCAAAAAACAGCAATTCTGGGCTGGGCCTCCGGTTAATAGGTTAGTCCCAAAAATAATATAAAAGTGTATAATAAAGCCCAACAATGTCCAAAACAGGACATAATATAGCATGGAACAATCAAAAATTATAGATACGTTGGAGACGTATCAGTGCCCCCCGGCCACTCTGTCAAGGAGGTAAGGAAACCGATCCTGACGTGGTCGTTCCTAATCCGGCGTACAATACTTGGCATCTACTGGATCAGGCGATCTTGTTTGTGATCCTCTCGTCGTCCACAATTAAGGTCGCCGGCATGGTGATGTTCGCCGTCTCCTCTCATGAGTCCTGGTCCACGCTCTCTGACAGTTTTGTGTCCCAATCCAATGCCCGAGCCATGCAGATCCGTTCCAAGCTAGGTCGGGTGAGAAAGCTTGACTCCTCAGCAGCGGCCTTCTTCAACAAAATCAAGTCCCTCTCGAATAAGCTGACGTCCATCCGCAGGCCTCTTCATCCAGAGGAATTCACCTCGTTTGTTCTTGAGGCAGGGCCGGCCCTGAGGGGGGCAAGGGGCGGCCGCCCCGGGCCCCCGACATCGAGGGCCCCCCTCCCGAACAAGTAGTACGCATGCCAGCCCATGAGCTTCGTACAGGCGAGGCCGCAAGGGCACAGCCGATCGATCGATCAATCGATTGTCCTGAGAGTTAGACGCACGAGCGCACGGCCGAGATCGTATCTGTATCTCCGTGTATACTGCACTCATAGTTGTAAGTAGGGAATGTAAAGATCGTCTAATCTCCTCGGTCCCTATTTTCCAAAAGCCCCAATCCAAGGTTCCTATCGCACGCCGCCAACAATCTCACATGGTGCCTGCGCACAATGAAGGTCATCGATCGATGATCGATCTGCTGTAATCACACGAGTACATGCCCCCGCCCGGTTTCCCACAATCTGCGTTCCACTGCTATGATTGACAATCAGCTGCTCCTCTCGTCTGCAGCCTGCACTTGCTTCCGTCGATCATGCCACCATCTACCCGGAAGAGGTTTGTTGTTTTCTAATTTTCCTACCCTGGGATGAATGCGCATGTACCAAGATGACTAGTATTCTAATGATTCAGTCATTATCTTGGACGGTAGTTATGCCAAAGCGTCCCCTGGTTGCATTAAGGGAGTCATCTTTACAAAGAATGAAGAGAACATCATTTTGCCGTGCTTCACGGTTACAATGATTGCATAATCAAATCACCTAAAACCATTGAGAGAACTTAACTAGATCCGGGTATACTATTTATTTATGAATTTGCCTTCATACCCTAAACCTTGGCTATTTTTGGTTCTGTAGTGGATTATATAATAAGTATGTTAGTGCCAAATATATAATTTATATTATAATATTTTTGTTGTAATTAGAGAACTTTTCGCATGCTATAAGTCAGTCATGTTTTGTTTCTAGCTTTACCACTAACTATGATACAATCACGGAGATAAGCTATTTACAAAATTTTCAAGAGTAATACAGGTATAGTTTAGAAAGAAATAATGTATGAAACTGACATCAACCCTGTCATAAGAGACTTAGCATTGAGAATCAGAAGAAATTTTTAAGGTAATACGTGTAATGTTATCTGATATAAAACTTCATTGAGTTTTTTTTGAGACACAAAAAACTTTATTGGTAACACTGATTATTGTTGTTATATTAGAGATCCCCGAGTTTTTGTTTCGCCCCGGGCCCAGAAAATCTCAGGATCGGCCCTGTCTCGAGGGTCTTGATGAGGACTATGATGCTCTTGTTGAGATGGTGATGGGTCGTGATGACCCTATGCCTGTGCGTGATCTATATGCACGTCTCCTAGCAACTGAACAACACATTGCAAGCCGCTGTTCTGCTGTGATTGCTGCTGGCCCTCATTCAGCGCATGCAACATAGATAGGTGGTCGCTCGTCGCGCTCCAATGCCCTTGCGCAGCATCGCTCCGGCGCTGGACTTGCGTTGGCTCCGCGCCATCCCCACTCGCTGTAACCATCCACATTGGGCGGGGGAGGTGGCCGCAACCCTGGGACTCATCCGGTCTGTCAGCTGTGCGGCCATGTTGCATCCTGCTGTTTTAAGCGCTTTCAGAAGGACTTTCTAGGGATTGGCAATAATGGGCGCTTCACTGCTCGTCAGCTGGCCATGGCGAATCAAGTCTCCCATGGACATACTCAGTCTTTTCCCATTGACGCTAGCTGGTACATGGATACGGGGGCTATTGATCACCTTACCAACGAGCTTGGCAAGATGCAGGTGAAAGAAACCTATCAGGGGAAGGAGCGAGTACAAACCGTCGACGGCTCATGTATGCGTATTCATCATGTTGGTCAAGCTATCCTACCCACTCCTTCCTCTCGCACACTTCATCTTAATGATGTTCTGCATGTTCTTGAAGTCACCAAAAGTCTTTTGTCAATTCCTCATCTTACTCAATATAATCGTGTACTTGTTGAATTTCACCCTTATGTCTTCTTTGTTAAGGATCTGGCTACTCGGGAGCTTCTTCTTAGAGGTCGCTATCGTGATGGTCTCTACAAACTTGATGCACCCATAATAAAGCAAGTTTTCAGCAGTCTCCGTGCGTCGTCTGCCCAATGGCACGCTCGTCTTGGTCATCCGTCATCACAAGTGGTGCAACATATTTTGCGTAGTCATGAGCTTCCATTGGTCTCCAATAAATTAGATGTAGTATGTGATGCATGTCTCATGTTAAACTCTTTCTTTGTTAAGTTGGGAATCATGCATCGTGTCTCATGTCCACATACCCACCAGCAAAATGGCACCGCCAAGCGCAAACACCATCATATTGTAGAGACCGGCCTCACCTTATTAGCGCATGCTTCTGCTCCTTTTTCATATTGGAGTGATGCTTTCTTTACCGCATGTTTCCTTATTAATAGTATGTCTACTCGACTTATTGCTATGCAATCCCCACTTGAGCATCTATTCGGAGAGGTTCCTGACTATACCTTCTTGAAGGTGTGATGACCCACAAGTGTAGGGGATCTATCATAGCCTTTTCGATAAGTAAGAGTGTCGAACCCAATGAGGAGAAGAAGGAAATGATAAGCAGTTTTCAGTAAGGTATTCTCTGCAGGCACTGAAATTATCAGTAACAGATAGTTTTGTCATAAGGTAATTTGTAACGAGTAGCAAGTAATAAAATTAAATAAGGTCCAGCAAGATGGCCCAATCCTTTTTGTAGAAAAGGACAAGCCTGGACAAACTCTTATATGAAGGAAAGCGCTCCCGAGGACACATGGGAATTATCGTCAAGCTAGTTTTCATCACGTTCATATGATTCACGTTCGGTACTTTGATAATTTGATATGTGGGTGGACCGGTGCTTGGGTATTGTCCTTACTTGGACAAGCATCCCACTTATTATTAACCCCCATTGCAAGCATCCGCAACTACAACAGAAGTATTAAGGTAAACCTAACCATAGCATGAAACATATGGATCCAAATCAGCCCCTTACGAAGCAACGTATAAACTAGGGTTTAAGCTTCTGTCACTCTAGCAACCCATCATCTACTTATTACTTCCCAATGCCTCCCTCTAGGCCCAAAAAATGGTGAAGTGTCATGTAGTCGACGTTCACATGACACCACTAGAGGGATGACAACATACATCTCATCAAAATATCGAACGAATACCAAATTCACATGACTACTTATAGAAAGACTTCTACCATGTCCTCAGGAACAAATGTAACTACTCACAAAGCATATTAATGTTCATAATCAGAGGGGTATTAATATGCATAATGGATCTGAACATATGATCTTCCACCAAGTAAACCAACTAGCATCAACTACAAGGAGTAATCAACACTACTAGCAACCCACAGGTACCAATCTGAGGTTTGGATACAAAGATTGGATATAAGAGATGAACTAGGGTTTGAGATGAGATGGTGCTGGTGAAGATGTTGATGGAGATTGACCCCCTCCCGATGAGAGGATCATTGGTGATGATGATGGTGATGATTTCCCCCTCCTGGAGGGAAGTTTCCCCGGCAGAACAACTCTACCGGAGCCCTAGATTGGTTCCACCAAGGTTCCGCCTCGTGGCGGCGGAGTTTCTTCCCGAAAGCTTGCTTATGATTTTTCCTCGATGAAAGACTCCATATAGCCAAAGATGGGCATCAGAGGGCCACCAGGGGGCCCACGAGGCAGGGGGCGCGCCCAGGGGGTAGGGCGCGCCCCCACCCTCATGGATGGTGGGTGGCCCCCCTCTGGTACTTTCTCCGCTCAGCATTTTTATATATTCTGAAAATAACTCCCGTGGAGTTTCAGGACTTCTGGAGATGTGCAGAACAAGTCTCTAATATTTGCTCCTTTTCCAGCCCAGAATTCCAGCTACTGGCATTCCCCCTCTTCATCTAAACCTTGTAAAATAAGAGAGAATAGGCATAAGTATTGTGACATAATGTGTAATAACAGCCCATAATGCAATAAATATCGATATAAAAGCATGCTACAAAATGGACGTATCAACTCCCCCAAGCTTAGACCTCGCTTGTCCTCAAGCGAAAGCCGAAATCAAAAATTTTGTCCACATGTTTAGAGATAGAGGTGTCGATAAAATAAAATACAGACATGAGGGCATCATGATCATTCTAGAACATCAACATATATATATATATATATATATATATATATATATATATATATATTGTCATATGATATCCCATGCTAAAGTAACAATTCATTCACATACTCAAGTATGAATCAGAAACTTCATTGAAAACTAACAAACTATAATTTTAGTCATTGAAGCAATTGCAATTTATCATAACATAGGAAAGAGTCAATATAAGAGCTTCTCAGCAAGTCCACATACTCAACCATCTTTTAGTCTTTCATAATTGCTAACACTCACGCGATATTTATGGTTATGAAGTTTTAATCGGACACAAAGAAAGACAGGGGCTTATAGTTTTTCCTCCCAACATTTTACCTCAAGGGTAATGTCAACAATAATAGTTCATGAAAACCCACATCCAATTAGCCATATATATCGGGATCTGTCGTGGAATTGTCACGTCAGATGTCCTAGTGTAAGGACTTAGTCGCGAGGCCAACGCATCTATGTGGTAGCTTGAAGGGGTTGAGCAGAATTGAGAGACGCAACACACAAGACGAGGATTTATACAGCTTCGGGCCCCGGGAAACATCATCCGGTAATAACCCTACATGCTGTTTGTGGCTAGGTCTCATTATGATTATGAGGAAGTCGCCGTAAGCCGGCTCTCCTCTTGGTGTCTAGCCCTAGATATTGTTTCTTGTTGCTTGTCCCTCTTTGGGGAGCCCTGCCCCTCCTTATATAAGTTAGAGGGGCGGGTTACATGTGGAGTCCCAGTAGGACTAGGATTAGTCTATCTTCTCTTACAAGTTGATTACAAGTCCGGGTCTTGCTTCCTCGTAAAGGAGATATTCCTCACGCCTTTCCTCTTAAGCCAGCCTACCATAACGTAGCCGGCCTTCTGGGCCTTGAGCCTCTTGGGCCCCCGGGTCTTGTCGCTCCTTTGATCCGCTTGCCAGGTCACCCATAAGTCACCAGGCTCGGGCGGGTCACTTAGTGAGTCGTCTAGTCAGGACGGGTCATTAGTGAGTCGCCAAGTCCGGCCGGGTTATTCATCTGGCCGGGTCATACCGCGGGGTATATCCCCGACATTAGCCCCCAAGTTTAATTTGTATTTATCCATGTTAAACTGGTCTGCAACATAAACACAAGAACAAATTGACAGGTTGCACTCCGGGTTAAATATTCTTGTAAGCCGACACTTGATCATCCTTAAGTCCTTGTCATCTCCTCCTTCTGGAAAATCCGGGTCAATGGACCAACTTCGTAGTCAATTTGCTTGTAGAAGAAATATTGTAAATAAAGCATCCATTTGAGTCGGCCTTCAATGCTCTGACTTGACAAAAATATTGGTCTTCAAATATTCAACTTATATTCAGCCGACTTGAGATATAAAACTTGCCACTTTATGATTACCAAAATTGCCGGGTTATAAATAGATGATGCCGAGTCATAATTGTCGCCGACGCCGGTTTATGATTTTTGCAGACACCGGGTCAATCTGATTTACTCAAACTGAAAATTTGAAGATATTTCTCCCTTATATCCATAATACCTGTAGCCCCCAAGGGCCGGTTCAATCAGCATGAATAAACCGGGACTTATCACCATGGCTTTAAATGAAATCCAGTTATGTAGCCCCCATGAGTTGGCTATAGTCATAGTAGTGTAGCCGGGTCATCCTAGAATTGTCTTAAGCAAAGAGCAATATGCATTAGCCCCCAAGTGTCGGGTCATTATGTAATAATGAGTAGGGACTTTGTAAATATGATGATGTAAATTTGAGCAGTAACGTGTAGCCCCCAAGGGCCAGCTTAGTAAGATAATACTAAGCTGGGACTTTTCATTGAAAATAATATCATATGATGTAACCCCCATCCTGGGGCTTGAACCCACGTCCACAAGGTTAAGAGCTTTATGCTTTACCAACTGAGCAGTGGATCCTTCAATATATAATGGAATAAGGCTTGTGTATCTTGAATTTTAACAGGAGCAATTGCTAGCCCCCAAGGGCCGGCTCATTACAATGGGATGAGTCGGGTCTTCAATAAGGCCAATAAAAATGACTTTGCATTAGCCCCCAAGTGTCATGGTGCATGCTTGCAGCGACATGAGACTTGCATATTTGATGTAACCTCAACTTGAATAATGTAGCCCCCAAGTGCCGAGTCATAAGCCTGCAGCGACTCGGGACTATTTCCTCCATTGTAAAATAAATCATGCCCATTGATAAAGATAATAGCTGTGGCGCTAAAGCGACTTTGAAAACCTCAATCATAATACTGGTTATTGATAATCATAATAGAAATCCAGCCATGTTGGCTATTCAAAATTTGAATAATATAATCCGGTATGAAAACCTCAATCATTCAATATCATCATTGAAAATCCAACCATGTTGGCTATTTTAAAGAATTCAAATACCTTATCTGTTGACAAGTAAATCCGGAGTTTAAATACCCGGCGGCTCTTGGCCGATGGCGATTCAATACGCCTTCATTGTAAACCGGAATTTTCATGACCCGGCGGCTTATAGCCTTTTGAGAAAAATCCAGAACGGATAATCATTTTGAAGCATCAACTTTGGTAATGAGCTTGAACTTAATCATTTACATGTCATATTTCTGCAAATCCTGCAGAGAGTTTAAATAACATATGCCCTGGCGACTTAGTGTCAAAACCAGGGCGGGTCATAATATCTCACATATAACTACTATGATATTGAATTTGTACTGACGGCTTACATAACCTGTGCAGTAAGGGTGATAACCCAATCCTTAGAAGCCAATGCTTCCACATAGATGATGATTGTCATAAACTAGCGACTTATAGTCAAAAGTCAAGCCGGGTTAAGCACAGAACACTTATATATATTTGAGATATAATCCCAAAAAGGTCTCAAGTTAAGTAATTGTGGCTGCAATAAACTTTACCAGAGACCGAATAAAACTTTTTGAGGCTTCTGATTCGGATACGATCAGTAAACCGTTCCAAAGGGGTTAAGCTAAGATTCGAATACGATCATATATCTCCCAGTGGCTTTGGCGATGCCGATCAAGAGGGTATCGACAGCTATGTTCTCTTTGATTCGAATACGACCTATGTTTGAACAGGAAGCCCCCAAATGACCTTGAGAGTTGTTTAACGACGCTGATTCGAATACGACCCACGTCGATTCCCAAAGGGGTTGAGCTATGATTCGGATACGATCAAGAAGCCCCCAAGTAGGTTCGGCAGTTTGCCAATCAAAAGGGTATCGACTATGTTCTCTTTGGTTCGAATACGACCTATGTTTGAACAGGAAGCCCCCAAGTGACCATATAAATTTTGGCATTGCGCCGATCAAGAGGGTATTGATAGCTATGCTCGATGAGCAGGAAGCCCCCAAGTGATCATAATAAGATAAGTCGTAAGGCAGGATGTCCAAGTTTGAACCGCGCATCATGGCAGCAAGTTCTTTTGGCAACCTTTAATTTTTCTGAGAACTCGAACTTGCGAGAGATTCAAATCTTTTTGAATCCGGAACTTTAAACCGGATTTAAAAACTTCAAAACTTTGTGAAAGACAAATTTACCTTGAGCCGGATTTTGAACCGGATTTGATAGCTTCAAAGCTTTGCGGGAGAGAGATGTCTCTTGAGCTATATTTTAAACTGGAATCTTCATTTTGATTCGGAAATTTTTCTGACGGCCTTTAAATATTCGCCAATAAAGAGTAGCCTCCGGGGCCGGGTTATCTTCCCTTCAATGACCCGGAGTTCTTGAATTCATTGAAACCGGCTAATTTTTGCCGAGCCATACCATTGTAGCCCCCAAATCTCAAGATGACTCAAAGAGTTGGCTTGCGATTCTCCATATTTGACCATAGCAGAAGGTGTATATGATTGGTGTTGATAACACGACGTGAACCCACAGAAGGTTGAGGTGACTGCGGCGGGTTATAAATGATCCCGTATGAGCCGTGTCAGCAACTCGGCCAATGGTTCCCTCCAACTGGTTGTTTGAAGCTTAATCAAACTGTAGTGGTGGCAATTTGTGCGCCTGCCCATTGAGCCATCCAGTGCAGACGGCGGTTGATAATATATGATAATTTGCCTCCAATTTGTTGGAAGAGAAAAACGGCTTCCCAAGCGGTGACTTGCTCATACTCAATAAATAGCTCATGCTGACAGGTGCGGCCCAGTGTGTTGATGTAGACCAGGCCGCGAGAGACGGACGACAGAGACGACCGCATCATCAGTGGCGGCCCCGACAGATGAGTCGGCCGCGGCGTTGTAAGCCGGTGTGGACAGGGAAAATCTTCACCGGTGTTGTAAACCGGCACGGACGGGCGAGTTAATCGCGGGTGCGGTCCCGGTGAGTCGAAGTAGTCCGGGCCACAAGGGCAGCGTCTTGCACACATATTCTTTGATCCTTGTGGCACGGTCATATGCTAGCACATGACAGTAATTAAGTAGTTTATATATCCATGATCCGGCCATCGACTTTGCAATGACCAATTGTCCTGGATATAAAATGCAAAGACCAAAGTAATTGCTCTCTGACAAAAACAATATATGCTAAAATTCTATTTAGAGGGATATCACCTAATTCGCCCGAACAACAGATGAGTCGGCCGTGGCATTGTAAGCCAGTGCGGACGCGTGAACCGGTGCGAACGCGTGAGCCGCCGTGAGGGCAGATGGACGAGTCATCCATGGCGTTTGTAAAGCGGCACGAGCGGCGAGTCAAACGTGATGTTGTTTAACCAGTGTAGATGCATGAATCGGCAACAGGTGCGGACGGATGTAATCCGAACATCGGGACGGCGACTTGCACGTATATCCGTCGAGCATCCTAGCATGGACAAACACCAATGAAAAAAGTGATGTTGATGCGCCCCCTTAGGCGACACCTTTTCGTAATGGTCCTGCAAAAATATTACAAGACCAAGTAATTGTTCTTTGATAAAAACAATATGGGTTAAGAAAAATAAACTTTAGATGAATATCACCTGATTTGTTCGGATGACGGATTGCTCATAAGTAGTGTTCATATATAATTTTGCAATATGGCTGAGTTCCACTTTAACCCCAGAAAATATCCTGTCAGTCAACCAGCCTCCTGAGACTAGTCCGGTGGACGCGCGGGGCCGCAACAGACGACCCGGTGATTTGACGCGGCAGGCTGGCTCGCAAGTGGAGGCGGACCCGGACTCGGACTTGGAGAGCCGCGGCGGCTCAGGGGCCACCGTCCCGATGGAAAACAGTCAAAACGAGTTTCACACCCAAACTTCCGGGTCGTGGTTTGTTTCCTTTTTTGGATCGGGAACGTAATTGCTTTTGGTCTTTTTGTCTTCTACCTTGTTTGATTCATCAGATATAAGGCTAATCAATTTCCAAATAGTGCCCGATCCCTCGTCTGATCCAATAACTCGATCGGAAATTTGCCCTTGTACGTATCTGCGATTCGCACCCATCAGATCCGATGAATCCTTGCGGAAACTCCCCCACTTTGGATCTAACGAACTTGACGTTGATGTGAATCTTCCATGCCAACTTTAGTTGAACCGGAAAATTGCGAACTTCTCAAACCCTAGAAAAGATCCCTCCAAGAACTCAACACCACCGTGCGTCTGGCCCCACGGTGGGCGCCAACTATCGTGGAATTGTCACGGCAGATGTCCTAGTGTAAGGACTTAGTCGCGAGGCCAACGCATCTATGTGGTAGCTTGAAGGGGTTGAGCGGAATCGAGAGACGCAACACACAAGACGAGGATTTAGACAGCTTCGGGCCCCGGGAAACATCATCCGGTAATAACCCTACATGTTGTTTGTGGCTAGGTCTCATTATGATTATGAGGAAGTCGCCGTAAGCCGACTCTCCTCTTGGTGTCTAGCCCTAGATATTGTTTCTTGTTGCTTGTCCCTCTTTGGGGAGCCCTGCCCCTCCTTATATAAGTTAGAGGGGCAGGTTACATGTGGAGTCCTAGTAGGACTAGGATTAGTCTATCTTCTCTTACAAGTTGATTACAAGTCCGGGTCTTGCTTCCTCGTAAAGGAGATATTCCTCACGCCTTTCCTCTTAAGACGGCCTACCATAACGTAGCCATCCTTCTGGGCCTTGAGCCTCTTGGGCCCCCGGGTCTTGTCGCTCCTTTGATCCGCTTGCCAGGTCACCCATAAGTCGCCAGGCTCGGGCGGGTCACTTAGTGAGTCTTCCAGTCAGGGCGGGTCATTAGTGAGTCACCAAGTCTGGCCGGGTTATTCATCTGGCCGGGTCATACCGCGGGGTATATCCCCGACAGGATCCTTCCAACATATTGTGCTTGCCAAAGGGTAAAATGTAAAAAGGAAAGGTGAATATCACCATGACTCTTTGCATGAAGTGTAAGACAATAATAAAAGATAGGCCCTTCGCTGAGGGAAGCAGAGGTTGTCTTGTGCTTTTATGGTTGGATGCATGAAATCTTAATGCAAAAGAACGTCACTTTATATTGCCACTTGTGATATGGACTTTATTATGCAGTCCGTCGCTTTTATTTCTTCCACATCACAAGATCGTATAAAGCTTATTTTCTCCACACTAATAAGTCATACATATTTAGAGGGCAATTTTTATTGCTTGCAATGATGACAACTTACTTGATGGATCTTGCTCAATCCATAGGTAGATATGGTGGACTCTCATGGCAAAACTGGGTTTAGGGATATTTGGAAGCACAAGTAGTATCTCTACTTGGTGCAAAGAAATTGGCTAGAAAGAGAGAGAAAGGCAAGCTCAACATGTTGGATTATCCATGACAATATAATATATCTCAGATGTAAGAAAACATAACCCATTACGTCATCTTCCTTGTCCAACGTCAACTCTTTAGCATATCATACTTTAATGAGTGCTCACAATTATAAAATATGTCCAAGATAGTATATTTATATGTGAAAACCTCTCTTTCTTTATTACTTCCTATTAATTGCAACGATGACCAAAACTATGTTTGTCAACTCTCAATAACTTTTATTCATCATACTCTTTATATGTGAGCTCATTACTCTCCATAAGATCCATATGATCTCTTTATTTCTTTTTATTTCTTCTCTTTTATTTTATGCCCTCAAGATCATAGCAAAATAATCAAGCCCTTGACTCAACACTAATCTTTATTATATATGGCTCACGGACTCGATTACATAGGAAGATCATAAAGCAAAACTCACAACTAGATCATACTAAAATTGTATTCTACTAGATCAAGATATTATCAAAAGGATCGAACTAAGAAAAACGGTAAAGATAAAAGTGATGGTGATACGATACTGGGGCACTCCCCCAAGCTTGGTAGTTGCCAAGGGGAGTGCCCATACCCGAGGCTCAGTTCTTCTTTGTTGGTGAAGAAGGTGTTGGTGATGATGGGTAGTCGCACATCGAGCGCAAGAGATCCTCCAATTTGTGGATAATGCCCTTGAGTGTGATGATATGCTCCTTCAACAAAATATTTTCACTTGTGAGATACTTGTTTTGAATGCGAGCTAACTCAATCATCTTGAAAGCTTCAATCTCCGTTGGGGTAAAGAGGTTGTGGTGAGGTTGAAGGATGTCTTCTTCTGCTACTGCCGGAACTTGATCCCCCATGGCCTTCTTGATCCCATCATCCTTGTTGATCTCTCCGGGTTCTTCTCTCTTCAGCTCTATCTTCACTAGCCAAGCATCGTTTCCCTCATTGTTGGAGGAGGAGGGAGACAAAATGATGCTTGTCCTTGACAACCCTGGCAGAAACAGCTCGAAACAAGAACAGGAGATTTTTGCGTGATACGGAGGTCAAAACCTTCGGGAGATTATATAATGAATTTTTACCGACTAAAAGAAGTATCGTGCAAGAAAACGGAGTCCGGAGAGTGCAAGAGGTTCCCACGAGGCAGGGGGCGCGCCCAGGGGGGTAGGGCGCGCCCTCCACCCTCGTGGAAGCCTCGTGTTCTTTACGGACTGCTTCTTATTTTCCTATTTTCTTGAATATTCCAAAACGGAGAAAAATTGCCATTAGAACTGTTTTGGAGTCGGTTTACTTACCGTACCACGTACCTATTCCTTTTCGGAGTCTGAAACGTTCCGGAAAGTGTCCCTTATGTATTCCTCCGGGGTTATGGTTTCAATAACATTAGTTTCAATATTTATGGGATTACCTGAGATATAATGTTTGATTCTTTGACCGTTTAACACCCTCGGATGTGTGCCTTCGAAGTTGTTGATTTTTATGGAACCGGAACGGTAGACCTCCTCGATGACGTAAGGACCTTCCCATTTAGAGAGAAGTTTGCCTGCAAAAAATCTTAAACGAGAGTTGTATAACAATACATAATCACCTACATTGAACTCACGCTTTTGTATCCTTTTATCATGCCACCTTTTAACTTTTTCTTTAAACAGCTTGGCATTTTCATAGGCCTGGTTCTCCATTCATCAAGTGAGCTAATGTCAAAAAGCCTCTTCTCACCGGAAAGTTTGAAATCATAATTGAGCTCTTTAATGGCCCAATATGCCTTATGTTCTAGTTCAATAGGTAAGTGACATGCTTTACCATAAACCATTTTATATGGAGACATACCCATAGGATTTTTGTATGCAGTTCTATAAGCCCATAATGCATCATCAAGTTTCTTGGACCAATTCTTTCTAGATCTATTAACAGTCTTTTGCAAAATTAATTTGAGCTCTCTGTTACTCAATTCTACTTAACCACTAGACTGCGGGTGATATGGAGATGCAATTCTATGATTAACATCATACTTAGCAAGCATTTTACGAAAGACACCATGAATAAAATGTGAACCACCATCAGTCATTAAATATCTAGGGACTCCAAACCTCGGAAAAATAACTTCTTTAAGCATCTTAATAGAGGTGTTATGATCAACACTACTGGTTGGGATAGCTTCTACCCACTTAGTAACGTAATCAACATCAACTAAAATATGTGTATACCCATTAGAGGAAGGAAACGGCCCCATATAATCGAAGCCGCAAACATCAAATGGTTCAATAACAAGTGAATAATTCATAGGCATTTCTTAACGTCTACTAATATTACCAATTCTTTGACATTCATCACAAGATAAGACAAACTTACGGGCATCCTTGAAGAGAGTAGGCCAATAAAAACCGGATTGCAATACCTTATGTGCAGTTCTATCTCCAGCATGGTGTCCTCCATAAGCTTCAGAGTGACACTTGTGTAGGATCTGTTCCTGTTCATGCTCAGGTATACAACGTCTAATAACACCATCTACTCCTTCTTTATAAAGGTGTGGGTCATCCCAGAAGTAATGTCTTAAATCATAGAAAAACTTTTTCTTTTGCTGGTATGTGAAACTAGGTGGTATAAATTTAGCAACAATGTAATTAGCATAATCAGCATACCATGGAGGAGTATGAGAAGCATTTATGACAACTAATTGTTCATCAGGAAAGCTATCATCAACAGGTACTGGGTCATCAAGAACATTCTCTAACCTAGACAAGTTGTCTGCAACGGGATTCTCAGCTCCCTTTCTATCAATAATATGCAAATCAAATTCTTGTAGCAGGAGAACCCATCTAGTAAGTCTAGGTTTAGCATCTTTCTTTTTCATAAGATATTTAATAGCAGCATGATCAGTGTGAATAGTTACTTTAGAATCAACAATATAAGGTCTGAACTTATCACAACCAAATACAACTGCTAAGAATTCCTTTTCAGTAGTAGCATAATTTCTCTGGGCATTGTCTAGAGTTTTACTAGCATATTGAATAACATTTAATTTTTTATCAACTCTTTGTCCTAGAACAGCACCTACAACATAGTCACTAGCATTACACATGATTTCAAAGGGTAAATTCCAATCAGGAGGCTGAACAATAGGTGCAGAAATCAAGGCTTTATTAAGTATTTCAAATGATTCTACACAATCATCATCAAAGACAAAAGGAATATCTTTTTGTAATAGGTTAGTCAGAGGCCGGGAAATTTTTGAGAAGTCCTTGATGAACCTCCTATAAAAACCGGCATGACCAAGGAAACTTCTTATACCTTTGATGTCCTTGGGACACGGCATCTTTTCAATAGCATCAACTTTAGCTTTGTCAACTTCAATACCTCTTTCAGAAATTTTATGCCCCAAGACAATACCTTCATTAACCATAAAGTGGCACTTATCCCAATTCAAGACAAGGTTAGTTTCTTCACATCTCTGCAAAACTTGATCAAGGTTGCTCAAGCAATCATCAAAACAGGATCCATAAACAGAGAAATCATCCATGAAAACTTCACAAATCTTTTCACAAAAGTCAGAGAATATAGCCATCATGCATCTTTGAAAGGTAGCAGGTGCATTACATAAACCAAAAGTCATATGTCTATAAGCAAAGGTACCGAAAGGGCAAGTAAAAGTAGTATTTTCTTGATCATCAGTTGACACTGGTATTTGAGAGAATCCAGAGTAGACATCTAGAAAGCAAAAATGTGTATGTTTGGATAATGTTTCTAGCATTTGATCAATGAAAGGCAAAGGGTAATGATTTTTTAGTAGCTTTATTTAATTTGCGGAAATCAATCACCATCCTATAACTTGTAATAATTCTTTGCGGAATCAATTCATCTTTATCATTAGGAACGACAATAATACCTCCCTTCTTAGGGACACAATGGACAAGGCTTACCCACTGACTATCAGCAATGGGATAAATTATACCCGCTTCAAGGAGCTTTAATATTTATTTCCTTACCCCTTCTTTAGTCTTAGGATTTAGCCGTCGTTGATGATCAATAACTGGTTTGGCGTCTTTATCCCAATTTATTTTGTGTTGACATAGAGTGGGACTAATGCCCTTAAGATCATCAAGAGTATATCCAATAGCAGCACAGTGCTTTTTCAAAGTTTTTAATAATTTATATTCTTCATGCTCTGAAAGGTTAGCACTAATAATAACATGATATATCTTCTTTTCATCAAGATAAGCATATTTAAGAGTATCAGGCAATGTTTTAAGCTCAAACACGGGATCACCCTTGGGTGGAGGACGATCCCCTAGGATTTTAACAGGCAAGTTGTGTTTCAAAATAGGTCCCTATTTAAAGAATACTTCATTGATGTCTACTACACAACCTTCTTCTTGTAGACATTATTGGGCCTCCAAGTGCAGAGGTTTCTAGGAGAATAGCAAATTTCTCTCAAGTGGATGACCAAAGGATTATCAATCCGTGGGAGGCGTAGAATGAAGATGGTCTCTCTCAAGCAACCCTGCAACCAAATAACAAAGAGTCTCTTGTGTCCCCAACACACCCCATACAATGGTAAATTGTATAGGCGCACTAGTTCGGCGAAGAGATGGTGATACAAGTGGTATATGGATGGTAGATAAAGGTTTTTGTAATATGAAATTATAAAAACAGCAAGGTAACTAATGATAAAAGTGAGCACAAACGGTATTGCAATGCGTTGAAACAATGCCTAGGGTTCATACTTTCACTAGTGCAAGTTCCCTCAACAATAATAACATAATTGGATCACATAACTATCCCTCAACATGCAACAAAGAGTCACTCCAAAGTCACTAATAGCGGAGAACAAACGAAGAGATTATGGTAGGGTACGAAACCACCTCAAAGTTATCCTTTCTGATCGATCGATTCAAGAGTCTGTAGTAACATAACACGAAGCTATTCTTTCTGTTCAATCTATCCTAGAGTTTGTACTAGAATAACACCTTAAGACACAAATCAATCAAAACCCTAATGTCACCTAGATACTCCAATGCCACCTCAAGTATCCGTGGGTATGATTATACGATATGCATCACACAATCTCAGATTCATCTATTCAAACCAACACAAAGTACTTCAAAGAGTGCCCCAAAGTTTCTACCAGAGAATCAAGACGAAAACGTGTGCCAACCCCTATGCATAGGTTCATGGGTGAAACTCGCAAGTTGATCACCAAAACATACATCAAGTGGATCAATAGAATACCCCATTGTCACCACGGGTATCCCACGCAAGACATACATCAAGCGTTCTCAAATCCTTAAAGACTCAATCCGATAAGATAACTTCAAAGGGAAAACTCAATCCATTACAAGAGAGTAGAGGGGGAGAAACATCAGAAGATCCAACAATAATAGCAAAGCTCGTGATACATCAAGATCGTACCACCTCAAGAACACGAGAGAGAGAGAGAGAGAGAGATAGATCAAACACATAGCTACTGGTACATACCTTCAGCCTCGAGGGAGAACTACTCCATCCACGTCATGGAGAGCGCCGGGGTGATAAAGATGGACACCGGAGAGGGATCCCCCCTCTGGTAGGGTGACAGAACGGGTCTAGATTGGTTTTCGGTGGCTATGGAGGCTTCTGGCGGCAGAACTCCTGATCTATTATGCTCCCCAATGGTTTTAGGGTATATTAGTATATATAGGAGGAAGAAATACGTCAGGGGGGCCACGAGGGGCCCACGAGGGTGGAGGGCGTGCCCAGGGGGTGGGCGCGCCCCCTGCCTCGTGACTTCCTCGTTGCTTCCCTTACGTACACCACAAGTCTTCTGGATTGCTTCCGTTCCAAAAATAAGTTCCGTGAAGTTTCAGGTCAATTTCATTTGGTGCTAGGGTTTCAACAATCCCCATTTCAAGTTTCTTTGGAATTAAAACATGCTGGCATGAAGAACAAGCAAAGTTAAGCAAGGGCTGAACTGGGGCTGTGACAGCTCACCCCCACTAAACAAGAATCTCGTCCCGAGATTCAAGCGTAGGGTGAGGTGAAGGGGGGAACACAAGCTAACATAATCTTCACGATCCAGGTTGCACCTCATAAGGTTGTTGATTCGTTGCATACGTTGATCTTGACATCCTCGCTTTTGAGATCTTCATCCACGCGATGACAACGGAAAGAAACCCTACTAGGATTGGTCTTCTCGAAGTTCGAGCTATACAATATCACTCGCGGAATGAGATGTTGAAACATCTCAAGTTGAGGCACAAAACACATCGAGAGGGATGGAAGAACAATGACAGGGTTTGATTTGGTGGGCAACAATTCCACGCTTAGAAAGATGGTGGATGGTGTCAAGGTGGGGAGGAAATAATTGCCATGATCCCGTAACGGGGCACCTTGGGAAAGGTGACTCGTTGGACTGTTCCCTTAAGTGGCAAAAAGAATTACTTTTGATCCATAGATCATTGAAACCCTTCATACCAGCTTAAGGCAAATTACAATTGATTGTTTGAAAGAGCTCGAAGAAATTGCATACTCGGACTAGGATGGATGATGTGGACTACCTTGTTGAAGACAACGCAATGGATGACTTTGCTTATCATCGGAAATGGATGGGACCCATGGTAGTACCACTGTTGAAGATGATCCTGACCAGGAATTACCGAGAAGGTAGTCCAAGATAGAATGGCACAACGGCGGTGCAAGCTAGGAACAAAATGCAAATGTTGGGAATGATTCTAGTAACTAGGGATAAACTCAACAGTAGAGAGTGATTCCACTGTTTGAATGGTTCTAGCATAATCGAGGAAAACCGAGAGCACAACGACCCCTGAGGAACAACTTCTAAAATAAGTTGCACTAAATCGTCATGGAGAAGATTGTCAAATAGCTCAATCAAGATACTACAACGATAGATCTTCCGGCTAGGTGTGTCGGCCAAAACATCAACCTTGTCGGACCTACATCATAAATCTTGGAATAGCTCCAACCATCATATCTGCCTGAGATTCAGATCTGGATGGTAACGGGATATTTCAGACAACATGTCCGGAAGAAAGTTTGCAACACAAACCGATCAGACGATGTTGCGAGATTCTCGGGAATTGAACTACGATAGTAAACTCCAAAACATGAGCTAGTTCTGCTACATATATGTGGACACGTTGTCCAAGACAAACATGGCCATCTAGTAGTCTTATAAATAAAACACTATCGAGTTCTGGTTGGGAACCATCATTGGAATAACGAAGTCTTGTGCATGTCCGTCCGGGCCCTTCAGGATTAGCGCATGAACTTCTTTTCTTTGAACAAATCAATCAGTGGCTTGGTGTGCTAGTTAATACCGATGGGATGGAGGTAGCTAATCTCTCAAGCCATAGTATACTTCACACGTGCATGAGTGACTTGGGATGATTCCCGAGGAAGCAAAACTAACTTTCTCGAATTCACGACAACAACTTGCACCTAATGCACGTGAACTTGGAGAAAGCCACTTCTTGCACCAAACATATACCTCATGAACGCAACATGAAGGCAATGGTTACAAAGTTCCCAATACTAGCTTAATGTTCAACATGAATCATGGGGGAGACAAAATGCTGTTGATGGGCTTAACATCAACTCATCGGGATTTCCATATCACTGGACTTCCACCATCATGTGAACACGGTGATAGCATTGGTCAGACCAAAGGATGTAATGGTGTATGCTCGAGGAATCAACCACGAGTAAGACAACATTACGAATATCGTTGGTTCTAACTTGATTTGATGATAGCCCATACTCAAATCAAAGATTGGAGAAGATGATAGGTCCATTAACTGATCACGAGGGTCAACCGATGACAATACCATCTTTCTTCAACACACACACACAAGATATCCCTTAACATGAACTAAGTCAGACAAGCTTTTATCTTCCAACTCTCCAAGTTGTTGTTTAGCTTAACCAACTAGCTCAAGGTTATCCAACACAGATTCTTGGAGAAAGGGTGGTTTACAAGAAAACCAACTTGATCACGAGCTCAACATAACAGTCGGGGAACAACCTGGTGATACTTCCGAGAAGGTATTCGGAAAATCACGAACCACCATATGTTACTAAGCTCGAGAACAATCTTGCTTTTCAGACAAGACGATGTGATCAAAAGAGCAAGGGATTCAATCCTAACTCAAAGATCGAAGAGTGCACCAAAAATAAGAACAAGGTAGCACGATCAATCCTAGAATAGTGTTTCGATAACCAACACACTAAGAATGATATTAGTGTCCATTAACTACCAAGCAACACGGTTGCTAGGAGTATTGATTTTACACATCATGGTTCACTTGTCGGCATCCCGGTTGCGACAACACGGGACCGAGGAATGAAAAATTATGGCAAGAAGTATCACTGCGTCAAGAATTCATGAGAGATGGTGCAATTCTCATGACAATCCTGACATAAAGGGGGTAATACTCCAGGGTAGAACAGAGCAAAATCTGGGTTGGCATTTGATCTGCAGAACACAACTACTTTGACCCAATCCTGGATATGGATGAGGTACTGGAGTTTGTTTCTCCTAGTCATTCTGAAATAGAATGGCTTAACGTACCACAAGAATAATAGGCATCGTTGGACGAATGCACGCATACTCTTGGCTATCAACTGATAGAGGATGGTCGGAATACAACTAAAGAGGAACAACTCAACAAACATATAACTTTCTGAGTTGTGGATGCATAGATTAGTATGTCAAGCAAAACTCAACATTTCTTCCGGACAACCCATGCAGAAAGGTAGGACTGGCAGATTCACAATGTAGAATGGAGAACTCATCAAGAGCACTCTTATTGTGATCTTTTGGTTCAAAGGCTTTTGCCATATTGGTTCATGGTATTGGAAGAAGGATATACCATGGACCTCGAGGACTATCGCAGGGTTACTAATATCTTGAGGGAACTAGCAAATACTAACAACATGAAATAGGTGAACCTCGGGTTCAAAACCCAGGAGTAGAATGCCTACTACTAAGTGGCATCACGGGATGCTTTCGAGAATGGTGGCCAGAATCATCACACCGGGAACACAAAGCATTGCTAGATTACTAGGTGACTCCCTAAAACGCCTAGGGCCATAATAATAACTCCAACATACACGTCAAGGCAACGGAGTACCTCAACACACCGATTAGTGTGCTTAATCTGGCCCAAAAATACAACAGGAACATGGAGGAAAGATTTGCAAGTGCATCAGACTACTTAGAAACCTAGGATGACTCGGACAACATAACGGCTGTAAATGCTCAAAAAGATTTGAGACATCCTGCAAAATGGTGGCATAACCACTCAACATCACAATCTCAAGGTTCCGGGACCAATTATGAACACACGGAAGTACTGGAAACTGAACTGCGACATGAATCCATGAATCCTATAAGTCAACGGGTTAGTAACACGTAATCCTGATGGATATATGAGAAGGCCTAGTTTCTTAACCCCGTAGAAAGGAAGAGGGTGACTCAGATCAGATGGCATGAGATATAAGGAGTAAAAGAGCCTTACGTTCCATCCCACAATCAATTCCCTTATATAACTAAAGCATTTCTAGACTCAACTTCGACCAGTTTGGCTTGGTAATCCTACAGGCAGTCAGGCTCTGATACCAACGCTGTCAGGACCCCGATTCCAAGTCACATCGATCTAGCCGGTAACACCTCATATCACTTTGTGGCCTCACGCACGGTATTCCCATGGGTGTCACCTTACCATGGCCCAAGACCGTTTGCGCCTTTTGGCTCCCGGATATGATAGTGTCGCTAGCATCCATATGACAGAGAACCCGGGCCGACACGGCTAGTCGTGAACCCAAAGAGGCACTAACCTATGGGGACAGGCATACATGAGTCACATCGAGCATGTCGGTCAGCAGCGTGTGAATCCGGGCTGTAGCACTGGGCTAACAGGACTTCGGGAACCCGGACTGTAGCAGGCTAGGCAGGACTCCGGATGTCACCGCGTGAAATTTCCCCGAAGGGACAGACACAGGAACAAAGTGAAACACATGCCGGCCAGTCAAGTGTCCTGAGCAGTAGTGCTGGGCTAATAGGACTCTAGTGAACCGGGCTGTAGCGGACTACTATGGTTCATGGAAGCACTAGACTACATTTCCCCATAAGAGAGGCTGCCAAGGATAATCAACTAGATTGTCGGATCCCACACATACCAAGCATTTCAATCATACACACAATATGCTCGATATGTGTAAATACAACATGGCCTCACAACATAACTCTACAACTCAAGTATTTATTCATTAGGCTCCGAGGAGCGAGATATTACAAACATGGGTCTCATGACCCAACAATCATAGCATACAAATCAAAGCACATGCGGAAGCTTAACATGTCTGAGTACGGACATTTACAAATGAAAAAGGCTGAGAAGCCTGACTATCTACCAGATCCTGCCGAGGGCACAAGATCGTAGCTGAGGTATCAAGCTAAACGTTGAAGTCCACACGAAACTACTAGCGAGACTGACGTCTCTCTGCAAAACATAAAATAGGCAAACGTGAGTACAAATGTACCCAGCAAGACTTACATCAGAACTATCTACATATGCATCCGTATCAATAAAGGGGGTGGTGGAGTTTAACTGCAGCAAGCCAGCTTTGACTCAGTGGCTAACCTGAACTACGACTGCAAGCAACTCTTTTGAGGTGGCGCACACGAGTCCACATATTCACCATATCAATACACCACTATGGATCCGCTCCCGTCTCCCTACGAGAACGCCATCCATAGCACTCACGCTTATCTTGCGCATTTTAGAGTATCCACTTTCACTTGTCTATGAACTGTTATAGGCAACCCAGAAGTCCTTGTTGCGGACACGGCTATTCGAATAGATCATTTATAACCCTGCAGGGGTGTACCTCTTCACACACGCTCTCGCCACTTACCACCATGTACACGTCATGTATCTCGGCAACCTTCAAGCGGAAGCCTGGCGAGGGAGTCAGCCACGACCTGACTAACCACACAAGTCTCTAGTCTAGGTTTATCGCCTATTCGAGTTCCATCCGCGAGGAGATCCGGTCGGAGTTTCGCTCACAGCCCCAAACGATGTGTGTAGGGTTCCCGAGACACCAAACGGGCGCCCGGTACATCGTGCCACAGTGTATCTACCGCATCATATGCCACCCCTAGGGTTAGCGCTACGCACGGCCGCCAACACATATCCTACAAACACCAGAAACTAGTTGCAACTCCTGGACAGAGGGCAAGGGCAGTTAATAAGTCGAGGGGGTCCATTGGTTTCGGGCCCAATGCGTGGTAGTAGCTGTTCATGGATCACAAACACAGAACTCAGTTCCTGAGGACGGTTTCAATGAGACAACCCACCATGTACTCCTACATGGCCTCTCACCGCTACCTTTACCAAATCGTGTTCACACACTTAGCTCACACAGTAGGACATGTTCATCACTGTTCCAATTCATCCCCGATGAATCAGACCTGACTCAACTCTAAGCAGTAGCAGGCATGACAAACAAGCATGAATGAGTAGGCACATCAGGGCTCAAACAACTCCTACTCATGCTAGTGGGTTTCGTCTATTTACTATGGCAATGACAGGTCATGCAGAGGATAAGGGGTTCAACTACCGCTGTAAGTAATAGTTGAATCGTTGTTGTCCTAATGCAGTAAAAGAGAGCAGGAGCGAGAGAGTGGGATTGTATCAGAATGAACAAGGGGGTTTTGCTTGCCTGGCACTTCTGAAGATAGTATAACTCTTCATCAGTGTCATCGAACTCATCGTCGGGAGCATGTCTATCGAGAGGGGACAAATACCGGCAACAGAGAAGGAAGACACAATCAATGCAATGCACAATATGATGCATGATCATGACATGTCAATATGTTGTGATTTGAGCTAATGCAACTAGCAATCATATTAAATGAAGTTGGTTTGAACCAAGGGCTCAAATTCAAACTCCATATGTGCTTATTTAAATGTCAATTATGCAAATTGCCCTGTACAGCAACCCTAGGTTGTTCAAACATGCATGCAAATGCCATAAACAGATTCCTTGAATTTTTCTGATAATTTTTCATATATAATTTATTTGATTTGGAGCTACGGTTGATTTACTATGAATTTTAGAAGTTTTGCTAATTTTCTGGAATTTTCCGAATTATTTTAAATCCAGAAAACCAATACTGCGTCAGCATGACAACAGCATTGCGTCAGCAGGTCAACTGGGTTGACCCAGGTCAAACCTAATGCATGGGACCCAACAGTCAGTGTCTTAGGGCTGGTTAGGGTCACAGACATGTGGGCCCAGTCAACAGCCACGTCAGCTTGGTCAAAGCTGACACATGGGCCCATAGTGGTTAGGTTAAAAGTAAATAGGTGTTACCCCGTGGTTAATTAGAGTGGTGGGGCCTGCCTGTCAGTGACACAATTAACTACCAGGGTTAATTAAATCTAAGTAATCAAACTAACAGCCACTGGGCCCACTTTCAGAGTCA
>NC_041388.1:70569609-70637987 GCF_002162155.2 Triticum dicoccoides
GGGCGGGGCCCACGTGTGTTGACCCTAGGGAGGTCAAACCTGCCGGTGACTCGACACCGGCGAGGCCAGACACGGCGGCGAGGCTCGGAAAACTTCCTCCGGCAACCAAATCAACGGCGGAGCCCATATACGAGTAGCTGGAGCTCGCGCGCGTCAAGTGGTGCTCTCAGCTTCGCCGGAGATGGCCCGAAATGATGGCAGCGACAACGGCAGCGGCGGCCGGAGTTCGGCCGAGCTCGGGGGCGCGGCTGCAGCAGGCAAAAGCGTGAACTAAAGCGCGGGCAAGGCACTACGCGGTGCGGAGGGCGTGTTTGGCACATTGGCGCAACCTAATGGTCGCCGGAGCAACGCCGCCGACGAGCTCTTGCGGCGGAGCGTCTCGGCTCTGGTGGAGGTGTCGGATTTCGGGTTCCAGCAGACCCTTGAGGTTCGAACACTGGGGTGCGCGTGGAGATTTCGCCTCCTACCTACCTGCACCCCTCCGCTGTGCTAGGATCAAAAATAAGGACAGAACAACACAAGAGACACAGGGTTTATACTGGTTCGGGCCACCGTTGTGGTGTAATACCCTACTCCAGTGTGTGGTGTGTGGATTGCCTCTTGGGCTGATGATGATGAACAATACAAGGCAGAACAGCCTCGCGAGGGTCTGTTCTTGGCTGAGGCGATGAACTGCTGGGAGGAGTTCAGCCACCTTTCTCTCTCTCTCTCTTTGCTTTCCTTTGGCCGACCCCCTTTGCTGTGTGGGTGGCTGGTCCTATTTATAGAGGCCCTGGTCCTCTTCCCAAATATTGTGCGGAAAGGGAGCCAACAATGGCAGGCTAATTTGAAGGGGGACAACAAGTATCATCTATCCTGACAAAAGTAGTCTTCGCCTGCGCAAAGCTCTGGTGTTGACGCCGTCTTGGGCTCCATGGTGACCTCCATCTCGTAGTCCTCCTGGTCTTGGTCTTGTTGCACCGAAATGGCAACCTTTGCCTGATGCCTCGGTACTCCGCGGCTGCGCTTGCCCCCTTTGCACCAAAGAGGAAAGGAGGACGCTGCGCGGGCTGGCACCCGCCTGGCGCCCTGAGTTGTCATGGCTTGTGTCATGGGCACCTCGTGAGGTACCCCGCCTTGATCTCTCCGCCTCCTCGTGAGCCAGCCTGACGAGGCCGTGCCTGAGGAAGCTTCGCGTCGTCCGCCCCGTGAGGCTTGGCCCCTCGCGAGGGTCTTGGGTTTGTGTTGGTGAAGGTGGGCCGTGCTGGGACCCCCTTTGAGCCACGCCGCAGGCAGGCAAGTCTGGGGACCCCCATTCCCAGAGTGCCGACAGTAGCCCCTGGGCCCAAGGCGCGCCCGGACTTGGCCGTGCAGGGAGGTGGAAGGGCAAGAGCGAAGCGCCGCGGGCCCTAACAGCCTACGGCCTTGGGCACCGCGTGGCGGTTGACTGGACGTGGGCGCCTCCACTTCCCCATGATGCCTCGGCAACTGCACGGATGGGACAAGTCCTTGCATGCAAAAACAGGTCATGATTACCTACGATTGTGGAGGTCGGCGGTTGGCCTTCGCTGGCCATAAGTACGGAACGACGCGCGACCTTCCAGTCCACCCCTCCTTGCTTCTCCTTCTTCCCGATCCTTGCTCCGTCTTGCCGCGATGGCTCCGATCTGCCAGTTCTCGACGGCAGAGAAGGGAAAGGCTCCCCGAGAGGGGCCAGACCCTCTCCCGCCGAAGAAACGGCTCATCCCCCATGGCCCCGGACGAAGGGGCCCTTCAGGTGGTGCCGAGGCCTTAGGGCGAGCGGGCGCCGCCGGGGTTCCTGCTTCCATTGTACGCTCACGTCGAGGGCCCCGAAGGAGCTGATGCTGACCGCCACGGGCGGCGCCACTGTCGGCGCCGACGGGTCACGAAGGTGTGGGTCGTCCCCCCTGGGGTCCACACCGAGGGCTCCTCCCAAGAGTTCGTGCTCCACGTCGCCATTCCTCTTCAGTCTTGGATTCGCCTGCCTCCCTTCTTCGCCTCCATCATCCCGCAGGGGGAGCCCCTGGAGCTCTGGCTGTAGCACGCCGGCTGCAGCACCCTCGCGACCGAGGCAGAGGTCGCGGTCGTCGCCCCGGGCGAGGTCTACATGGCCCGAGGCTGGAGGGAGATCGCCCGGGTTTGCAGGACAAGGGGAGTCTTCGCAATCCACTTGGACTACGACGGTGCTTCAGTGATGCTCTTCAAGGTCTTTGATGCGAGCGGGCGCCGGCTGGAGTGCTGCCCCGGGAAAGATGGTCAGGGCCCTGCTGTGACGAGGACTGGGCACGCCACCCACTCCCTTAGAGGCTCCTCAGGTGGTGGAGGCGCCGGAGGTTCTAGCGACTCCGGCGAGCTCTTCACGACTCCGGAGACGAGCGACGACAGCTACGAGCCCCCGAGCCGGCGCCGCTCCTGGAGCAGGGCGGGCTCGTCAGGCCACCGACGACTCTGATCTGGATGGGGTTGGCATCGGTGCTTGACGACCCACTGTTGATGATGGCGTCTTTTGCAGGGACGCGCGTAGTTTGTGTCCCTTTAGGATCTGTTCCCTGCGAGGAATCAAAAACGCGTCCCGTAGGGGCTTGTAAGGTGCCTGTGATCCTGTCTTGTATATATAACACTTGTCGTAGAATTGCGCGAGTTGCTCATTCCATCTTAGCTCAGTCCTCCCTTTCGAACCTCACGAGGGCTTGGTGCTCTGCGCCGACAGGTCCCAGTCCCAAGGCGGCTTTAGCCGTTGCTGGTATGCCAGGTCGCGATGCCATGGTCAAGGCCAGGAGGTGAGCGACCCGGAGTTCGGTAAGAGCCCCTGAGTCGCGATGCTCAGGAGGTCCCCTTTGGCGCCCAAGAAGCCGTCGTTTGGTGAGAAAGGGGAGCGGCATCGCTAACAAGGGATAGCATTAGGTGCGGGGATGGTGCCACAGCAGCTGGCGCTTCCGAGCGATAACTTATCTCGAGGATCAGGGGCCGCTCTCTGGTGTGTGGCCGGGTCCGTGCGTCGGCAGGAGCGGGGCTGCTTGGCGAGGTCCTCGTGTGTCTCCTCCCTCTCGCCTTAGCTCCCCTTTCTGCTCTATGTCCTCGGGTCCCGGCCCTCGAGCGAATCTCAACCGTCGCTACTATGCCAGGTCACGATGCCGTGGTCAAGGCCAGAGGGTGAGGGCTGGAGAGCCAGTAGGAGCCCTGAGTCGCCATGCTCAGTCACCCCCCCTTTAACGTGCAAGTGGTTCGCGCGGACGAAAGCGAAGGAAGCACAGCAAGAGCCTCACCTGATGTAGCTCCTTCAGGAGGTCCTGCAGGTCCATCATAGAAAAAGCAAGGGGTTGCCATACAATTGACGGTCAGCCGTTGGTTGCTTCCGAGGGGTAGTGAGGCACTGAAGGCTTGACGAGGTGACGCTATGCGGGGCTGCCGTGGCCAGAGCTCAGCCATCCAGGTTTGTCGGTGTTGCAGGGACGGACCCATGCGCAAGCGTCGAGCCGTTCGGGAGCAGCTCCATTAGTTGGCGTTAGCTGAGTAGGCAACTAGGTAAAACACGTTAGCCGCGAAGGAGTGGATTCGTTCAAATAGATGCTGGGAATGCGGAGATCACTGGGTCAAGCCTGAGCGACTTGGGGATCATGCAGCCTGAGGGGCGCCCCCAACAAGGTAAGCTAACAACATGGAATAAAGGGATACACGCCGCAGGGACGGACCCACGCGGCCTGGGAATAATGCAGCCCTGGGGGCGCTCCCAGCTAGAAGTAAAACTCAAAAGATGTCACCTGATGATGTTGATGACAAAGGGGTGTTGGTGTAGTAGGCTCGGGGGGCTGCGGGAGCCGATCCTCATGAGCCCCCAGGCTCAGGGGCCTCGGGAGGCTCCGGAGGCGCTGGCGGCTCCTCGCGGGCCATCTCCATCTCTGCCAGGGTTGCGGAACACCTGGCCTCTCATACCTCCGTGATGCCCCTCATGAGGCACTGGTACGCGTCAGCCGCGTTCGGCAAGCCGTAAGGCATGCGAACGTAGCTGTGGGGTGGACCTCCGCAGCGCCCCACTCGCGAGGGCCAGAGGCGCTCCGGAGAGACGACTCAGTTGAGCCCTGGTATGTCGATGCAGACGCGCAGCCCACCATCCTCACCTGGATGGGGGGCCACTGCTGGTAGGCGGCGGGCGCCTCTCATGACTCTTGACTCCTGTAGCTCCTGAATGGCCTTGCTGACGAACTCCTGAGGGTCTGGATCTCCTTGCCTTGCTTCTTCTTGAGGGAAACATGCTTCAAAACACGCCTCCATGTGGTGCCGAAGTGCCTCCCTCGTGACCCTAGCTAGGTCGGTGGCCCTCCAGGGGAGAGCCCCCTAGCCCTGCCTGAGGAGGGCGACGGGCGCGCTTTCCTATGCGATGGAGGGAGGCCCCCTTGGGCAGGCGCGGGCCCAGAGGGGCCTGCCTCCTGAGTGGTCGAGCCGGACGATGTCTTCTTGTTCTTGGGGGTGGTCTCGGGAGGCCTCCTACTTGCACGACCCGGGTCTTCCAGTGACACGGCCTGAAAGGCTCGTTCCAGGGAACACACCGCGTCCTTCTCTTCACAGGGCACCGTGATGACTCCGCCGCTTCCTGGCATCTTGAGGACGTTGTAGCCGTGGTGAGTTACGGCCATGAACTTGGCCAGCGCTGGGTACCCAAGGATGGCGTTGTACGGCAGGCGAATGTGAGCGACGTCGAAGTCGATGAGCTCGGTGCGGTAGTTGTCGCGTGCCCCGAAGGTGACAGGGAGGCGGACCTGCCCAATCGGGACCATGGAGCCGTCAGTGATACCGGAGAAGGGCTTGGTTGGCTGAAGCTGGTTGTAGGGCACTTGGAGGTTGTTGAACGTCTCCACGGACAGGACGTTGAGCCCTGCCCCGCCATCAATGAGGGTCTTGGTGACCACCACATTGCTGATGATTGGGGAACAAAGCATCGGGAGGACTCGGGCTGTTGCCGCACACTTGAGCTGATCTGCTGAGCTGAACGTGATGACGCATGCCGACCACCTGAGAGGGCGTGTGGCTTCGAGTATGGGGAGTACTGCGTTCACTTCGCGGGCGAACTGCTTGAAGATGCGCTGAGAGGCTAGGGCTTGAGCTCCGCCCAGGATGCAGGCGATCGCGCGTGGCTCCTGAAAGCCCCCAGCCTCCTCGTCCTGATGGCGGTCCTCGTTTCTCCTTGGCTGTGGCGGCAGCGGTGGGAGGCCTGCGTTTCCTAGCGGGCGATCCTCGCGAGGCTGATCCCTCCAGTCTCCCTCGTGAGGCTGATCCCTCCATCCTCTCTCGCGAGGCGGGTCTTGCCAACGATCCTCGCGAGGTTGGTCGCGCCACCCTTGGCGTGGCCCACGATCTTCCCAGCGTCCTGCGTTTCTTCCTCCTCCTCGACCGTAGCCCCGGTCACCGCGGTCGGGGCAACGGCCGATCCTTCCTTCACGCACGGCTCGGAGTTCTTGGGATTCGTTGGTGTTGTGGGTGTGGAGGTCGTGGTACACGCAGTACCGGCTGCCCTTGGGAGGTTCGGGCTGATCTCTGCCCTGCTTGGTGTCTGGTTCTGCTGCGAGCACTGCAGCCCCCTTGCGCTTCACATCCTTGGCCTTGAGCTTCTTCTCTTCTGGGTCTGCGGCAGGCAGCTCGAGGAGGGAGAGACGCCCCTCCTCAGCCCTAGCGCACTTGTTTGCCAAGTTGAACAGCTCCAAGGAAGTGCACAGGTCTTCATGCATCGCCAGCTCCTCCTTCATCTTGACGTCGCGCACTCCGTCAAAGAAAGCTGAGATGATGGCCTCCTCAGTCACCTTGGGGATCTTGAGGCGTGCGTTGTTGAAGCGTTGGATGTACTTCTGCAGGGTCTCCCCGGGTTGTTGCTTAATGCGGCGCATGTCGCTCACGGTGGGTGGCCGGTCGCGAGTACCTTGGAAGTTGGTGATGAAGCGGGTGCGCATCTCTTCCCAGGAGGAGATTGTGCCTGGAGCCAGGTTCAGGAGCCAGGTGCGGGCCCCGTCCTTGAGCGCCATGGGAAACCAGTTCGCCATGACCTTCTCGTCTCCGTTGGCAGCTTCTATGCCCAGCTTGTAGAGCTGGAGGAACTCCGCAGGGTCGGCCGTGCCGTCGTAGCGAGGAGGCAGGTCTGGTTTGAACTTGCCGGGCCACGCGACGCTGCGTAGTTCGGTGGTGTAGGCGCGGCAGCCTGCTGTGGCCACGGGAGGCCTTAGGTGACGGAGAGCCTGATCTTGCATGTCCCCACGCGCTGGAGCAGGGGATGGTCGCGATGTGCTAGAGCAGGGAGCGCCCGGGCAGCTTCTGGCGGGCGAGGGACTTCTTGGCCGCTCTGTTCTTGCTGCGCTGGCACCTGATGGAGCGGGTTCCGCCAAGGGGCCATGCGCCTTGGAGCCATGGCGTCTTCTTGAGGAGGAGGCGGCTGGGGCGCCGCCGGAGCCTCTTCGCCCGCGCGGGACGGGGTGCGGTGCAGCGGAACGGACGGCGCGGAAGAGCCCCCTGCAGCGCGGAGGAGCTCGGTGACGCGGTCGAGCCATTCTTCATAGATGTCATTGACGGGACGGTAGCGCAAGAGCTCGTTTGCCGCGATGAGTGCAGCCCAAGCCTCCATGGGCGCGCGAAGCGCGCGGGACGAAGATCCAGCTGGGGCGAGCGAGGGAGTTGTGGTGCGGCCGTCTTGCCGCACGGACGGATGCTGGGACGATGCTTGCCGCTCGTCCCCCGCTGGGCCGGTGGCGGCCTTGATGGCAGGTGACGGGGAACGGCGTGGATGCCCGCCGACAGGGGCCGTTTGGGCGACGCGGGAAGCGAGTGCGGCCCGGCGCTCGGCGCGGGCCCGACGAGCGTCAGACATGTGCGTGACGGTCGGAGGAGAACGGGGCGGTGGAAGACGAATTCCGGCGCACCCCTACCTGGCGCGCCAAATATCGGATTTCGGGTTCCGGCAGACCCTTGAGGTTCGAACACTAGGGTGCGCGCGGAGATTTCGCCTCCTACCTACCTGCACCCCTCCGCCGTGCTAGGATCTAAACTAAGGAAAGAACAACACAAGAGACATAGGGTTTATACTGGTTCGGGCCACCGTTGTGGTGTAATACCCTACTCCAGTGTGTGGTGTGTAGATTGCCTCTTGGGATGATGATGATGAACAATACAAGGCAGAACAGCCTCGCGAGGGTCTGTTCTTGGCTGAGGCAATGAACTGCTGGGAGGAGTTCAACCACCTTTCTCTCTCTCTCTCTGCATTCCTTTGGCTGACCCCCCTTTGCTGTGTGGGTGGCTGGTCCTATTTATAGAGGCCCTGGTCCTCTTCCCAAATATTGAGCGGGAAGGGAGCCAACAATGGCGGGCTAATTTGAAGGGGGACAACAAGTAACAGCTATCCTGACAAAAGTAGTCTTCGCCTGCGCAAAGCTCTGGTGATGACGCCGTCTTGGGCTCCACGGTGACCTCCGTCTCATAGTCCTCCTGGTGTTGGTCTCGTTGCACCGAAATGGCAACCTTTGCCTGATGCCTCGGTACTCCGCGGCTGCGCTTGCCCCCTTTGCACCAAAGAGGAAAGGAGGACGCTGCGAGGGCTAGCACCCGCCTGACGCCCTGGGTTTTCATGGCTTGTGTCATGGGCACCTTGTGAGGTACCCCGCCTTGATCTCTCCGCCTCCTCGTGAGCCAGCATTACGAGGCCGTTCCTGAGGAAGCTTCGCGTCGTCCGCCCCGCGAGGCTTGGCCCCTCGCGAGGGTCTTGGGTTTGTGTTGGTGAAGATGGGACGTGCTGGGCCCCCCTTTGAGCCACGCCGCAGGCAGGCAAGTCTGGGGACCCCCGTTCCCAGAACGCCGACAGGAGGAGGCGGTTAGAGGGCGCAAACAAGGCAAAGAAGAGGGGGAGGCGGCGTAGAAGCTCATGGTGGATCCAGCAGATGCGATGACGAGGCCGGGGAGAGGCTGGAGCTCGCGAATCCCTGACGAGTCCGCCGGCGGTCAGAGGTTGAAGACGAGGTTGGGGACGATGCTGCAGGGCTTCCAGAGGGGCGTGGCTCGGTGGGGAGGGAGAGGGGGTCGAGGCAGAGCTCCTGAGCTCAGCGGCAGGGCGAGGGGTGGCATGTGGCCGCAGGAACGGCGAGCGGCGGCGACGGGCTCCGTTCGGAAAGAGAGCAGAGGAGGGGGAAAAGCGCTTGAGAGAGTGAGAGAGGGGTCGGGACTGCGTGGCGTCGCGAGGGAGGCCCAGGGTGATGAGGGGGAAGCGGCAGGAAGCAGGAGGTGGCCGGGCGCGTGCCGGCGTGCCTCGGCCACACGCGCTGTCTATTGGCGCGGGGAGGAAGACGACAGGGGAGGGCTAGGTGGGCTGGGCTGGCCACTTGGGCCACCAGGTGGCTGCACAGGTGAGTTGGCCCAGGTAAGTTTCTGTTCTCTATTTTCTAAATTGTTTCTGTTTTCTATTTTTTCTGCAATTGTTTTGACTTAATTAAAATGCTAAGACATTTCCAAAAATCATGAAACTAATCATGGCTACTGTTTATAATATATCCAACAGTAAACATTTTAGTTTATGATTATAAGAGCATTTAAAATATTTTATAGCATTTAAATGCCCAAATGCAAATATAATATGATTTAATTCAGAGCCCAAATATGTCATGGAAAAATGTGCAACACCTCTGGTTATTGCTTCCAGCATTTTCCAGAAATGATGAACATTTTTAAAAGCCATTTGGATTCACTGAGAATATTTTTAGTTGAACCTAGTGAATTTCATTTGGTGCTAGGGTTTCAACAATCCCCATTTCAAGTTTCTTTGGAATTAAAACATGCTGGCATGAAGAACAAGCAAAGTCAAGCAAGGGCTGAACTGGGGCTGTGACAGCTCACCCCCACTAAACAAGAATCTCGTCCAGAGATTAAAGCGTAGGGTAAGGTGAAGGGGGGAACACAAGCTAACATAATCTTCACGATCCAGGTTGCACCTCATAAGGTTGTTGATTCGTTGCATACGTTGATCTTGACATCCTCGCTTTTGAGATCTTCATCCACGCGATGACAATGGAAAGAAACCCTACTAGGATTGGTCTTCTCGAAGATCGAGCTATACAATATCACTCGCGGAATGAGATGTTGAAACATCTCGAGTTGAGACACAAAACACATCGAGAGGGATGTAAGAACAATGACAGGTTTGATTTGGTGGGCAACAATTCCACACTTAGAAATATGGTGGATGGTGTCAAGGTGGGGAGGAAATAATTGCCATGATCCCGTAACGGGGCACCTTGGGAAAGGTGACTCGTTGGACTGTTCCCTTAAGTGGCAAAAAGAATTACTTTTAATCCATAGATCATTGAAACTCTTCATACCAGCTTGAGGAAAATTACAATTGATTGTTTGAAAGAGCTCGAAGAAATTGCATACTCGGACTAGGATGGATGATGTGGACTACCTTGTTGAAGACAACGCAATGGATGACTTTGCTTATCATCGAAAATGGATGGGACCCATGGTAGTACCATTGTTGAAGATGATCCTGACCAGGAATTACCGAGAAGGTAGTCCAAGATAGAATGGCACAACGGCGGTGCAAGCTGGGAACAAAATGCAAATGTTCAGAATGATTCTAGTAACTGGGATAAACTCAACAGTAGAGAGTGATTCCACTGTTTGAATGGTTCTAGCATAATCGAGGAAAACCGAGAGCACAACGACCCCTGAGGAACAACTTCTAGAATAAGTTGCACTAAATCCTCATGGAGAAGATTGTCAAATAGCTCAACCAAGATACTACAATGATAGATCTTCTGGCTAGGTGTGTCGGCCAGAACATCAACCTTGTCGGGACCTACATCATAAATCTTGGAATAGCTCCAGCCATCATATCTGCTTGAGATTCAGATCTGGATGGTAACGGGATATTTCAGACAACATGTCCGGAAGAAAGTTTGCAACACAAATCGACGAGACGATGTTGCGAGATTCTCTGGAATTGAGCTACGATAGTAAACTCCAAAACATGAGCTGGTTCTGCTACATATATGTGGACACATTGTCCAAGACAAACATGGCCATCTAGTAGTCTTATAAATAAAACACTATCGAGTTCTGGTTGGGAACCATCATTGGAATAACGAAGTCTTGTGCATGTCCGTCCGGGCCCTTCAGGATTAGCGCATGAACTTCTTTTCTTTGAACAAATCAATCAGTGGCTTGGTGTCCTAGGAAATACCGATGGGATGGAGGTAGTTAATCTCTCAAGCCATAGTATACTTTGCACGTGCATGAGTGACTTGGGATGATTCCCGAGGAAGCAAAACTAACTTTCTCGAATTCACGACGGCAACTTGCACCAAATGCACGTGAACTTGGAGAAAGCCACTTCTTGCACCAAACATATACCTCATGAACGCAACATGAAGGCAATGGTTACAAAGTTCCCAATACTAGCTTAATGTTCAACATGAATCATGGGGGAGACAAAATGCTGCTGATGGGCTTAACAGCAACTCATCGGGATTTCCATATCACTAGACTTCCACCATCATGTGAATACGGTGATAGCATTGGTCAGACCAAAGGATGTAATGGTGTATGCTCGAGGGATCAACCACGAGTAAGACAACATTACGAATATCGTTGGTTCTAACTTGATTTGATGATAGCCCATACTCAAATCAAAGATTGGATAAGATGATAGGTCCATTAACTGATCACGAGGGTCAACCGATGACAATACCATCTTTCTTCAACACACACACACACAAAAGATATCCCTTAACATGAACTAAGCCAGACAAGCTTTTATCTTCCAACTCTCCAAGTTGTTGTTTAGCTTAACCAACTAGCTCAGGGTTATCCAACACAGATTCTTGGAGAAAGGGTGGTTTACAAGAAAACCAACTTGATCACGAGCTCAACATAACAGTATCACGAACAACCTGGTGATACTTCCGAGAAGGTATTCGGAAAATCACGAACCACCGATATGTTACTAAGCTCGAGAACAATCTTGCTTTTCAGACAAGACGATGTGATCAAAAGAGAAAGGGATTCAATCCTAACTCAAAGATCGAAGAGTGCACCAGAAATAAGAACAAGGTAGCACGATCAATCCTAGAATAATGTTTCGCTAACCAACACACTAAGAATGATATTAGTGTCCATTAACTACCAAGCAACACGGTTGCTAGGAGTATTGATTTTACACATCATGGTTCACTTGCCGGCATTCCGGTTGCGGCAACACGGGACCGAGGAAAGAAAAATGATGGCAAGAAGTATCACTGCGTCAAGAATTCATGAGAGATGGTGCAATTCTCATGACAATCCTGACATAAAGGGGGTAATACTCCAGGGTAGAACAGAGCAAAAGCTGGGTTGGCATTTGATCTGCAGAACACAACTGCTTTGACCCAATCCTGGATATGGATGAGGTGCTGGAGTTTGTTTCTCCTAGTCATTCCAAAATAGAATGGCTTAACGTACGACAAGAATAATAGGCATCGCTGGACGAATGCACGCATACTCTTGGCTATCAACTGATAGAGGATGGTTGGAATACAACTAAAGAGGAACAACTCAAGGAACGTACAACTTTCTGAGTTGTGGATGCATAGATTAGTATGTCGAGCAAAACTCAACATTTCTTCCGGACAACCCATGCAGAAAGGTAGGACTGGCAGATTCACAATGTAGAATGGAGAACTCATCAAGAGCAGTCTTATTGTGATCTTTTGGTTCAAAGGCTTTTGCCATATTGGTTCATGGTATTGGAAGAAGGATATGCCACGGACCTCGAGGACTATCGCAGGGTTACTAATATCTTGAGGGAACTAGCAAATACTAACAACATGAAATAGGTGAACCTCGGGTTCAAAACCCAGGAGTAGAATGCCTACTACTAAGTGGCATCACTGGATGCTTTCGAGAATGGTGGCCAGAATCATCACACCGGGAACACAAAGCATTGCTAGATTACTAGGTGACTCCCTAAAACACCTAGGGCCATAATAATAACTCCAACATACACGTCAAGGCAACGGAGTACCTCAACACACCGATTAGTGTGCTTAACCTAGCCCAAAAATACAACAGGAACATGGATGAAAGATTTGCAAGTGCATCAGACTACTTAGAAACCTGGGATGACTCGGATAGCATAACGACTGTAAATGCTCAAAAAGATTTGAGACATCCTGCAAAATGGTGGCATAACCACTCAACATTACAATATCAAGGTTCCGGGACCAATTATGAACACACGAAAGTACTGGAAACTGAACTGCGACATGAATCAATCCTATAAGTCAACGGGTTAGTAACACGTAATCCTGATGGATAGATGAGAAGTCCTAGTTTCTTAACCCTGTAGAAAGGAAGAGGGTGACTCAGATCAGATGGCATGAGATATAAGGAGTAAAAGAGCCTTACGTTCCATCCCACAATCAATTCCCTTATATAACTAAAGCATTTCTAGACTCAACTTCGACTAGTTTGGCTTAGTAATCCTACAGGCTGTCAGGCTCTGATACCAACTCTATCAGGACCCCGATTCCAAGTCACATTGATCTAGCCGGTAACACCTCATATCACTTTGTGGCCTCACGCACGGTATTCCCACGGGTGTCGCCTTACCATGGCCCGGGACCGTTTGCGCCTTTTGGCTCACGGATATCATAGTGTAGCTAGCATCCATATGACAGAGAACCCAGGCCGACACGGCTAGTCGTGAACCCAAAGCGGCACTAACCTATGGGGACAGGCATACATGAGTCACATCGAGCATGTCGGTTAGCAGCGTGTGAATCTGGGATGTAGCACTGGGCTAACAGGACTTCGGGAACCCGGGCTGTAGCAGGCTAGGAAGGACTCCGGATGTCACCGCGTGACATTTCCCCGAAGGGACAGACACAGGAACGAAGTGAAACACATGCCGGCTAGTCAAGTGTCCTGAGCAGTAGTGCTGGGCTAACAGGACTACGGTGAACCGGGCTGTAGCGGACTACTATGGCTCATGGAAGCACTAGACTACATTTCCCCATAAGAGAGGCCGCCAAGGATAATCAACTAGATTGTCGGATCCCACACATACCAAGCATTTCAATCATACACACGATATGCTCGATATGTGTAAATACAACATGGCCTCACAACATAACTCTACAACTCAAGTATTTATTCATTAGGCTCCGAGGAGCGAGATATTACAAACATGGGTCTCATGACCCAACAATCATAGCATACAAATCAAAGCACATGCGGAAGCTTAACATGTATGAGTACGGACATCTACAAATGAAAAAGGCTGAGAAGCCTGACTATCTACCAGATCCTGCCGAGGGCACAAGATCGTAGCTGAGGTATCAAGCTAAACGTTGAAGTCCACACGAAACTACTCGCGAGACTAACGTCTCTCTGCAAAACATAAAATAGGCAAACGTGAGTACAAATGTACCCAGCAAGACTTACATCAGAACTATCTACATATGCATCGGTATCAATAAAGGGGGTGGTGGAGTTTAACTGCAGCAAGCCAGCTTTGACTCAGTGGCTAACCTGAACTACAACTGCAAGCAACTCTTTTGAGGTGGCGCACACGAGTCCACATATTCACCATATCAATACACCACTATGGATCCGCTCCGGTCTCCCTACGAGAACACCATCCATAGCACTCACGCTTATCTTGCGCATTTTAGAGTATCCACTTTCACTTGTCTATGAACTGTTATAGGCAACCCAGAAGTCCTTTACCGCGGACACGGCTATTCGAATAGATCATTTATAACCCTGCAGGGGTGTACCTCTTCACACACGCTCTCGCCACTTACCACCATGTACACGTCATGTATCTCGGCAACCTTCGAGCGGAAGCCTGGCGAGGGAGTCGGCCACGACCTGACTAACCACACAAGTCTCTAGTCCAGGTTTATCGCCTATTCGGGTTCCATCCGCGAGGAGATCCGGCCGGAGTTTCGCTCACAGCCCCAAACGATGTGTGCAGGGTTCCCGAGACACCAAACGGGCGCCCAGTACACCGTGCCACGGTGTATCTACCGCATCATAGCCCACCCCTAGGGTCAGCGCTACGCACCGCCGCCAACACATATCCTACAAACACCAGAAACTAGTTGCAACTCCTGGACAGAGGGCAAGGGCGGTTAATAAGTAGAGAGGTTCCATTGGTTTCGGGCCCAATGCATGGTAGTAGTTGTTCAGGGATCACAAACACAAAACTCAGTTCCTGAGGACGGTTTCAATGAGACAACCCACCATGTACTCCTACATGGCCTCTCACCGCTACCTTTACCAAATCATGTTCACACACTTAGCTCACACAGTAGGACATGTTCATCACTGTTCCAATTCATCCCCGATGAATCAGACCTGACTCAACTCTAAGCAGTAGCAGGCATGACAAACAAGCATGAATGAGTAGGCACATCAGGGCTCAAACAACTCCTACTCATGCTAGTGGGTTTCGTCTATTTACTGTGGCAATGACAGGTCATGCAGAGGATAAGGGGTTCAACTACTGCAGTAAGTAACAGTTGAATCGTTGTTGTCCTAATGCAGTAAAAGAGAGCAGGAGCGAGAGAGTGGGATTGTATCAGAATGAACAAGGGGGTTTTGCTTGCCTGGCACTTCTGAAGATAGTATAACTCTTCATCAGTGTCATCGAACTCATCGTCGGGAGCACGTCTATCGAGAGGGGACAAATACCGGGAACAGAAGGAAAACACAATCAATGCAATGCACAATATGATGCATGATCATGACATGTCAATATGTTGTGATTTGAGCTAATGCAACTAGCAATCATATTAAATGAAGTTGGTTTGAACCAAGGGCTCAAATTCAAACTCCATATGTGCTTATTTAAATGTCAATTATGCAAATTGCCCTGTACAGCAACCCTAGGTTGTTCAAACATGCATGCAAATGCCATAAACAGATTCCTTGAATTTTTCTGATAATTTTTCATATATAATTTATTTGATTTGGAGCTACGGTTGATTTACTATGAATTTTAGAAGTTTTGCTAATTTTCTGGAATTTTCCGAATTATTTTAAATCCAGAAAACCAATACTGCGTCAGCATGACAACAGCATTGCGTCAGCAGGTCAACTGGGTTGACCCAGGTCAAACCTAATGCATGGGACCCAACAGTCAGTGTCTTAGGGCTGGTTAGGGTCACAGACATGTGGGCCCAGTCAACAGCCACGTCAGCTTGGTCAAAGCTGACACATGGGCCCATAGTGGTTAGGTTAAAAGTAAATAGGTGTTACCCCGTGGTTAATTAGAGTGGTGGGGCCTGCCTGTGAGTGACACAATTAACTACCAGGGTTAATTAAATCTAACTAATCAAACTAACAGCCACTGGGCCCACTTTCAGAGTCAGCGGGGGGGGGGAGGGGGTAATTAGTCCTAAACTAATCTAGTCAGGGGCGGGGCCCACGTGTGTTGACCCTAGGGAGGTCAAACCCCGGGTCGAACAGGTCAAACCTGCCGGCAACTCGATGCCGGCGAGGCCAGACACGGCGGCGAGGCTCGGAAAACTTCCTCCGGCGACCAAATCAACGGCGGAGCCCATATACGAGTAGCTGGAGCTCGCGCGCGTCGAGTGGTGCTCTCAGCTTCGCCGGAGATTACCCGGAACGATGGCGGCGACAACGGCAGCGGCGGCCGGAGTTCGGCCGAGCTCGGGGGCGCGGCTGCAGCAGGCAAAAGCGCGAAGTAAAGCGCGGGCAAGGCACTACGCGGTGCGGCGAGCGTGTTTGGCACATTGGCGCAACCTAATGGTCGTCGGAGCAACACCGGCGACGAGCTATTGCGGCGGAGCGTCTCAGCTCTGGTGGAGGAGGCGATTAGAGGGCGTAAACAAGGCAAAGAAGAGGGGGAGGCGGCGTAGAAGCTCATGGCAGATCCAGCAGAGGCGACGACGAGGCCGGGGAGAGGCTGGAGCTCGCGAATCCCTGAAGAGTCTGTCGGCGGTCAGAGGTTGAAGATGAGGTTGGGGACAATGCTACAGGGCTTCCGGAGGGGCGTGGCTCGGTGGGGAGGGAGAGGGGGTCGAGGCGGAGCTCCTGAGCTCAGCGGCAGGGCGAGGGGTGGCTGGTGGCCGCAGGAACGGCGAGCGGCGGCGACGGGCTCCGTTCGGGAAGAGAGCAGAGGAGGGGGAAAAGTGCTTGAGAGAGTGAGAGAGGGGTCGGGACTGCATGGCGTCGCGAGGGAGGCCCAGGGCGATGAGGGGGAAGCGGCAGGAAGCAGGAGGTGGCCGGGCGCGTGCCGGCGTGCCTCGGCCACGCGCGCTGTCTATTGGCGCGGGGAGGAAGACGACAGGGGAGGGCCAGGTGGGCTGGGCCGGCCACTTGGGCCGCCAGGTGGCTGCACAGGTGAGTTGGCCCAGATAAGTTTCTGTTCTCTATTTTCTAAATTGTTTCTGTTTTCTATTTTTCTATAATTGTTTTGACTTAATTAAAATGCTAAGACATTTCCAAAAATCATGAAACTAATCATGGCTACTGTTTATAATATATCCAACAGTAAACATTTTAGTTTATGATTATTTGAGCATTTAAAATATTTTATAGCATTTAAATGCCCAAATGCAAATATAATATGATTTAATTCAGAGCCCAAATATGTCATGGAAAAATGTGCAACACCTCTGGTTATTGCTTCTAGCATTTTCCAGAAATGATGAACATTTTTGAAAACCATTTGGATTCACTGAGAATATTTTTAGTTGAACCTAGTGAATTTCATTTGGTGCTAGGGTTTCAACAATTCCCATTTCAAGTTTTTTGGAATTAAAACATGCTGGCATGAAGAACAAGCAAAGTCAAGCAAGGGCTGAACTGGGGTTGTGACAATACTTTCACTAGTGCAAGTTCCCTCAACAATAATAACATAATTGGATCACATAACTATCCCTCAACATGCAACAAAGAGTCACTCCAAAGTCACTAATAGCGGAGAACAAACGAAGAGATTATGGTAGGGTACGAAACCACCTCAAAGTTATCCTTTCTGATCGATCTATTCAAGAGTCCGCAGTAAAATAACACGAAGCTATTCTTTCCGTTCAATCTATCCTAGAGTTCGTACTAGAATAACACCTTAAGACACAAATCAATCAAAACCCTAATGTCACCTAGATACTCCAATGTCACCTCAAGTATCCATGGGTATGATTATACGATATGCATCACACAATCTCAGATTCATCTACTCAAACCAACACAAAGTACGTCAAAGAATGCCCAAAGTTTCTACCGGAGAATCAAGACGAAAATGTGTGCCAACCCCTATGCATAGATTCATGGGCGGAACCCGCAAGTTGATCACCAAAACATACATCAAGTGGATCAATAGAATACCCCATTGTCACCACGGGTATCCCACGCAAGACATACATCAAGTGTTCTCAAATCCTTAAAGACTCAATCCGATAAGATAACTTCAAAGGGAAAACTCAATCCATTACAAGAGAGTAGATGGGGAGAAACATCATCAGATCCAACTATAATAGCAAAGCTCGCGATACATCAAGATCGTACCACCTCAAGAACATGAGAGAGAGAGAGAGATCAAACACATAGCTACTGGTACATACCCTCAGCCCCGAGGGAGAATTGCTACCTCTTGAGCACTGCATTGGATTTCCCCGAAGAGGAAAGGATGATGCAGCAAAGTAGCGTAAGTATTTCCCTCAGTTTTTGAGAACCAAGGTATCAATCTAGTAGGAGGCTACATGCGAGTCCCTCGTACCTGCACAAAGCAAATAACTCCTCGCAACCAACGCGATAAGGGGTTGTCAATCCCTTCACGGTCACTTACGAGAGTGAGATCTGATAGATATGATAAGATAATATTTTTGGTATTTTTATGATAAAGATGCAAAGTAAAATAAAAGCAAAGTAAAAGCAAAGGAAATAACTAAGTATTAGAAGATTAATATGATGAAGATAGACCCGGGGGCCATAGGTTTCACTAGTGGCTTCTCTCAAGATCATAAGTATTTTATGGTGGGTGAACGAATTACTGTTGAGGAATTGACAGAATTGAGCATAGTTATGCGAATATCTAGGTATGATCATGTATATAGGCATCACGTCCAAGACAAGTAGACCGACTCCTGCCTGCATCTACCACTATTACTCCACTCATCGACCGCTATCCAGCATGCATCTAGAGTATTAAGTTCATGAAAACAGAGTAACGCCTTAAGCAAGATGACATGATGTAGAGGGATAAACTCATGCAATATGATGAAAACCCCATCTTGTTATCCTCGATGGCAACAATACAATACGTGCCTTGTTGCCCCTACTGTCACTGGGAAAGGACACCGCAAGATTGAACCCAAAGCTAAGCACTTCTCCCATTGCAAGAAAGATCAATCTAGTAGGCCAAACCAAACTGATAATGCGAAGAGACTTGCAAAGATAACCAATCATACATAAAAGAATTCAGAGAAGATTCAAATATTGTTCATAGATAGACTTGATCATAAACCCAAAATTCATCGGTCTCAACAAACACACCGCAAAAAGAAGATTACATCGAATAGATCTCCACAAGAGAGGGGGAGAACATTGTATTGAGATCCAAAAAGAGAGAAGAAGCCATCTAGCTAATAACTATGGACCCGTAGGTCTGAGGTGAACTACTCACACTTCATTGGAGGGGCTATGGTGTTGGTGTAGAAGCCCTCCGTGATGGATACCCCCTCCGTCGGAGCTCCGGAACAGGACCCAAGATTGGATCTCGTGGATACAGAAAGTTGCGGCGGTGGAATTAGGGTTTTGGCTCCGTATCTGATCGTTTGGGGGTACATAGGTATATATAGGAGGAAGGGTTACATCGGTGGAGCAACAGGGGGGCACGAGGGTGGAGGGCGTGCCTGGGGGGTAGGCGCGCCCCTACCTCGTGGCCTCCTCCTTTGTTTCTTGACGTAGGGTCCAAGTCTCCTGGATCATGTTCGGTGATAAAATAACGTTCCTGAAGGTTTCATTCCATTTGGACTCCGTTTGATATTCCTTTTCTTCGAAACCCTAAAATAGGCACAAAAAACAACAATTCTGGGCTGGGCCTCTGGTTAATAGGTTAGCCCCAAAAATAATATAAAAGTGGACAATATTGCCCAATAATGTCCAAAACAGTAGATAATATAGCATGGAGCAATCAAAAATTATAGATACGTTGGAGACGTATCAAGCATCCCCAAGCTTAATTCCTGCTCGTCCTCGAGTAGGTAAATGATAAAAACAGAATTTTTGTTGCGGAGTGCTACTTGGCATAATTTTAATGTAATTATTCTTAATTGTGTTATGAATATTCAGATCCGAAAGATTCAAGATAAAAGTTCATATTGACATAAAAATAACAATACTTCAAGCATACTAACTAAGCAATTATGTCTTCTCAAAATAACATGGCTAAAGAAAGTTCATCCCTACAAAATCATATAGTTTAGTCATGCTCCATTTTCGTCACACAAGAATGCTCTCATCATGCACAACCCCGATGACAAGCCAAGCAATTTTTTCATACTTTAGTAATCTCAAACCTATAAACTTTCACGCAATATATGAGCGCGAGCCATGGATATAGCACTATGGGTGGAATAGAATATAATGAGGGGGTTATGTGGAGAAGACAAAAAGGAGAAAGTCTCACATCAACGAGGCTAATCAATGGGCTATGGAGATGCCCATCGATTGATGTTGATGCAAGGAGTCGGGATTGCCATGCAACGGATGCACTAGAGCTATAAATGTATGAAAGCTCAACAAAAGAAACTAAGTGGGTGTGCATCCATTTTGCTTGCTCACGAAGACCTAGGGCACTTGAGGAGGCCCATTGTTGGAATATACAAGCCAAGTTCTATAATGAAAATTTCCCACTAGTATATGAAAGTGACAAAACAAAAGACTCTCTATCATGAAGATTATGGTGCTACTTTGAAGCACAAGTGTGGCAAAGGATAGTAACATTGTCCCTTCTCTCTTTTTCTCTCATTTTTTTCATTTGGGCCTTTCTCTTTTTATGACCTTTCTCCCTTTTTTTATTTCCTCACTTGGGACAATGCTCTAGAAAATGATGATCACCACACTTCTATTTATTTACAACTTAGTGATTACAACTCGATGCTAGAACAAAAGATGACTCTATATGCATGCCTCCGGCGGTGTACCGGGATATGCAATGAACCAAGAGTGACTTGTATGAAAGAATTATGAACGGTGGCTTTGACACAAATACTATGTCAACTACATGATCATGCTAAGCAATATACAATGATGAATGTGTCATGATAAATGGAATGGTGGAAAGTTGCATGGCAATATATCTCGGAATGGCTATGGAAATGCCATAATAGGTAGATATGGTGGCTGTTTTGAGGAAGATATAAGTAGGTTTACATGTGAAAGAGCGTATCATATCACGGGGTTTGGATGCACCGGCGAAGTTTGCACCAACTCTCAATGTGAGAAAGGGCAATGCACGGTACTGAAGAGGCTAGCAATGATGGAAGGGTGAGAGTGCGTATAATCCATGGACTCAACATTAGTCATAAAGAACTCACATACTTATTGCAAAAATATACAAGTCATCAAAAACCAAGCACTACGCGCATGCTCCTAGGGGATAGATTGGTAGGAAAAGACCATCGCTCGTCCCCGACCGCCACTTATAAGGAGGACAATCAAATAACACCTCATGTTTCAAATTTGTTACATAACATTTACCATACGTGCATGCTACGGGACTTGCAAACTTCAACACAAGCATTTATCAAATTCACAACTACTCAACTAGCACGACTTTGATATTATTACCTCCATATCTCAAAACAATCATCAAGCATCAAACTTCTCTTAGTATTCAAAACACTCATAAGAATTTTTTTACTAATCTTGAACACCTAGCATATTAGGATTATTTAAGAAAATTACCATGCTATTTAAGACTCTCAAAATAATCTAAGTGAAGCATGAGAGATCAATAGTTTCTATAAAACAAATCCACCACCGTGCTCTAAAAGATATAAGTGAAGTACTAGAGCAAAACTATATTACTCAAAAAGATATAAGTGAAGCACATAGAGTATTCTAACAAATTATAAATCATGTATGGCTCTATCAAAAGGTGTGTAGAGCAAGGATGATTGTGGTAAACTAAAAAGCAAAGACTCAAATCATACAAGACGCTCCAAGCAAAACACATATCATGTGGTGAATAAAAATATAGCTCAAAGTAAAGTTACCGATAGAAGTAGACGAAAAGAGGGGATGCCTTCCGGGGCATCCCCAAGCTTTGGCTTTTAGGTGTCCTTAGATTATATTGGGGGTGCCATGGGCATCCCCAAGCTTAGTCTCTTGCCACTCCTTGTTCCATAATCCATCAAATCTTTACCCAAAACTTGAAAACTTCACAACACAAAACTTAAAGTAGAAAATCTCGTGAGCTCCGTTAGCGAAAGAAAACAAAAGACCACTTCAAGGTACTGTAATGAACTCATTCTTTATTTATATTGGTGTTAAACCTACTTTATTACAACTTCTCTATGGTTTATAAACTATTTTACTAGCCATAGATTCATCAAAATAAGCAAACAACACACGAAAAACAGAATCTGTCAAAAACAGAACAGTCTGTAGTAATCTGTAGCTAGCGCAAGATCTGTAACCCCAAAAATTCTAAAATAAATTTATGGACGTGAGGAATTTATCTATTAATCATCTGCAAAAAGAATTAACTAAATAGCACTTTCTAAATAAAAATGGCAGCAGTTCTCGTGAGCGCTAAAGTTTCTGTTTTTTACAGCAAGTGTAACAAGACTTTCCCCAAGTCTTCCCAACGGTTCTACTTGGCACAAACACTAATTAAACACAAAAAACACAACCAAAACAGAGTCTAGGTAAATTATTTATTACTAAACAGGAGCAAAAAGCAAGGAATAAAAATAAAATTGGGTTGCCTCCCAACAAGCGATATCGTTTAACGCCCCTAGCTAGGCATAAAAAGCAAGGATAGATCTTGGTATTGCCATCTTTGGTAGGAAATCCATAAGTGGCTCTCATAATAGATTCGTAAGGTAATTTAATTTTCTTTCTAGGAAAGTGTTCCATGCCTTTCCTTAATGGAAACTGGAATCTAATATTTCTTCCTTCATATCAATAATTGCACCAATCGTTCTAAGGAAAGGTCTACCAAGAATAATAGGACATGAAGGATTGCAATCTATGTCAAGAACAATAAAATATACAGGTACATAATTCCTATTTGCAGCAATAAGAACATCATTAATTCTTCCCATAGGTTTCTTAATAGTGGAATCCGCAAGGTGCAAGTTTAGAGAGCAATCATCAAAATCACGGAAACCTAACAGATCACACAAAGTCTTTAGAATCGTGGAAACACTAGCACCCAAATCACATGAAGCATAGAACTCATGATATTTAATCTTAATTTTAATAGTTGGTTCCCACTCATCATAAAGTTTTCTAGGGATAGAGACATCCAGCTCAAGTTTTTCTTATAAGATTGCATCAAGGCATCAACGACATGTTTAGTAAACGCTTTATTTTGACTATAAGCGTGAGGAGAATTTAGAACGGATTGCAACAAGGAAATACAATCAATCAAAGAGCAATTTTCATAATTAAATTCCTTGAAATCCAAAATAGTGGGTTTAGCAACATCTAGGGTTTTAATTTCTTCAATCCCACTTTTATCAAATTTAGCATCAAGATCTAAAAACTCCGAATTCTTGGAACGCCTTCTAGGTAAAGGTGGATCATATTCAGTACCATCATTATTAAGATTCATATTGAAAAACAAATATTTAATAGGGGACACATCAATAACTTTTAGATATTCATCTTTATTTTCATAGGAACTAGAAGAACATGCTCTTATAAAGGCATCTTTCTTAGCACGCATCCTAGCGGTTCTTTCTTTGCACTCATCAATGGAAATTCTCATGGCTTTGAGAGACTCATTGATATCATGCTTAGGTGGAATAGATCTAAGTTTTAAAGAATCAACATCAAGAGAAATTCTATCAATGTTCCTAGCCAACTCATCAATCTTAAGCAATTTTTCTTCAATCAAAGCATTGAAATTCTTTTGTGAAGTAATAAATTCTTTGATATTAGATTCAAAATCAGAGGGCATTTTATTTTAATTTCCTTAAGAATTGTTGTAGGAATTACCATAGTTATTAGAGGGATTACTAGGATCAGGCCTAGGATTGAAATTTCCTCTATACGTGTTGTTACCAAAATTGTTCCTACCAACAAAATTCACATCCATAGATTAATTATTATTCTCAATCAAAGTAGACAAGGGCATATCATTAGGATTAGAAGAAACACTTTTACTAGCAAATAATTTCATAAGTTCATCCATCTTTCCACTCAAAACATTAATTTCTTCTATTGCATGCACCTTTTTATTACTAGATCTTTCAGTATGCCATTGAGAATAATTTACGATAATATTATCTAGGAGTTTAGTAGCTTCTCCTAAAGTGATTTCCATAAAAGTTCCTCCTGCGGCCAAATCTAAAAGATTTCTAGAAGCAAAATTCAATCCAACATAAAAATTTTGTATAATCATCCACAAATTCAAACCATGAGCAGGACAATTACGTATCATTAATTTCATCCTCTCCCAAGCTTGTGCAACATGTTCATGATCAAGTTTCTTAAAATTCATAATATCGTTTCTAAGGGAGATGATCTTAGCGGGAGGAAAATACTTAGAGATAAAAGCATCTTTGCACTTATTCCAAGAATCAATACTATTTTTAGGCAAAGACGAAAACCAAGCTTTAGCACAATCTCTAAGCGAAAAAGGAAATAGCTTCAATTTAACAATATCGTTATCCACATCTTTCTTCTTTTGCATATCACACAAATCAACGAAGCTATTTAGATGGGTAGTGACATCTTCACTAGGAAGGCCGGAAAACGGATCTTTCATGACAAGATTCAGCAAAGCGGCATTAATTTCACAAGATTCGGCATCGGTAAGAGGAGCAATTGGAGTGCTAATAAAATCATTGTTGTTGGTATTGGTAAAGTCACATAATTTAGTGTTATCTTGAGCCATCATGATAAGCAAGCAATCCAACACACAAGCAAACAAAAAGCAAGCGGGCAAAAGGAGGCAAATAGAGAAAGAGAGGGAGGATAGAGAGAGAGGACGAATAAAATGGCAAGGGTGAAGTGGGGGAGAGGAAAACGAGAGGCAAATGGCAAATAATGTAATGCGGGAGATAAGGATTGTGATGGGTACTTGGTATATTGACTTTTGCGTAGAGTCCCCGGCAACGGCGCCAGAAATCCTTCTTGCTACCTCTTGAGCACTGCGTTGGACTTCCCCGAAGAGGAAAGGATGATGAAGCAAAGTAGCGTAAGTATTTCCCTCAGTTTTTGAGAACCAAGGTATCAATCCAGTAGGAGGTTACGCGCGAGTCTCTCGTACCTGCACAAAGCAAATAACTCCTCGCAACCAACGCGATAAGGGGTTGTCAATCCCTTCACAGTCACTTACGAGAGTGAGATCTGATAGGTATGATAAGATAATATTTTTGGTATTTTTATGATAAAGATGCAAAGTAAAATAAAAGCAAAGTAAAAGCAAAGGAAATAACTAAGTATTGGAAGATTAATATGATGAAGATAGACCTGGGGGCCATAGGTTTCACTAGTGGCTTCTCTCAAGAGCATAAGTATTTTACGGTGGGTGAACGAGTTACTGTTGAGCAATTGACAGAATTGAGCATAGTTATGAGAATATCTAGGTATGATCATGTATATAGGCATCACGTCCAAGCCAAGTAGACCGACTCCTGCCTGCATCTACTACTATTACTCCACTCATCAACCGCTATCCCGCATGCATCTAGAGTATTAAGTTCATGAAAACAGAGTAACGTCTTAAGCAAGATGACATGATGTAGAGGGATAAACTCATGCAATATGATGAAAACCCCATCTTGTTATCCTCGATGGCAACAATACAATACGTGCCTTGCTGCCCCTACTGTCACTGGGAAAGGACACCGCAAGATTGAACCCAAAGCTAAGCACTTCTCCCATTTCAAGAAAGATCAATCTAGTAGGCCAAACCAAACTGATAATTCGAAGAGACTTGCAAAGATAACCAATCATACATAAAAGAATTCAGAGAAGATTCAAATATTGTTCATAGATAGACTTGATCATAAACCCACAATTCATCGGTCTCAACAAACACACCATAAAAAGAAGATTACATTGAATAGATCTCCACAAGAGAGGGGGAGAACATTGTATTGAGATCCAAAAAGAGAGAAGAAGCCATCTAGCTAATAACTATGGACCCGTAGGTCTGAGGTGAACTACTCACACTTCATCGGAGGGGCTATGGTGTTGATGTAGAAGCCCTCCATGATGGATACCCCCTCCGGCGGAGCTCCGGAACAGGCCCCAAGAAGGGATCTCATGGATACAGAAAGTTGCGGCGGTGGAAATAGGGTTTTGGCTCCATATCTGATCGTTTGGGGGTACGTAAGTATATATAGGAGGAAGGAGTACGTCGGTGGAGCAACAGGGGGCCCACGAGGATGGAGGGCGTGCCTGGGGGGTAGGCGCGCCCCCTACCTCGTGGCCTCCTCCTTTGTTTCTTGACGTAGGGTCCAAGTCTCCTGGATCATGTTCAGTGAGAAAATCACGTTCCCGAAGGTTTCATTCCGTTTGGACTCCGTTTGATATTCCTTTTCTTCGAAACCCTAAAATAGGAAAAAAAACAGCAATTCTGGGCTGGGCCTCGAGTTAATAGGTTAGTCCTAAAAATAATATAAAATTGTATAATAAAGCCCAATCATATCCAAAACAGTAGATAATATAGCATGGAGCAATAAAAAATTATAGATACGTTGGAGACGTATCAAGAACTACTCCCTCCTCGTCATGGAGAGCGCCGGGATGATGAAGATGGCCACCGGAGAGGGATCCCCCTCTGGCAGGGTGCCGGAACGGGTCTAGATTGGTTTTCGGTGGCTATGGAGGCTTCTGGCAGCGGAATTCCCGATCTATTCTGCTCTCCGATGGTTTTAGGGTATATTGGTATATATAGGAGGAAGAAATAGGTTAGGGGGGCCACGAGGGTGGAGGGCTCGCCCAGGGGGGTGGGTGCGCCCCCCTGCCTCGTGCCTTCCTCGTTGCTTCCCTTACGTACACCCCAAGTCTTCTGGATTGCTTCCGTTCCAAAAATAAGTTCCGTGAAGTTTCAGGTCAATTGGACTCCGTTTGATTTTACTTTTCTGCGATACTCTAAAACAAGGAAAAAACAGAAACTGGCACTGGGTTCTAGGTTAATAGGTTAGTCCCAAAAATCATATAAAATAGCATATAAATGCATATAAAACATCCAAGGTTGATAATATAATAGCATGGAACAATCAAAAATTATACATACGTTGGAGACGTATCATTGATCTATTTCCCTTCTTTCATTCATATACGTATCATTTTCATGGTCTAGCAAATATTCTTCTAGAGGATCACTAGGAGGCGTGGCAATAAAAGCAAGACCAATAATTTCATCTTTACTAGGCAATTCCTCATCACGGGGTTGTCTACTAAATTTAGCAAAATTAAACTCATGAGACATATCCCCAAACCAATAGTAACAACATCCTTTTCGCAGTCTATCCTAGCATTAACAGTGTTCAAGAAGGGTCTACCAAATATAATGGGACAAAAGCTATCTTGTGGGGAACCAAGAACAAGAAAATCAGCCGGATATTTAACCTTCCCACACAAGACTTCAACATCTCTAACAATCCCAACCGGTGAAATAGTATCTCTATTGGCAAGTTTAATGGTAACATCGATATCTTCTATCTCAGCAGGTGCAATATCAAGCATAATTTCTTTGTATAAGGAATGAGGTATTGCACTTGCACTAGCACCCATATCACATAAGCCATGGTAGCAATGATCTCCTATTTTAACGGAAATAACAGGCATGCCTACAATAGGTCTATGTTTATTTTTAGCATCGGGTCTAGCAATTCTAGTAGCTTCATTGCAGAAGTAAATAACATGCCCGTCAATATTATCGGCCAAGGGATCTTTAACAATAGCAATTTTAGGTTCAACTTTAACTTTCTCAGGGGGTTTGTGTGTCCTAATATTACTTTTGTTGACTATAGTTGAAGCTTTAGCATGATCCTTTATTCTAACAGGGAAAGGTGGCTTCTCAATATAAGCAGCAGGAACAACAGGATCATCATAAGTGATAGTGTTTTCTTCAACTTTAATAGGAGCAACTACTTTTACTTAAATGGGAGGATTATATTTAAACCACTTCTCCTTAGGGAGATCAACATGAGTAGCAAAGGATTCACAGAAAGAAGCTACTATCTCAGAGTCAAGTCCATATTTAGTGCTAAATTCACGGAAAGCATCGGTATCTATAAAAGATTTAACACAATCAAACTTAGGTGTTATACATGACTCCTTACCTTCATCGAGGTCCCAATCTTCAGAGTTACGTTTAATTCTTTCCAATAAATCCCATTTGAATTCAATAGTCTTCATCATAAACGATCCAGTACAAGAAGTATCGAGCATGGAGCGATTACTGAGAGAAAGCCGAGCATAAAAATTTTGAATGATCATTTCTTTTGAGAGCTCATGATTGGGGCATGAATATAACATTGACTTAAGCCTCCCCCAAGCTTGAGCGATGCTTTCTCCTTCGCGAGGCCAAAAATTATATATATAATTACAATCACGACGAACAAGATGCATAGGATAAAACTTCTGATGAAATTCCAATTTCAATCGTTGGTAATTCCATGATCCAATATCATCACATAGCCTCAACCATGTCAATGCATCTCCCTTCAAAGATAAAAGGAAAACCTTCTTCTTGATAACATCCTCGGGCATACCTGCAAGCTTAAATAATCCACAAACTTCATCCACATAGACTAAGTGTAAATCAGGATGCAATGTTCCATCTCCTACAAAAGGATTAGCTAGCAGTTTCTCTATCATTCCCGAAGGAATTTCAAAGTAAACATTTTTAGTAGGTTCAGTAGGTTGAGGAGCAACTCTTTTCTCTACTGGTCGGGGTGAAGATACCCCGAACAAGCCCCTCAAAGGATTATGTTCCATAGTAACAAGTGACAGTAAATTTCAGCACACTATATAAACTTTTCCTTACCAAATTCCACCTACCAAAGGCGCTTCACTCCCCGGCAATGGCGTCAGAAAAGAGTCTTCATGACCCACAAGTGTAGGGGATCTATCGTAGCCTTTTCAATAAGTAAGAGTGTCGAACCCAACGAGGAGCAGAAGGAAATGATAAGCAGTTTTCAATAAGGTATTCTCTGCAAGCACTGAAATTATCTGTAACAGATAGTTTTGTGATAAGGTAATTTGTAAAGAGTAGCAAGTAATAAAAGTAAATAAGGTGCAGCAAGATGTCCCAATCCTTTTTGTAGCAAAGGACAAGCCTGGACAAACTCTTATATGAAGGAAAGCGCTCCCGTGGACACATGGGAATTATCGTCAAGCTAGTTTTCATCACGTTCATATGATTCGCGTTCGGTACTTTGATAATTTGATATGTGGGTGGACCGGTGCTTGGGTACTGTACTTACTTGGACAAGCATCCCACTTATGATTAACCCCCATTGCAAGCATCCGCAACTACAATAGAAGTATTAAGGTAAACCTAACCATAGCATGAAACATATGGATCCAAATCAGCCCGTTACGAAGCAACGCATAAACTAGGGTTTAGGCTTCTATCACTCTAGCAACCCATCATCTACTTATTACTTCCCAATGCCTCCCTCTAGGCCCAAAAAATGGTGAAGTGTCATGTAGTCGACGTTCACATGACACCACTAGAGGGATGACAACATACATCTCATCAAAATATCGAACGAATACCAAATTCACATGACTACTTATAGCAAGACTTCTCCCATGTCCTCAGGAACAGACGTAACTACTCACAAAGCATATTCATGTTCATAATCATAGGGGTATTAATATGCATAATGGAACTGAACATATGATCTTCCACCAAGTAAACCAACTAGCATCAACTACAAGGAGTAATCAACACTACTAGCAACACACAAGTACCAATATGAGGTTTGGATACAAGAGATGAACTAGGGTTTGAGATGAGATGGTGTTGGTGAAGATGTTGATGGACATTGACCCCCTCCCGATGAGAGGTTCGTTGGTGATGACGATGGTGATGATTTCCCTTCCCGGAGGGAAGTTTCCCCGACAGAACAGCTCTGCCGGAGCCCTAGATTGGTTCCGCCTCGTGGCGGCGGAGTTTCTTCCCAAAAGCTTTCTTATGATTTTTTTCCTCGATGAAAGACTCCATATAGCCAAAGATGGGCATTAGAGGGCCACCAGGGGGCCCACGAGGCAGGGGCGCGCCCCCACCCTCGTGGATGGTGGGTGGCCCCCTCTGGTACCTTTTTCTCTCAGTATTTTTTATATATTCTAAAAATAACTCCCGTGGAGTTTCAGGACTTTTGGAGATGTGCATAATAGGTCTCTAATATTTGCTCCTTTTCCAGCCCAGAATTCCAGCTGCTGGCATTCCCCCTCTTCATGTAAACCTTGTAAAATAAGAGAGAATAGGCATAAGTATTGTGACATAATGTGTAATAACAGCCCATAATGCAATTATCGATATAAAAGCATGATGCAAAATGGACGTATCAAGGTGTTCGGTTGTGCGTGTTGGCCTAACCTCTGTCCATACAACAAACACAAACTTCAGTTTCGGTCAAAGAAGTGTGTGTTCCTCGCCTATAGCACTCTTTACAAGGGCTACAAGTGTCTCCATGTTCCATCAAATCGTGTTTACATCAGTAGAGATGTAGTGTTTGATGATAATGTGTTTCCTTTTTCCAATGCGCCTTTTCCCAATTTTTTCACCATATTTGTCGCATTCGTCTCCTACAGCTGACCAATTTGATGATTTTGCGCATATGCCTTTGCTGCTCCCTAACCATGGTGCAGGTACAGGACGAGGAGCTCGCGTTGAGGTCCTCACGGATGATGTTGGGGCACCAATGCCAGATCACGTCGATCACACGGTCGTGCATGGCGACGCGATGACCGATGCTGGCTCCATGGCTTTGACCAATTCAGCTCCATCTCAGCTGACCTCGCCCACGTCGGCTTCCCCGTCGACGTCTCCAGCGCATGGATCGACAACCGGTTCGCTCGAGGGCTCGCCCTCTGGCTCGAGGGTTGCACCTGCTCCGAATCTTCTATGGTCGGTCACATGCTCCATGCATGGAATTCATCAGCCCAAGCAATGTACATATGGTACTGTTGCCTGGTTCGCCGCGTGTGTAGCTCACTCTGTTGCTGATCCTACAGCCGAGCCTCGACGTTTTCGTGCTGCCCTTGGTGTTCCTCATTGGCGTGCAGCTATGGAGCAAGAATTTGATGCCCTTCTCAAGAACAAGACTTGGTGACTTGTCCCTCCTCTTCCTGTTTTGAATATAATTGATTCCCAGTGGGTGTTCAAAGTTAAGCGTCACCTGATGGGTCTATTGAGAGGTATAAAGCACGGTTAGTCGCTAAGGGATTCAAACAGAAATATGGACTTGACTATGAAGACACATTTAGCCCGGTTGTTAAACCGACAACTATTCGACTACTTTTGTCTCTTGCTGTGAGTCGGGGGTGGTATTTGCGACAACTTGATGTTCAGAATGCCTTCCTCCATGGTGTTCTTGAGGAGGAGGTTTTTATGCGAAAACCTCCGGGCTTTTAGGATCCTCGGTACCCACATCATCTATGTCGGCTTGATAAGGCTCTCTATGGTCTTAAACAGGCGCCTCGCGCATGGCATCATCTGCTTGGCTATGCTCTCAGTGCTTATGGGTTTATTGCTTCCACGGCTGATACTTCATTTTTCATTCTTCATCATCAAGATATCACGATGTATTTATTGGTCTATGTTGACGACATTATTGTGCTCAGTTCATCTTCTTCGGCAATTGATTGTCTACTATCTGGACTTCGTCGTCAGTTTGCTATCAAGGACTTGGGGGTTCTTAATTATTTCCTTGGTATTGAGGTTGCTAGTCTCAACAGGGGCTTGTCTCTTACCCTACGCAAATATGCACTGGATCTCCTTGCTCGTGCTGGTATGCTCAAATGCAAGTCAACACCCACTCTGATGTCCTCCACTGATCGTCTTTTTGCTAGTGATGGAGACCCCCTGAGTGATGATGATGCTACTCTGTATCGCAGCCTGGTTGGTGCTCTTCAGTACCTGACACTTACTCGTCCCGATCTCTCCTTTGCGGTTAATCGAGTGTGTCAGTATCTGATAACCCACAAGTATAGGGGATCGCAACAGTTTTCGAGGGTAGAGTATTCAACCCAAATTTAATGATTGGACACAAGGGGAGCCAAAGAATATTCTCAAGTATTAGCAGCTGAGTTGTCAATTCAACCACACCTGGATAACTTAATATCTGCAGCAAGGCATTTAGTAGCAAAGTAATATGATAGTAGTGGTAACGGTGGCAAAAGGTAACGGTAGCAAAAGTAATATTTTTGGTGTTTTATAGTGATCGTAATAATAGCAACGGAAAAGTAAATAAGTGAAGAACAATATGTGAAAAGTTCGTAGGCATTGGATCGGTGATGGAGAATTATGCCGGATGTGGTTCATCATGTAACAATCATATCATAGGTTGACACAGAACTAGCTCCAATTCATCAATATAATGTAGGCATATTTTCCGAATATAGTCATACATGCTTATGGAAAAGAACTTGCATGACATCTTTTGTCCTACCCTCCCGTGGCAGCGGGGTCCTATTGGAAACTAAGGGATATTAAGGCCTCCTTTTAATAGAGTACCGTACCAAAGCATTAACACATAGTGAATACATGAACTCCTCAAACTACGGTCATCACCGGGAGTGGTCCCGACTATTGTCTCTTCAGGGTTGCCGCATCATGACACGTAGTATAGGTGACTATAGACTTGCAAGATAGGATCAAGAACTCACATATATTCATGAAAACATAATAGGTTCAGATCTGAAATCATGGCACTCGGGCCCTAGTGACAAGCATTAAGCATAGCAAAGTCATAGCAACATCAATCTCAGAGCATAGTGGATACTAGGGATCAAACCCTAACAAAACTAACTCGATTACATGATAAATCTCATCCAACCCATCACCGTCCAGCAAGCCTGCGATGGAATTACTCACGCACGGTGGTGAGCATCATGAAATTGGTGATGGAGGAAGGTTGATGATGACGACGGCGACGGATTCCCCTCTCTGGAGCCCCGAATGGACTCTAGATCAGCCCTCCCGAGAGAGTTTAGGGCTTGGCGGCGGCTCCATATCGTAAAACGCGATGAATCCTTCTCCCTCATTTTTTTCTCCCCAAACACGAATATATGGAGTTGGAGTTGAGGTCGGTGGAGCTCCAGGGGGCCCACGAGGCAAGGGGGCGCGCCCAGGGGGCAGGCGCACCCCCCACCCTTGTGGCTGGGGTGTGGCCCCCTGGCCTTGATTCTTTGCCAGTATTTTTTTACTATTTCCAAAAATAATCTCCGCGGAGTTTCAGGTCATTCTGAGAACTTTTGTTTCTGCACATAAATAACACCATGGCAGTTGATACGTCTCCAACGTATCTATAATTTTTGATTGCTCCATGCTATATTATCTACTGTTTTGGACTATATTGAGCTTTATTTTCCACTTTTATATTATTTTTGGGACTAACCTATTAACCGGCAGAATTGCTGTTTTTTTGCCTATTTCAGTGTTCGAAGAAACGGAATATCAAACGGAGTCCAAACGGAATGAAACCTTCGGGAACGTGATTTTCTCACCGAACGTGATCCAGGAGACTTGGACCCTATGCCAAGGCATTAGAGAGGCGGTCACGAGGGTGGGGGGCGCCTCCCTAGGGCGCGCCCCCTGCCTCGTGGGCCCCTCGGTGCTCCACCGACGTACTCCTTCCTCCTATATATACCTACGTACCCCCAAACGATCAGAAGAGGAGCCAAAAACCTAATTCCACCGCCGCAACTTTCTGTATCCACGAGATCCCATCTTGGGGCCTGTTCCGGAGCTCCGTCGGAGAGGGGCGTCATCACGGAGGGCTTCTACATCATCATAGCCTCTCCGATGAAGTGTGAGTAGTTTACCTCAGACCTTCGGGTCCATAGTTAGTAGCTAGATGGCTTCTTCTCTCCTTTTGGATCTCAATACAAAGTTCTCCCCCTCTCTTGTGGAGATCTATTCGATGTAATCTTCTTTTTGCGGTGTGTTTGTTGAGATCGATGAATTGTGGGTTTATGATCAAGTCTATCTATGAATAATATTTGAATCTTCTCTGAATTCTTTTATGTATGATTGGTTACATTTGCAAGTCTCTTCGAATTATCCGTTTGGTTTGGCCAACTAGATTGGTAGTTCTTGCCATGGAGGAAGTGCTTGGCTTTGGGTTCGATCTTACGGTGTCCTTTCCCAGTGACAGAAGGGGCAGCAAGGCACGTATTGTATCATTGCCATCGAGGATAACAAGATGGGGTTTATTTCATATTGCATGAATTTATCTCTCTACATCATGTCATCTTGCTTAAAGTGTTACTCTGTTTTTAGCTTAATACTCTAGATGCATGCTGGATAGCGGTCGATGAGTGGAGTAATAGTAGTAGATGCAGAATCGTTTCGGTCTACTTGTCACAGACGTGATGCCTATATACATGATCATGCCTAGATATTCTCATAACTATGCTCAATTATGTCAATTGCTCAACAGTAATTTGTTCACCCACCGTAGAATACTTATGCTCTTTGAGAGAAGCCACTAGTGAAACCTATGGCCCCCGGGTCTATTCTCATCATATCAATCTCCATCACTTTAAATCTTGCTTTGCTTTTTTACTTTGCCTTTACTTTTTACTTTGCATCTCTATACCAAAAATACCAAAAATATTATATCTATCAGATCTCACTCTCGTAAGTGACCGTGAAGGGATTGACAACCCCTAATCGTGTTGGTTGCGAGTAGCTATCGTTTTGTGTAGGTACAAGGGACTTGAGCGTGGCCTCCTACTGGATTGATACCTTGGTTCTCAAAAACTGAGGGAAATACTTACGCTAGTCTACTGCATCATCCCTTCCTCTTCGGGGAAAACCAACGCAAGCTCAAGAGGTAGCAAGAAGGATTTCTGGTGCCGTTGCCAGGGAGTCTACGCAAAAAGTCAACATACCAAGTACCCATCACAATCCCTATCTCTCGCATTACATTATTTGCCATTTGCCTCTCGTTTTCCTCTCCCCCACTTCACCCTTGCCGTTTTATTCGCCCTCTCTCTCTCTATCCTCCTTCTCTATTTGCCTCTTTTCGCCCGCTTGCCTTTTGTTTGCTCGTGTGCTAGCTTGCTTGCTTGTCGTTATGTCTGAAATTGGGGAAGTTATCGCCGATATGGGCGATAACAATATCATGGAAAATTCTGATGCTCCTGCTGAAGAACCCCCTACCTATCATACAAAAAGATTTCGAATCGGTAGTGGTAATATTATTGGAAAAGGAGTTATTCAAGATTTCTTTACTTGTGCCGTGCTTTGCCCTCTATGGGCGGTTCTATTCTCCATAGAACTAGTAGTCTTGCGGACGCCATTGCCATGCTCATCGTTGAACTCGAAAGGCAATTTATGCATATGCACCCATCTATACAAAGAGTTTTCCTAGAATTTTCTAATATCGAGCATTCCTCTATTAAGCGTGCCGCTACTATCTTTTTGGCTCATGAATTCAGATTTATAATAAAAGAAGCCAAAGAAATCTTTGCGCACTATAGGGTGGATGCTGGTCGTCCTCCCATAGAATCTATCCTCTTCGATCAAGAAGAAATTATGCGCTTTCAATCTCTTGACTATGCTGCTTTTAATGAAAACCTTAGAAAAAAGGTGCCAACCAATATTTTAATTGATAGAATATCTGAACTTAATAATGATTTGGCTATTCGAAATAATGAGCTAGGATGCTCTCTTGAGTTTAGGCTCACAAGGTTCTATCAAAAGAACGCTCATAATGATGAATTGGTTGTACAATACGAAGGGCCGAAAGAGGAACCTATACCTCCTAAAATTGATCTTGGGGACTTCTGTCCTATTAAATTTAGCCCTTTTGATTACTTTTGCTTGCCTCAAAGAAAACTTGGTTCTGAATGTAGAGAATATGAAATGAGTTTCATCGATCTATCTTATTACTACGGCACAACCTAGATCTATCCTCGCTTTTATGCCTAGCTAGGGGCGTTAAACGATAGCGCTTGTTGGGAGGCAACCCAATTTTATTTTTATTCCTTGATTTTTGCTCCTGTTTAGTAATAAATAAATTATTTAGCCTCTGTTTTGGTTGTATTTTTTGTGTTTAATTAGTGTTTGTGCCAAGTAGAACCGTTGGGAAGACTTGGGGAAAGTCTTGTTGAACTTGCTGTAAAAAATAGAAACTTCAGCGCTCACGAGAACTGCTGTCATTTTTATTTGAAGAGTGCTATTTAGTTAATTCTTTTTTCAGATGATTAATAGATAAATTCCTCACGTCCAGCAATTTATTTTAGAATTTTTGGGGTTCCAGATCTTGCGCTAGCTACAGATTACTACAGACTGTTCTGTTTTTGACAGATTCTGTTTTTCGTGTGTTGTTTGCTTATTTGATGAATCTATGGTTAGTAAAATAGTTTATAATCCATAGAGAAGTTGGAATGCAGTAGGTTTAACACCAATATAAATAAAGAATGAGTTCATTACAGTACCTTGAAGTGGTTTTTTGTTTTCTTTCGCTAACGGAGCTCACGAGTTTTCTACTTTAAGTTTTGTGTTGTGAAGTTTTCAAGTTTTGGGTGAATTCTTGTGATGGATTATGGAACAAGGAGTGGCAAGAGCCTAAGATTGGGTATTCCCATGGCACCCCCAATATAATCCAAGGACACCAAAAAGTCAAAGCTTGGGGATGCCCCGGAAGGCATCCCCTCTTTCGTCCACTTCCATCGGTAATTTACTTGGAGCTATATTTTTATTCACCAACATGATATGTGTTTTGCTTGGAGCGTCTTGTATTATTTGTGTCTTTGTGTTTTAGTATTCCACAATCATCCTTGATGTACACACCTTTTGAGAGATCCATACATGAATTAAAATTTGATAGAATACTCTATGTGCTTCACTTATATCTTTTTGAGCTAAGTAGTTTTGCTCTATGTGCTTCACTTATATCTTTTGAGCTATGTAGTTTTTCTCTATGTGCTTCACTTATATCCTTTTTGAGCTAAGTAGTTTTGCTCTATGTGCTTCACTTATATCTTTTGAGCGTTATAATTTTGCTCTATGTGCTTCACTTAGATCTTTTAGAGCACGGTGGTGGATTTGTTTTAAAGAAACTATTGATCTCTCATGCTTCACTTAAATTATTTTGAGAGTCTCTTAATAGCATGGTAATTTGCTTAATAATAATATGCTTGGTATTCAAGATTTGTGAAACTTTCTTTTGAGTGTGTTGAATACTAAGAAAAGATTGAAGCATGATAATTGTTTTGAGATGTGGAGGTGATAATATTAGAGTCATGCTAGTTGAGTAGTTGTGAATTTAAAGAATACTTGTGTTAAAGTTTGTGATTCCCGTAGCATGCACGTATGGTGAACCGTTATGTGATGAAGTCGGAGCCTGATTTATTTATTGATTGTCTTTCTTATGAGTGGCGGTCGGGGACGAGCGATGGTCTTTTCCTACCAATCTATCCCCCTAGGAGCATGCGCATAATACTTTGCTTTGATAACTTCTAGATTTTTGCAATAAGTATATGAGTTCTTTATTACTAATGTTGAGTCCATGGATTATACGCACTCTCACCCTTCCACCTTTGCTAGCCTCTTTAATACTGTGCACCTTTCGCCGGTATCATACACCCACCATGTACCTTCCTCAAAACAGCCACCATAGCTACCTATTATGGCATTTCCATAGCCATTCTGAGATATATTGCCATGCAACTTTCCACCGTTCCGTTTATCATGACACATTCATCATTGTCATATTGCATATCCCGGTACACCGCCGGAGGCATTCATATAGAGTCATATTTTGTTCTAAGTATCGAGTTGTAATTGTTGAGTTGTAAGAAAAATAAAAGTGTGATGATCATCATTTTTAGAGCATTGTCCCAAGTGAGGAAAGGATGATGGAGACTCTAATTCCCCCACAAGTCGGGATGAGACTCTAGACGAAAAATAAATAAAAGAGGCCAATGGAGCCCAAATAAAAAGAGAAATAAAAGAGGCCATAAAAAAGAGAAAAGTCCCAAATAAAAAAATGAGAGAAAAAGAGAGAAGGGACAATGTTACTATCCTTTTACCACACTTGTGATTCAAAGTAGCATCATGATCTTCATGATAGAGAGTCTCTCGTTATGTCACTTTCATATACTAGTGGGAATTTTACATTATAGAACTTGGCTTGTATATTCCAATGATGGGCTTCCTCAAAATGCCCTAGGTCTTCGTGAGCAAGCAAGTTGGATGCACACCCACTTAGTTTCTTTATGAGCTTTCATATACTTATAGCTCTAGTGCATCCATTGCATGGCAATCCCTACTCACTCACATTGATATCTATTAATGGGCATCTCCATAGCCCGTTGATATGCCTAGTTGATGTGAGACTATCTTCTCCTTTTTGTCTTCTCCACAACCACCATTCTATTCCACCTATAGTGCTATATCCATGGCTCACGCTCATGTATTGCGTGAAGATTGAAAAAGTTTTGAAAAAGTTAGAGTATGAAACAATTGCTTGGCTTGTCATCCGGATTGTGCATGATTTAAATACTTTGTGTGGTGAAGATAGAGCATAGCCAGACTATATGATTTTGTAGGGATAACTTTCTTTGGCCATGTTATTTTGAGAATACATAATTGCTTTGTTAGTATGCTTGAAGTATTATTATTTTTATGTCAATATAAACTTTTGTCTTGAATCTTTAGAATCTGAATATTCCTATCACAATTAAGAAGATTTGCATTGAAATTATGCCAAGTAGCACTCAGCATCAAAAATTCTCTTTTTATCATTTACCTACTCGAGGACGAGCAGGAATTAAGCTTGGGCATGCCTGATACGTCTCCAACGTATCTATAATTTTTGATTGCTCCATGCTATATTATCTACTGTTTTGGACTATATTGGGCTTTATTTTCCACTTTTATATTATTTCTGGGACTAACCTATTAACCGGAGGCCCAGCCCAGAATTGATGTTTTTTGCCTATTTCAGTGTTTCGAACAAACGGAATATCAAACAGAGTCCAAACGGAATGAAACCTTCGGGAACGTGATTTTCTCACCGAACGTGATCCAGGAGACTTGGACCCTATGCCAAGGCATTAGAGAGGCAGTCACGAGGGTGGGGGCGCCTTCCTAGGGCGCGCCCCCTGCCTCGTGGGCCCCTCGGTGCTCCACCGACGTACTCCTTCCTCCTATATATACCTACGTACCCCCAAACGATCAGAAGAGGAGCCAAAAACCTAATTCCACCGCCGCAACTTTCTGTATCCACGAGATCCCATCTTGGGGCCTGTTCCGGAGCTCCGCCGGAGAGGGGCGCCATCACGGAGGGCTTCTACATCATCATAGCCTCTCCGATGAAGTGTGAGTAGTTTACCTCAGACCTTCGGGTCCATAGTTAGTAGCTAGATGGCTTCTTCTCTCCTTTTGGATCTCAATACAAAGTTATCCCCCTCTCTTGTGGAGATCTATTCGATGTAATCTTATTTTTGCGGTGTGTTTGTTGAGACCGATGAATTGTGGGTTTATGATCAAGTCTATCTATGAATAATATTTGAATCTTCTCTGAATTATTTTATGTATGATTGGTTATATTTGCAAGTCTCTTCGAATTATCCGTTTGGTTTGGCCAACTAGATTGGTAGTTCTTGCCATGGAAGAAGTGCTTGGCTTTGGGTTCGATCTTGCGGTGTCCTTTCCCAGTGACAGAAGGGGCAGCAAGGCACGTATTGTATCGTTGCCATCGAGGATAACAAGATGGGGTTTATTTCATATTGCATGAATTTATCTCTCTACATCATGTCATCTTGCTTAAAGTGTTACTCTGTTTTTAACTTAATACTCTAGATGCATGCTGGATAGCGGTCGATGAGTGGAGTAATAGTAGTAGATGCAGAATAGTTTCGGTCTACTTGTCACAGACGTGATGCCTATATACATGATCATGCCTAGATATTCTCATAACTATGCTCAATTATGTCAATTGCTCAACAGTAATTTGTTCACCCACCATAGAATACTTATGCTCTTGAGAGAAGCCACTAGTGAAACCTATGGCCCTCGGGTCTATTCTCATCATATCAATCTCCATCACTTTAAATCTTGCTTTGCTTTTTTACTTTGCCTTTACTTTTTACTTTGCATCTCTATACCAAAAATACCAAAAATATTATATTTATCAGATCTCACTCTCGTAAGTGACCGTGAAGGGATTGACAACCCCTAATCGTGTTGGTTGCGAGTAGCTATCGTTTTGTGTAGGTACGAGGGACTTGAGCATGGCCTCCTACTGGATTGATACCTTGGTTCTCAAAAACTGAGGGAAATACTTACGCTACTCTGCTGCATCATCCCTTCCTCTTCGGGGAAAACCAACGCAAGCTCAAGAGGTAGCAGCAGTTCTACTGAAAACAACGTCAGTTTGGGTTAGTTCCATTCAAATCATGCAAGTTAGAGTCCAAAACAAGGGCAAAAGTGTTTGGAAAAGTAGATACGATGGATACGCATCAACTCCCCCAAGCTTAAACCTTTGCTTGTCCTCAAGCAATTCAATTGACAAACTGAAAGTGATAAAGAAAAACTTTTACAAACTCTGTTTGCTCTTGTTGTTGTAAATATGTAAAGCCAGCATTCAAGTTTTCAACAAATATTATGAACTAACCATATTCACAATAACATTTAGGTCTCATGTTTACTCATATCAATGGCATGATCAACTAGCGAGCAGTAATAATAAATCTCGGATGACAACACTTTCTCAAAACAATCATGATATGATATAAAAAGATGGTATCTTGCTAGACCTTTCTGAGACCGCAAAACATAAATGCAGAGCACCTTTAAAGATCAAGGACTGACTAGACATTGTAATTCATGGTGAAAGAGATCCAGTCAAGTCATACTCAATGTAAACTAACAATAATGAATGCAAATGACAGCGGTGCTCTCCAACTGGTGCTTTTTAATAAGATGATGATGACTCAACATAAAAGTAAATAGATAGGCCCTTCATAGAGGGAAGCAGGGATTTGTAGAGGTGCCAGAGCTCGGTTTTGAAATAGATATGAATAATATTTTGAGCGGTATACTTTCATTGTCAACATAACAACCGAGAGATGGTGATATCTTCCATGCTACACACATTATAGGCGGTTCCCAAACAGAATGGTAAAGTTTATACTCCCCCTCCACCAACAAGCATTAATCCATGGCTTGCTTGAAACAACGAGTGCCTCCAACTAACAACAGTCCCGGGGAAGTTTTGTTTGCAATTATTTTGATTTGATTTGCATAAAGCATGGGACTAGGCATCCCGGTGACCAGCCATTTTCTCGTGAATGAGGAGCGGAGTCCACTCCTCTTGCGAATAGCCCGCCTAACATGGAAGATACGAACAGCCCTAGTTGATACATGAGCTATTCGAGCATACAAAACAGAATGTTTATTTGAAGGTTTAGAGTTTGGCACATACAAATTTACTTGGAATGGCAGGTAGATACCATATACAGGTAGGTATGGTGGACTCATATGGAATAACTTTGGGGTTTATGGGATTGGATGCACAAGCTGTATTCCCGCTTAATACAGGTGAAGGCTAGAAAAAGACTGGGAAGCGACCAGCTAGAGAGCGACAACAGTCATGAACATGCATTAAAATTAATTAACACTGAATGCAAGCATGAGTAGGATATAATGCACCATGAACATAAATATCATAGAGGCTATGTTGATTTTGTTTCAACTACATGCGTGAACATGTGCCAAGTCAAGCCACTCGAATCGTTCAAAAGAGGATACCACCCTATCATACCACATCACAACCATCTTAATAGCATGTTGGCACGCAAGGTAAACCATTATAAGCTCCTAGCTAATTTAGCATGGCACGAGCAACTATAATCTCTAATTGTCATTGCAAACATGTTTATTCATAATAGGCTGAATCAGGAACGATGAACTAATCATATTTACAAAAATAAGAGAGGTCGAGTTCATACCAGCTTCTCCCATCTCAATCAGTCCATCATATATCGTCACAATTGCCTTTCACTTGCACGACCGAATGATGTGAATAATAATAATAGTGCACGTGCATTGGACTAAGCTGGAATCTGCAAGCATTCAATAAGCAGGAGAAGACAAGGCAATATGGACTCTTGGTTAAATCAACAATAATGTATATTGGAGTCACTTCAACAATTTAATCATGGTCTTCTCCTATCGCCCCCCAAAGAAAAGAAAAGAAATAAAACTATTTACACGGGAAAGCTCCCAACAAGCAAAAGAAGAAAGGGAAATATTTTTGAGTTTTCTTTTTAGTTATTACTACTACAACAAGAAAAATAAAATAGCTAAAAGCTAAAAGCTACTACTATTTTTTGTTTTTCTTAAGGTTTATCAAACACACAAGAAGAAAGCATAAAAAAGAAATAAACTAGCATGGATATTACAATGAAAAAGTATGAGCACCGACATCTAGCAATGAGTGTATGAACATAAATGTAATGTCGGTGAGAAATACGTACTCCCCAAGCTTAGGATTTTGACCTAAGTTGGTCTATTGCCACGGGTGGCCTGGCAGATATCCAAAGTTGTAACTAGGGTCGTACTGTGATGGATACTCAGATTGCCACTGGCTGGCAATCACCTCCGGATCCCACTGGTAATCAGACTGTCGTGGAGGATCAAATTGTGGTTCCGGCTCTGTCTCTGCAACTGATGTAGGGTTCTGGTAGGCGTGAATGGCCTCCAATGGAACAAGGTACTTGCCTGCAGATAAATCAAACAAGGAAGGAGCAGGCAGGGTAATAGTCTCAGGATGATGTTTATCAAAGAACAATTTGTATTTAAGCTCCCCTTCCCTATTCTTTATAATAAAATCATGCGCTACCATACTCTTATAATCTAAATAAACAGTAGGCAGCAATTTTTCTTCTTTTCATTGTGCCTAACAGGTATGTTATATTATGCAGCAAGGCGTGAAGCATAGAAACCTCCAAAGATGGGGCCCTTTGTACGGTTCAGACTTAACCGTTTGGCAATAATACCGCCCATACTAACAGAGTCATCACGGAATAAACCAGAAAACAGACAGAAATTACTAATTTTTCTTTATTTAAAATAAATAACAGAAAGTGAAAGGAGGGTACAGAAGGTTGTGCTTTCTAACTTCATCCATCTCATGCTCATCAAAAGGAATCCACTAACAAGGTTGATCAGGTCTTGTTAACAAACTCATTCCGAATAACATGGAACTGGAGAATTTTCGAATATCACTAGGTTACCTCAACGGGGATATGCACATCCCCAACAATAAGAATATCATATTTCTTCTTGACAGTAGGAAGAGGAAATTCAAAACCTCCAATAGTGATTGTTGAAATTTTTCCAATAGAATTTATACTGTGGACTTGAGGTTGTTTCCTCGGAAAGTGTACCGTATGCTCATTACCATTAACATGAAAAGTGACATTGCCTTTGGTGCAATCAATAACGCCCCCTGCATTATTCAAAAAGGGTCTTCCAAGAATAATATACATACTATCATCCTCGGGAATATCAAGAATAACAAAGTCCGTTAAAATAGTAACGTTTGCAACCACAACAGGCACATCCTCACAAATACCGACAGGTATAGCAGTTGATTTATCAGCCATTTGCAAAGATATTTTAGTAGGTGTCAACTTATTCAAATGAAGTCTACGATATAAAGAGAGAGGCATAACACTAACACCGGCTCCAAGATCACATAAAGCAGTTTTAACATAGTTTCTTTTAATGGAGCATGGTATAGTTGGTACTCCGGGATCTCGAAGTTTCTTTGGTATTCCTCCCTTAAAAGTATAATTAGCAAGCATGGTGGAAATTTCAGCTTCTGGTATCTTTCTTTTATTAGTAACAATATCTTTCATGTACTTAGCATAAGGATTCATTTTAAGCATATCAGTCAAACGCATACGCAAAAAGATAGGTCTAATCATTTCAGCAAAGCGCTCAAAATCCTCATCATCCTTTTTCTTGGATGGCTTAGGAGGAAAAGGCATGGGTTTCTGAACCCAAGGCTCTCTTTCCTTACCGTGTTTCCTAGCAACAAAGTCTCTCTTATCATAACGTTGATTCTTTGATTGTGGGTTATCAAGATCAACAGCAGGTTCAATCTCTACATCATTGTCATTACAAGGTTGAGCATCAGCATGAACATCATTATTAACATTATCACTAGGTTCATGCTCATTACTAGATTATGTTTCAGCATCAGAAATAGAGATATCATTGGGATTCTCAGGGGTGTCAATAACAGGTTCACTAGAAGCATGCAAAGTCCTATCATTTTTATTTTTCTTCCTTTTAGAAGGACTAGGTGCATCTATATTATTTCTCTGAGAATCTTGCTCAATTCTCTTAGGATGGCCTTCAGGATACAAAGGTTCCTGAGTCATCTTACCAGTTCTAGTAGCCACTCTAACAGCATAGTCATTATTCTTACTATTCAATTCATTGAGAAAATCATCTTGAGCTTTAAGTACTCGTTCTACTTGAGTGGTAACCATAGAAGCATGTTTACTAATGAGTTTAAGTTCACCTTTAACTCTAGACATATAATCACCCAAGTGTTCAATCATATAAGCATTTTGTTTCAATTGTCTACCAAAGTAAGCATTGAAGTCTTCTTTCCTAACCATAAAGCTATCAAACTCATCCAAACATTGGCTAGCAAACTTAGTAGGAGGGATTTCAGCTTTATCATATCTATAGAGAGAATTTACCTTTACTACTTGTGTCGGGTTATCAAGACCATGTGTTTCTTCAATAGGTGATGGATTAAAACCATATATTTCTTCAACAGGCGGTAAATTAAGACCATGTATTTCTTCAATAGGAGGTAAATTCTTAACATCTTCAACTTTAATACCCTTTTCTTTCATGGATTTCTTTACCTCTTGCATATCTTCAGGACTAATAAATGGAACACCTCTTTTCTTCGGAGTTGGTTTAGGAATAGGCTCAGGAGTTGGCTTAGGAAGTTTCCAATTATTTTCATTTGTCAACATATTATTCAATAGAATTTCAGCTTCATCCGGTGTTCTTTCCCTGAAAACAGAACCAGCACAACTATCCAGGCGGTCTCTGGAAGCATCGGTTAGTCCATTATAAAAGATATCAAGTATTTCATTTTTCTTAAGAGGATGATCAAGCAAAGCATTAAGTAATTGGAGAAGCCTCCCCCAAACTTGTGGGAGACTCTCTTCTTCAATTTGCACAAAATTATATATACCCCTTAAGGCAGCTTGTTTCTTATGAGCAGGAAAATATTTAGCAGAGAAGTAATAAATCATATCCCGAGGACTACGCACACAACCAGGATCAAGAGAATTAAACCATATCTTAGCATCACCCTTTAATGAGAACGGAAATATTTTAAGGATATAAAAGTAGAAAGTTCTCTCATCATTAGTGAACAGGGTGGCTATATCATTTAATTTAGTAAGATGTGCCACAACAGTTTCAGATTCATAGCCATAAAAAGGATCAGATTCAACCAAAGTAATTATATCAGGATCAATAGAGAATTCATAATCCTTATCAGTAACAAAGATAGGTGAAGTAGCATAAGCAGGATCATATTTCATTCTAGCATTCAGAGTTTTTTGTTTAAGCTTAGCTAATAATTTCTTTAAATCACTTCTATCATTGCATGCAAGAAAGTCTCTTTTAGTTTATTCATCCATAACATAGCCCTCATGCACAACAGGCAATTCATATTTATTAGGAGAGCCTTCATCATCACTTTCATCAATATTATCAGTTTCAATAATTTCATTCTGTCTAGCCCTAGCAAGTTGTTCATCAAGAAATTCACCAAGTGGCACAGTAGTATCAAGCATAGAAGTAGTTTCATCATGAGTATCATGCATAGCAGAAGTGGCATCATCCTTCCCCCTCCACCCCCTCCACCACCTCTCTGGCGACTCCTAGGGTGACTCCACCGGCGACCCATGGCGCTCCAACCTTGTGAATCCCTCCGGCCAAGATGGTGCCCCCTCTCCTGGATCTTTCTCCGGGAGTGGAAATTGCCAACAAGGTTAGAGCCAGATTCTCCACTTCTGTTCATTGCCTCGATCCCAACCACGCTTTCCATCTGGTGGTCTCCTTTAGCCATTCTTCCTTCCTCCTAAATGTTGAACACGTTGGCCTAGCCCTAGAGGCTTGCATTGGGGGGTCTCCATCCCACCTCAATGTTTCTCTCATCCGTGGACAAGTTTTTAAATTCTCTGTTATATCAAAGGCGGTTGGATTTATGATCTATCGCTTAAGATCTTTTCGATGCCCCAGTTTTTCATGTCATTTTCACCTTTGGGGTTTTGGTGGACCATCATGGATTAGAGAATACAACCTATAGCTTTACGAGCTAGAGCACGAATGGACTACGGTCTCTAGATCCCCTCTAGGTCATCTCACCGGTGCAAATTCTGTTCCCATCGGCGCACAGCGACCACCCAACCCATCATCATGCTCAACTCCGGCTGCCATCAACAATACCCCTTCATCATCGGATCACGAGCCAATGGCGAGTGGGATTATCTCCATTCAAAATTCTATCCCCAGAGACCCAACTTCGAGGCCTCCCGAAACACCACAGCCCACCACCACCCCTCTTCTGACTGGAGCCCAGCCCACTTCCATCACCAACCCCCAACCCAATCAAGCCCACCGCACCGAACGAGGCCCACCTGGCCATCAACAGACTCCTCTTTTATCTTTCTGCGGTAAATGCTTATCGTCTGGACACCTATGTATCGACTGCAAAAATCAGTTTAGATGCCGATCTTGTTATCGTTACGGGCATATATCCCGTTTTTGTTTATTATCCAAAAACAAAACCCTCGTCTATCATGTCAAATCCCACCAAACTCCCCCTCACCCCCACACCCGTACCCGATAACCCTCACGACGACTCGTCTCCCCAAAACCCCACCCCTCCCCCTCTATTCGACCGCCAGGCCTGCCAAACCCCATGTTCTCCATTACACCCCTGCTCTGCTCCATCATGCTTCTCCATTGTCGCCCCAACTTCCTCTGCCACCATGGCCACCTACCCATGCGACCCCCTCCCACTCCTTCCCCCGGGCACTGCCATCATCGAAGCCCATGGAAACCGCCGTCGTCGATCCTTCCACTACCTTGGCGGAGAAGCTCTGGTCCAATCGGAGGATTGGGCCATCATCTCCCTTGCCCCGCCTCCGGATCCCAACTAGTTCGACATGGACGCCATGCTCATTCGTCACTATCTTGACCATGAGCGCGGCTTCTGCATTGCTGAAATATCAAGGTGCGGCATGGGAGCCGCTCTCGTCCGCTTCCAGCACGCCTGCAACATCGACACTGCTATCACCAACAGTCCCTACTTCGTAGGTGACTCGACACTGCGTGTTATCCGTCATGACCAAGGTATAAACTATCGAGACTGCACCTTCTCCCATGATGTTTGGATCATGATGGTCAATTTCCCTCTTGAGGCATGGAGACAAGGCAAAGTCCGTGAATCTGTTAGTGGTTTGCCAAGTTTTTAGTTTGGAATAGAGATTTGTCCAATAGAGCTCGTATATTGGTCAAGATTAGAGTGCCTGATCTTTTGGAAATACTTGTCAGTCATGTCATATGTGAAAGCCTAGATGATTATGGCCATGGGAAGTCTTGGACTAGTGCTGTGTATATTTTGTCATCTAAACTCCTTGGTGCTATGGGTGGTGATGAAGACCCGATCCCCCCTAACGGTGTCTTGCACCCCATGCCTCATGCTGCATTTGGTGGTATATGGCACGATGCCGATTTTGTCCACAATGAAAACCCGCATGCTGCGCCTGTAGCCCACCATGCTCCTGAAGATGATCAAGAGGACATACCCATGGTTTACACCCCGCCCCAAGACCCAGAGATTGCTCATCAGGATCAGCCGCTTCAACCTGCAATTGAAGTTGCCGATGCATTTTTTGCTCTGCATGACATGATGTCAAAAATTATCTCCACTGCACCTGATGTTCTTGAGATGCTCGAAGGTGTTGCTGTGATCAGTACCCGTTTCCAATTGATCAATGTTGATGATGTCCATGGTCCTGTGAAGAAATGCCTGCTGACTGTTGTTACTGAAACCCCACCTGAACCTATGATCTCCACTGTCATGATTTCTGAAGAGTTGGATCTCTCTGAAACTTCTGTTGTTGCTCTGTCGCCTAGGCATGAACCTGACATGTCACCTGCCATGCTAGATTTCATGGCCAGTAACCCAAATTATCCATCTGCTGATCCATCCCATGTGTTGTCTAAGGAACCAACTGCTCCTCCTGCCATCCCCTCCATACATGTGGTCAACAAAAGAAAGAAGTCCAATGCTCCACTTGATGTAAATGATCTGCGCCACAGCCGCCGCCTTGCTGTTCTGAGTGTGGGCTTCAAGAACGAAGCTGCTGCAAACAAGGCCAAAAACATCAGCAATTGCCAGAAGAATCTGAACACTAAATTTGAGCATGAAGTCAAAGACCCAACTGCTCCTCCACCACCTGAACTTCCACTTGGAACAATCCAAGCTCTTGCAACTAAGCAGTGCATGATCCCTCCTGAGGAGGTTTCTGAAGAGAAGCTGATAGCCAAGGTGGACCATGAATGAAGAACCTAGATGCTCTATTTGGTCTTGTTACAACAAGATCAATGCTGAACTCAGAAAGTGTGTTTACTTTATCTGCTTTTGGGCTATATTATCTGTTTTTATTAAGAACCTGGGTTGTAAGGAGTTAGACTCCATATTATATGTTTGTGAGTGGAACATCATGCACGATTTATATTATGTTTCAAGTGGTCTGAATGGTCAATGGAGTATGTACCTGATGCTTCTTAGCATTATGATTTATCAGTTCACATGGTTGTCATATTTCATCACTTCCTATGATTGTTGCAATATTTTTTTGGATTTGATTAAGTCTATCCAAGATAATCACTTTCCTACTAATTTGATCAATGAGTAGAAACTGGAACATACTAAATTGGAATGTCAGAGGGATAAATTCCCAGATTAGATGGGATGATATTAGAGCAAAATTTGAAGAAAGCAACTGTGGCATTATTTGCTTGCAAGAAACTAAGAGAGATTATTTTGACCAAGCTTACCTCAGAAATTTTTCACCTAGAAGATACAACCAATTTGCATATACTGCCTCTGTTGGCCTATCAGGAGGAATTATTACTATATGGAATGGCAGTCTTTTTTCAGGATCTGTTGTCAGCCAAAATACATACCAAATCACTGTCAAGTTATCATGCAATCTATCTGGCAACATTTTTTACATCAGCAATATTTATGGACCCTGCCACAATGATGACAGAACTGAATTTTTTGACTGGCTGAGCAATATAGATGCCTCTCATATGGATCATTGGATTTTAATGGGTGATTTCAATCTAATAAGGAGCCCACATGACAGAAACAGACCAGGAGGAGATCCTAATAATATGCTTATGTTTAACAGCTTACTCCAACAACAGGATCTTGTGGAAATACCTATCAAGGGTAGGAATTTCACCTGGTCTAACATGCAGGACTCGCCACTACTGGAAAAGCTTGACTAGATTTTTACTTCTGCCAACTGGACCCTGGCATTCCCAAATACTTTGGCACACCCACTTGCTAGAGTCACATCAGATCATATTCCTATTCACATTCAGATAGGCAGTGATATTCCAAAATCCTCTATATTCAGATTTGAAAATTATTGGTTTGAATTTGATGGGTTCTATGAGACTGTTATTCAATGTTGGAACAGAAATCAATAATTGACAAACTCTGCCAAGGATACTGCTGCCAGGTTCAAATGTCTCAGAATGGGTTTAAAAAATGGAGCACAAATCTATCAAAACTTAACAATAATATATCTGCTTGTAACTATGTTCTATCTATGATTGATGGCATTGAGGATCAAAGAAATCTGAGCACTATTGAAGCAAACTTCAGAATTATTATCAAGAATCACATAGCCAAGTTATGGAAGTCAAAAGAATATATTGCAAATCCAGGTTTAAGATGAGGAGTATACAGCTTGATGATGAAAATACTGAATTTTTTCATGCCATGGCTACCCAAAGCTACAGGAAGAATTTCATAACTTCTTTAAAAGATGAAGATGGGACTCCTTTCCAAAATCATGATCACAAGGCTGCCATTATTTGGAAATCATATAAAGATAGACTGGGAAAAGCTATCAACCCCCCTATGCTATTCAACCTTGAGGAAATTATTCAGCCTAAAGATCTATCTGAGCTTGAGGCCCCTTTTTCCATGGATGAAATTGACCAAGTTATTAAAGACATCCACTCTGACAGAGCACCAGGACCTGATGGTTTTAATGGCTTATTTCTGAAGAAATGTTGGAATGTCATCAAACAAGATATTTACACTATGATCTGGGATTTCTTTGAAGGAAACATTGATATTCAGAGTATTAATGCTGCTTTTATTACTCTCATCCCAAAGATTACAAACCCTATTGACATGAATGATTTCAGACCCATTTCCTTGGTCAGCCCTCCTCTCAAAATCATCACAAAGCTTATGGCCAATAGAGCTCAGAAAATCATTACCTCTGTCATTCATCAGAATCAATATGGTTTCATAAAAGGGAGAAATATCCAGGACTGCTTGGGATTTGCATTTGAATACATTCATCTATGTCATCAATCTAGGAAACCTATCATCATACTCAAACTTGATTTTGAGAAAGCTTTTGACAAGATTGAATACAATGCAATTATTGCCATGTTGAAAGCTAAGGGATTTGGTCCAAGATGGATAAATTGGGTAACCAATATACTCAATACTGCATCAACATCTGTCCTGTTAAATGGTGTTGCTGGGAAAAAGAATATATGTAAAAGAGGAGTCAGACAAGGAGATCCTCACTCTCCACTTCTATATATCATTGCTGCCGATCTACTTCAGTCTATTATCAATGCTGCTTGGGCAAATGGTGAAATCACTCTCCCCACAAATTAGGCATATGGTCTTGACTACCCTATTATTCAATATGCAGACGATACTCTATTGATCATGCCTGCTGATGAAGAGCAACTCAGCCATCTCAAATACCTGCTTAATCTATTCAGTATGTCCATTGGGCTATTTGTTAATTACAGCAAATCATCCATGATCCCAATAAATATGGATCAACAATCAATCAACAACCTTGCAAACTCTTTTGGTTGTAGAGTTGAAAGCCTTCCATTCACCTATCTTGGGCTACCTATGTGCACCACCAAACCCTCTATTCATGACCTCATCCCAGTTATATCTATGATTGATAAGAGATTATCAGGGGTTGCCAGGTTCATGAACCATTCTGGGAGACTCACTTATGTCAACTCTGTTGTTGCTTCAATGCCTATATTTGCCATGTGTTCTCTTAAAGTCCATGTTACCATTCTGGACCATGTGGATAAATCAAGCAGAAACTTCCTTTGGTATGGAAATGAAATCAATAAAGGTGGTAAATGCCTGGCCAGCTGGGAGATGATATGCAAACCCAAACAGCAAGGAGGACTTGGGGTTTTGAATCTTAGAGAACAAAATAAAGCTCTTCTCATAAAGCACTTGTTCAAGTTCTATAACAAAGTGGATGTCCCATGGGTAAAATTAATTTGGGAAGCTCACTACCATAACAATGATGTCCCTCATTACAACAGAAGCAAAGGATCCTTTTGGTGGAAAGATTGCATGAAAATGTATGACCTTTTCAAGGAAATGACTACTTGTGACATCAAATCTGGTTGCACTAATCTGCTATGGGATGACATATGGAATGGTGATATTAGGAAAACTAAATACCCTGAGCTTCACTCTTTTACCCAAAAGGAAAGCATGTCAATCAAAGAAGCCAAGGAACTGGATAACCTTTACAGCCTGTTCCAACTTCCACTTTCCATTCAAGCCCACCAACAATTCCACTTACTATCAGGAGAACTAAACAATATCAGAAACTCAGATGATAAGGACACATGGACCTTCAACTGGGGTAACAATAAGAACATTACAAAGAAGATCTATGGATACCTTATGAATGGTGAAGATGCAGCTGCCACATTTAAATGGATATGGAAATCATGTTGTCTTCCAAGACACAAATTTTTCTGTTGGCTCATGCTAAATGACAGAATAAATACATGTGATCTTTTGACCAGAAAAAAGCATGCACCTGGATTCCACTGTATGTGTTCTATGCAACAATGAAGACTATGAAGACAGGACTCATCTTCTATTCACTTGTCCATTTAGTCAAGGTTTCTGGTGGAACATTGGATTTGAATGGAATTCGGATATGGAGATCAACAATATGATTATTGATGCTAAACACAGATATAAAATTGACCACTTCATGGAAATCATGATTCTTGGTTGCTGGAGCATATGGAACCAAAGGAATGGGATGATTTTTGAAGGGATACCTTGCTCAATAAATGATTGCAAGATTGACTTTGTCAGATATTTCAAAATGACCATGCTGAGGGCTAAACCCACTCTAAAAGAGGGCATGTCTTCATGGATAGACAATATTTAATTTTTCAATAATTTCCTTACTGTCCTCCCCCTAGATTGTACCTACTTGGTTGTCCCCCCAACAACCACTTGATTATGTAATTTGGATACTCTCTTTATAAATGAAAATGACTCATAGTAGGGGACTTACCCTACTGTTCTTTGGTCTAAAAAAGAAGTGGCATCATCAATAATATGCGACATATCAGAATTAATAGCAGAAGCAGGTTTAGGTGTCGCAAGCTTACTCAAAACAGAAGGTGAATCAAGTGCAGATCTAGATGGCAGTTCCTTACCTCCCCTCGTAGTTGAGGGATAAATTTTGGTTCTTGGATCTTTCAAGTTCTTCATAATGATTAGAAGATATAAATCCCAAGTGACTCAAAGAATAGAGCTATGCTTCCCGGCAACAGCGCTAGAAAATAGTCTTGATAACCCACAAGTATAGGGGATCGCAACAATTTTCGAGGGTAGAGTATTCAACCCAAATTTATTGATTCGACACAAGGGGAGCCAAAGAATATTCTCAAGTATTAGCAGCTGAGTTGTCAATTCAACCACACCTGGATAACATAATATCTGCAGGAAGGTATTTAGTAGCAAAGTAATATGATAGTAGTGGTAACGGTGGCAAAAGGTAACGGTAGCAAAAGTAATATTTTTGGTGTTTTATAGTGATCGTAACAATAGCAACGGAAAAGTAAATAAGCGAAGAACAATATGTGAAAAGCTCGTATGCATTGGATCGGTGATGGAGAATTATGTCGTGTGTGGTTCATCATGTAACATTCATCACATAGGGTGACACAGAACTAGCTCCAATTCATCAATATAATGTAGGCATGTTTTTTGAATATAGTCATACGTGCTTATGGAAAAGAACTTGCATGACATCTTTTATCCTACCCTCCCGTGGCAGTGGGGTCCTATTGGAAACTAAGGGATATTAAGGCCTCCTTTTAATAGAGTACCAGACCAAAGCATTAACACATAGTGAATACATGAACTCCTCAAACTACGGTCATCACCGGGAGTGGTCCCGACTATTATCACTTCGTGGTTGCCGGATCATAACACGTAGTAGGTGACTATAGAATTGCAAGATAGGATCAAGAACTCACATATATTCATGAAAACATAATAGGTTCAGATCTGAAATCATGGCACTCGGGCCCTAGTGACAAGCATTAAGCATAGCAAAGTCATAGCAACATCAATCTCAGAACATAGTGGATACTAGGGATCAAATCCTAACAAACTAACTCGATTACATGATAAATCTCATCCAACCCATCACTGTCCAGCAAGCCTACGATGGAATTACTCACGCACGGTGGTGAGCATCATGAAATTGGTGATGGAGGAAGGTTGATGACGACGACGACGATAGATTCCCCTCTCCGGAGCCCCGAACGGACTCCAGATCAGCCCTCCCGAGAGAGTTTAGGGCTTGGTGGCGGCTCCATATCGTAAAATACGATGAATCCTTCTCCCTCATTTTTTTCTCCCCGAACACGAATATATGGAGTTGGAGTTGAGGTCGGTGGAGCTCCAGGGGGCCCACAAGGCAGGGGGCGCGCCCCCAACCCTCGTGGCTAGGGTGTGGGCCCCCTGGCCTTGATTCTTTGCCAGTATTTTTTATTATTTCCAAAAATAATCTCCACGGAGTTTCAGGTCATTTTGAGAACTTTTGTTTCTGCACATAAATAACACCATGGCAATTCTACTGAAAACAGCGTCAGTCTGGGTTAGTTCCATTCAAATCATGCAAGTTAGAGTCAAAAACAAGGGCAAAAGTGTTTGGAAAATTAGATACGGCGGAGACGTAATAGTATCTTCATGCTCCTCGTAGTTCTCATTGGTCTGCGGTGAAACACATTCTTTGGTATGTTCGTGGTACTGCTTCACATGGTCTCCTTGTACAACCATCTGTGTCTAATGCACTGTCGGCCTATTCTAATGCGGATTAGGCTGGGAGCCTTGATGATCGGCGATCAACCGAGGGATATGCTATCTTTCATGGGTGTAATCTGATCACCTGGAGTGCCAAGAAGCAGCCTACTGTCTCTCGTTCAAGTACCGAGTCTGAATATAAGGTTGTTGCCAATGCTACTACTGAGCTAATCTGGGTAGAAGCACTGTTGAAGGAGCTTGGAGTTCGACAAGACTCCCCTCCTGTCCTATGGTGTGACAATATTGGTGCCACCTACTCGTCCCCTAACCCGGTGTTTCATGCTCGAATAAAGCACATCGAGATTGACTATCACTTTATTCAAGAACGAGTTGCACAGAAGCTTCTGCATATCCGGTTAATCTCTTCCAAGGATCAGTTGGCAGATATCTTTACTAAGCCGCTATCACTTCCATTGTTTCAGGAGTGTAAGCGCGATCTCAATATGTTGTCGATAGTTGAGATTGAGGGTGGTTGATGGAATACGTGTTTGTCAAGAATTAGTCAGGATCTAATCTAATCCCTTGTAATTAGGAAAGGTTTTATGACTATATATATGATGTGTGTAGCGACCCGACCTCAAACGGTCAAGTCTCTGTGCTTCAATGTCATCCTTAGATCGGTAATGCTGACACACACAGTACTCGAGGATTTATAACAGAGTAGCAATCACACACTTATTACATCGAATGTCTCAAAAGAGAACTTATTACAATAAATATGACTTAAGGCCATCTAATACGATAACAGCGGAAGGCTTGGAAGATAAAGTGAGTCCATCAACTCCGACGGCATAGCTGAGCTGCACGGCAATGACCTAACGAATCTTACTCCTCGTTTGAAAAGTCAGCAACATAATACGTTGCAGCCTGAAAACGGGTCAGCACATGGAATATGCTGGCAAAATAACACAGTAGAGCAAGAACAGAATAATGCTATCACTACATGCATATTTGGCTGGTGGAAAGCTCTATGGTTATAGTTTTTGCGAAAACCAATTTTTCCCTACAACAAAGGAATAGATTTTATTTAACTATCATGGTAGTTGAAACATCATTGAGAAGGTTCCTCCAACTCAATCCCAATTAAAGTAATTAACAACCCAACAATATTATTTAATAGTGATGAGATACTTAGGATACTCCAAGTACTAGATACTCAAGATGTCCATAACCGGGGACACGGCTAACCATGATTAGTTTATACACTCTGTAGAGGATTGCACACTTTTCCCCACAAGACTCGATCTCCTCCGTTGGATTTCTCGCCCTTCATGGTGTTTGAGAAACAGATGACCGAGACACAGTCTTTCAGAAGCATTAACTCCTTACTCCGGGCATACCATACCAACCTACATCCCTCTACCTGCTGATCCACCTCTTCGGGAGCTTCACGCAACTTACTCAACTATGCTAGAGCCCATAATAGCTTGTGGCTGCGCACGGAAGTTTCTAGCATGAAAATATCTCAGTTCCCTTGAGCCTGGGTGGCGGACCTTAGGATGATCACACGGGTACTCCGGGATATCCTAGGACAACACTGGATTCCCCAGGTGCCCAACAAACAATCCACCCAGATGTGTATTCAAGTTGCCACCTTAAGTTGAACCATTAATTAACAATCTCACATCTGTCATGGATTTCACTCACCCAAACCACGTCTACGAGCATAGCATAGCAATATAAGCAATACGTAGAAGTAACTCCCAGGGTTTGAATATAACAGGGCAATAGGTTCTACATCATCAACTACTTTGCAACCCACATGTTAATCACATCCTAATCATGCAATGTTTGAGGATTGGAACTAATGCATAAAAACGGGGTGATAAAGGGGTATGATCAAAGTGTTACTTGCCTTGTTGATGATCCGCAAAACCTAGGGACTCGTAGTAGCACGCTTCACACTCCGGGTGTTCTATCGCAAACAAACAATAGCATACATAAGCAATCAAGCAAAGAAACACGGGTAAATCTCAAATAAGAAGATCTAACCAGAAAGTTCAACTTAAGAACTCCGGTTTGCGAAAAGAATCAAATCAAACGGAGCAACGAAACTCAAACTGTGAAAGAAACAAGATCCGTTTACTAATCTGGACTAAGGTCAAATTTTATAGTACCAAAATCTTGTTCAAGTTGATTAAACAGAAAGAGGGTTTCGAGACGAAGATCTAGGCGCTTGAAACACCTGATTCTGATAAACGAGCGAAAAGGTAAACTGAAATGAAAATCGTATCAGAAATCGCGATTGAAATAATCGCGGAAAATCCGAGAAAAAGAAAACTGACGAACAGGCTAACGAACGAACGTTCGTTATCTGTAACTAACGAGCGAAAGTCGTTCGTTAAAACGAATGTACAAACGAATGTCCGCAAAGTAACTAAACCGAGAAAAACCGGCGAACCGATCTAAAAAATGTACTAGGGTTTCTAAAAAACCGGATCATTTTAAAAAAAACGAACGGCGGCGAGGCGTATACCTCCGGCGAGGCGGGGCGGCTCCGGTGAGGCGGGGCTACAGCGGCGGGATGCGCGGGCGGCGGCGCGGCAAAAGCGGGGGCGGCGGGGTGCGCGGGTGGCGGCGGGGTTGGTGGTGTGGGGGGGTCCGGTGCAGGGTATTTAAAGAAGGGGGCTGCTTGGGGAAGGGGCAAGCGGCGCGGGAGACGGAGTCCCGGCTGGACTCGGCATCGGGCGGCGGCGGCGCTCGCGCGGTCTCCTGGAGGGAGACGGCGGCGCGAGCTAGCGGGCCGGCTCGGCTGGGCTTCGGCCCAGTCTGGCGCTGAGATATTTTTTAAAAATAATTTCGCCGAAACTTAAATAAATCCTAGAAAATAAAATAAAAATCTAAAAATGCCAAAACAAATTTTCACCGTCTAAATAAAATATTTAGAACAAGATGAACATTTTCTTGGCCCTAAATTGCCACTTTGAAAAACGTGCAATTTTTCTAATTCAAATAAAATAGCAATAAACTCCGGATAAAATCAAATATTTGATTTTAATTTTTTTTCCTCCAATATTTCATTTTTTGGAGTAGTCATATTATCTCCTCTCATATATTTTAATATGAAATATTTTTGGAGAGAAAAATAATTAAAAGCAAAATCTTCGTGTCAATATTTGATAAAATTCAAATATGAAAACAAAGAAATCCCCAACTCTCTCCGAGGGTCCTTGAGTTGCTTAGGTTTTCGAGGATCGAGAAACGAAATGCAATAAAATATGATATGCGTGAATGATCTATGTATAACATTCCAAATTGAAAATTTGGGATGTTACAAACCTACCCCCCTTAAGATGAATCTCGCCTTGGAGATTCGGGTTGGCTAGAAAATAGGTGTGGGTGGTCTTTGCGAAGATCATCCTCTCATTCCCAGGTGGCTTCATCCTCGGTATGGTGGCTCCACTAAACTTTGCAAAACTTGATAACCTTGACAAGGGTGACTCGGCTGGAAAATTCAAGAATCCTGACTGGCTTTTCCTCATAGGTCAAATCACTATCCAACTGAATCGCCTCCAAGGGTAATGTATCTCTTAACGGTATATCGGCCATCTCAGCATGACACTTCTTCAGCTGTGAAACATGAAATACATCATGAACCCTGACAGTCCTTCAGGTAACTCCAACTTGTTGGCAACTTCTCCCATGCGTTCCAAAATTTGATACGGTCCTACAAATCTCGGGGCTAACTTTCCCTTAACTCCAAAACGTTTCACTCCTCGCAGGGGTGACACTCGCAGATATGCTCTATCTCCAATTTCGTAGGTTATTTCCTTGCGTTTCGAATCTGCATAACTCTTCTGTCTGGACTGAGCGACCTTCAGTCTATCTCGGATCAACTTAACCTTTTCTCCAAACTCCTTGATCAAATCTGGTCCAAACAAATGTCGGTCTCCAACTTCATCCCACATCAACGGTGTTCTGCACCTTCGTCCATACAGGGCTTCAAACGGTGCCATCTTCAAACTGGCTTGGTAGCTATTGTTGTATGAGAACTCCACGTAGGGCAAATTGTCATCCCAACTAGATCCATAATCTAGCACACATGCCCTCAACATATCCTCCAGAATCTGGTTGACTCTCTCGGTCTGTCCATCTGTCTGCGGGTGGAATGATGTACTGAACTCCAACCTTGTCCCCATAGTTTGGTGCAGCTGATGCCAAAACTTTGAAGTAAACTATGTTCCTCTATATGATACGATTGTCCTCGGAACTCCATGCAGACATACGATCCTGGTCATATATATCTTGGCCAACTTTGCACTTGTATAGGTGGTTTTCACTAGGATAAAGTGAGCTACTTTGGTCAAGCGATCAACTACTACCCATATAGAATCATATCCTGATTTGGTCCTGGGCAATCCGGTGATGAAATCCATGCCAAGTTTATCCCACTTCCATTTGGGTATCGACATAGGCTGTAACAATCCTGCTGGCTTTTGATGCTCAGCCTTCACTCTCTGACATACATCACATACGGCTACATACTCGGCAATATCCTTCTTCATACCAGTCCACCAGAAACGTTCCTTCAAATCCAAATACATCTTGGTGTTTCCGGGTGTATCAAGTATGGTGAGTCATGAGCCTCCTGAAGTATTAACTTCCTGATCTCTATGTTATTGGGTACATAAACACGGTTCTCAAACCATAAGCTGTCGTGCTCATCCTCACTAAAACCTTTGGCCTTTCCTTCGCTCATTCTCTCTTTTATCTCGGCAATCTCTTCGTCCTCCTTCTGAGCTTCTCAAATCTTTCCTAACAATGTAGACTGAACCTCCATTGTTGCAACAAAACCTCTAGGAAAAATCTCCAATCGAAGTTCCCTGAGATCCTCTGCTAACTCCTTTGGCAATCCCGTGCTCACTAGGGTATTAGCATAACTCTCCCGACTCAAAGCGCCTGCTACGACATTGGCCTTGCCTGGATGATAGTGAAGCTTCCAACCATCTCCTCTGCCTAAGGTTCAGCTCCTTCTGTGTGAAAATGTACTCCAAACTCTTATGATCCGTGTACACATCACAACGATTTCCAATAAGGTAATGTCTCCAGGTCTTCATTTCATGCACTACGGCTGCCAACTCCAAATCATGTGTGGCATAATTCAACTCGTGCGGTTTTAGTTGTCGCGAGGCATACGAAACAACTCTTCTGTCCTGCATAAGCATACTTCCAAGTCCTAGGCGAGAGGCATCGCAATACACTTGAAACTCCTTACGTATATCCGGCAGAATCAACACTGGGGATGTAGTCAAACGTTTCTTTAACTCTGGAAAACTCGCCTCACATTCTTCTGTCCATTTAAATTTGGTATCCTTCTTCAATAACTCCGTCATTGGCTTCGCAATTTTGGAAAAATTCTCAATGAATCTCTGATAGTATCCTGCGAGTCCAAGAAAACTGCGGATCTTGCTAACTGAAGTGGGTGCCAATCATTCAGTGACTGACTGAACCTTGGTGGGATCTACTGCTATACCTTCTCCTGATATAACATGTCCAAGGAATCCAACTTCCTTCAGCCAAAACTCGCATTTCTTGAACTTGGCATACAACTGATGTTCCCTGAGTTTCTCGAGAACTAAACGCAAATGCTCTTTGTGCTCCTCCTCATCCTTTGAGTATACCATTATATCATCAATGAACACCACAACAAACTTATCCAAATATTCCATGAATACCTTGTTCATCATGCTCATGAAATAGGCAGGGGCGTTAGTCAGTCCAAACGACATGACCATATACTCATACAACCCGTACCGTGTGGTGAATGCTGTCTTTGGTATGTCCTTCTCGCGTATCATCAGCTGGTGATATCCAGATCGCAGATCGATCTTTGAAAACACCTTGGCTCCTTGCAGCTGGTCAAACAAATCATTGATCATCGGCAGTGGGTATTTGTTCTTGATCGTCACCTCATTTAACGCACGATAATCAACAACCATTCTTAGAGACTTATCCTTCTACTCGACCAAAAGCACTGGGGCTCCCCATGGTGATGAACTCCGTCGAATGTAACCTTTCTCCAATAACTCCTTGACCTGTTTCTTAATCTCCTCCATATCATTTGCGGGCATCCGATATGGTCGCTTCGATATTGGCCCGGTGCCTGGCAACAGTTCTATCAAAAACTCGATGTCTCGATCCGATGGCATGCCTGGTAACTCCTCTGGAAAAACATCCGGGTAATCCTTCACTACAGGCACTTCCTCCTGAACAACTCCCGTGAGGGTATTCACTTGGCTACTCCTTGGCGCATGCCTAGATACATACTTAATCCTTTTTCCCTTAGGGGTGGTGAGACAAATTGACTTACTAACACAGTCAATGCTTCCTCCATACTTTGACATCCAGTCCATGCCTAATATCACATCCAATCCTTGTGACTCCAGGATTATTAGGTCGGACGGAAAAACATGGCTACCAATGGTTAATGGTATCTGGTTGCACCATCGACTAGCCATATACTCCGCTCCAGGTGAACTCACTAACAGAGGGGTCCTAAGGGTTTGGGTTGGTAGTTTAAACTTATCCATGAATTCCCTTGATATGTATGAATGCGATGCACCAGTATCAAAAAGAACAAGGGCGGTAAAAGACTTAACCAAAAACTTACCAATAACTGCGTCTGGCTGCTCTTCAACCTCCTCCACGTTAACGTGGTTCACTTGTCCTTTGTCGAATGGATTGGGCTTCTTTCCAGTGCTCCCATTGCCGTTTCCATTCTTCGCTTCAGGGCACTCCGTGGCATAGTGTCCAGCCTTCCCACACTTGAAACAAGTAACGTGGCTTAGGTCTCTCTTGGCGGGTGTGGCTGGATTAGAACGGTTCTGATTGTTGCTTGCTCCATTCCCATTCCCATTCCCATTCCTTGGGCCAGTATGATTATGGTTACTTCCTCCATTGTGGGTGTGGCCTCCATGGTTATGAACAAGTCCTCCCGTGTTCGGGGTTAGGCGAGGCTTCTGTTGAGCTCCTGAATGGTACCTTCCTTGTCCATACTTTCTCTTACGGCTCTCAATCTGCTGCTGCTTCCCTTCAATCATAAGAGCCTTATCTACCAACTCCTGGTAGTTATTGAATGTTGCCACCATCAACTGCATGCTAATCTCATCATTCAGCCCTTCCATAAACTACTCCTGCTTTGTGGCATCTGTGGCCACATCGTCAGGGGCATAGCGAGATAACTTGCTAAACTCATCCGCGTAGTGAGCCACAGCATGGTTTCCCTGGCGTAAGTTGCGAAACTCACGCTTCTTCATACTCATAGCTCCAGTTGAGACATGGTTGTATGGAAAGCTTGCTGAAACTGGTCCCACGTAATAGTGGCTATAGGGTAGGTGACAGTGTAATTCTCCCACCATGAGGCTGCTGGTCCATCCAACTGATGTGCGGCAAAACGCACCTTCTCAGCATCTGTACATCCTGCAGTGGTTAACTCCCTTCCAATCCTGCGGAGCCAATCATCTGCCACTATCGGCTCGGTGCTACTTGAAAACACCGGCGGCTGCAACCTCAGAAAGTGGGCTAAGTTGTCAACTGGTGGTGGTGGCAGTGGGTTGTTGTTGTTGTTGTTGCCTTGGTTCTGAACTGACAACTGCATCAGGGTATTCTGCTGCTGGATCAACTAAGTGAGCTCTGGTGGAAAAGTAAATCCGGGGTCATGTCTCGGAGGCATCTGATGGGTTTAGAGGGGAGAGATTAGAATAGAAGGAGGTCTAATGAGAAAAACACTACCCATATGCACATGAGACAAACACAATCATTTCACTCAATCAATCAAGCAAGGGCATATAATCGATCTAACTATCGTTACAAAAATGCTTGGACTATACTATATACATGGTGGAATACTACTACTGATATGGTGGTCTACTAGAAATATTGATCGGTCGAAGATTCCATGATGTTTGCCCCAGCTTCGTCTTCATAGTCATCATCGCTATTGTCGGGGTCCGAGTCGGTGTCGTCGATGATGATGTAGTCCTCCGAGCAAATCTCCTTGGGTTCTTTGTCTTCTCCTCCTGGTGCGGGGTCTCCCATGAATACTCCTAGCTTCCTTTCCAGATCGTCATTCTTCTCCACTAGTACGACGATTTCCTCCTCATAATCTTCGCGGGTAGCCTTGAGTTCTTCCTCCAGTTCCGTGATCCTTGTCACTGCCTTCTTCAGATCTATCATTCCTGCGCACATCTGGTTCTCCTAGCGATGAATGTGCTGGTTTAGCTCCTGGATGAAAGCGGCGATTGATCTATCCTTCCTGGTGCTGATCTTCTCCCATTGCTCATCTCGGCGCCCACAAATCTGGTAGATAGTATCCTTAAGCTCCTTATGGTAAACTTCTCCAATGCGTCCCATGGTGATGTGAGCTGCCATACTCTTTCCTAGACTCCAGGTTGGTGCATCAAACGAAAACTCTATGGGTTTAGTGACTGGCGTGAATGTCCTTCCTGGCACTTGAACTTGAATCATCCATCGCTCCTCTTCTGGTAATGTGGCATTGTAAGTCCTGGTGAAGCTTGGTATTCCAATGTTTAGGTACCTAGTGACTTCCTTCAAGTGTCGTCCAAAATGTGCTTCTTCATCCGGTTGTGCAAACTTGTTCCTTGCGTCCGCCATCCTAAAGAGTAGAAAATGGAGAGGAGTTAGAAATGAGAAGAGAATAGTGATCTAGGGTTTTAGCTTAGTGGTCGTGTCCTACACTCAGCGTGTGCTCTGATACCATCTTGTAGCGACCCGACCTCAAACGGTCAAGTCTTTGTGCTTCAGTGTCATCCCTGGATCGGTAATGCTGTCACACACAGTACTCGAGGATTTATAACGGAGTAGCAATCACACACTTATTACATCGAATGTCTCAAAAGAGAACTTATTACAATAAATATGGCTAAAGGTCATCTAATACGATAACAGCGGAAGGCTTGGAAGATAAAATGAGTCCATCAACTCCAACGGCATGGCTGAGCTGCACGGCAACAACCTAACGAACCTTATTCTTCGTCTGAAAAGTCTGCAACATAATACGTTGCAGCCCGAAAACGGGTCAACACATGGAATATGCTGGCAAAATAACACAGTAGAGCAAGAACAGAATAATGCTATCACTACATGCATATTTGGCTGGTGGAAAGCTCTATGGTTATAGTTTTTGCGAAAAGCCAATTTTTCCCTACAACAAAGGAATAGATTTTATTTAACTATCATGGTAGTTGAAACATCATTGTGAAGGTTCTCCAACTCAATCCCAATTAAAGTAATTAACAACCCGACAATATTATTTATAGTGATGAGATTGGAACTAATGCATAAAAACTGGGTGATAAAGGGGTATGATCAAAGTGTTACTTGCCTTGTTAACGATCCGCAAAACCTAGGGACTCGTAGTAGCACGCTTCGCACTCCAGATATTCTATCGCAAACAAACAATAGCATACATAAGCAATCAAGCAAAGAAACATGGGTAAATCTCAAATAAGAAGATCTAACCAGAACGTTCAACTTAAGAACTCCGGTTTGCGAAAAGAATCAAATCAAACAGAGCAACGAAACTCAGACTGCGAAAGAAACAAGATCCGTTTACTAATCTAGACTAAGGTCAAATTTTACAGTACCAAAATCTTGTTCAAGTTGATTAAACAGAAAGAGGGTTTCGAGGCGAAGATCTAGGCGCTTGAATCGCCTGATTCTGATAAACGAGCGAAAAGATAAACTAAAACGAAAATCGGATCAGAAATCGCGATTGAAATAATCTCTGAAAATCCGAGAAAAAGAAAACTGACGAACAGGTTAACAAACGAACGTTCGTTGTCTGTAACTAACGAGCGAAAGTCGTTCGTTAAAACGAACGTACGGACGAACGTCCGCAAAGTAACTAAACCGAGAAAAACCGGCGAACCGATCTAAAAAAACGAACTAGGGTTTCTAAAAAAACATGATCGTTTTTTTTTAAACCGAACGGCGGCGAGGCTTATACCTCCAGCGAGGCGGGGCGGCTCCGGTGAGGCGGGGCTGCGGCGGCGGGGTGTGCGGGAGGCGGCGGTGGCGCTGCAGAGGCGGCGGCGCGGCGCGGCAAAGGCCACGGTGGCGGGCTGCACTGGTGGCGGCGGGGTTGGTGGTGTGGGGGGTCCGGTGGTGGGTATTTAAAGAAGGGGGGCTGCTTGGGGAAGGGGCAAGCGGCGCGGGAGACGGAGTCACGGCCGGCCTCGGCGTCGGGCGGCGGCGGCGCTCGTGCGGTCTCCTGGAGGGAGACGGCGGCGCGGGCTAGCGGGCCGGCTCGGCTGGGCTTCGGCCCAGTCGGTCGCTGAGATATTTTTTTAAAATAATTTCTTCGGAACTTAAATAAATCCTAGAAAATAAAATAAAAAACTAAAAATGCCAAAACAAATTTTTACCATCTAAATAAAATATTTAGAATAAGATGAACATTTTCTTGGCCCTAAAATGCCACTTTGAAAAACATGCAATTTTTCTAATTCAAATAAAAGAGCAATAAACTCTGGATAAAATCAAATATTTGATTTTAATATTTTTCCTCCAATATTTTATTTATTTTGGAGAAGTCATATTATCTCCTCTCATATATTTTAATATGAAATATTTTCGGAGAGAAAAATAATTAAAACCAAAATCCTCGTTTCAATATTTGATAAAATTCAAATATGAAAACAAAGAAATCCCGAACTCTCTCCGAGGGTCCTTGAGTTGCTTAGGTTTTCAAGGATCGAGAAGTGAAATGCAATAACATATGATATGCCTGAATGATCTATGTATAACATTCTAAATTGAAAATTTGGGATGTTACAATGTGTATGCCACACCATATTGGTGCCAAGCATTGTCTTCTCAACCAATCTCTCACAAAAACCCATCTAGGTTTACACACCAAACCGCCTCCCCTGTCCTATTTTGATTGACAAGCGGAATTTTTTTAACATAAAATCTAGCTAGTTTGGACTTTCATTTTGCAAGCTCTTAGTATTCACATATAAAGGTTTGTGGTTCTTCGCACAATTGGATTTTCAGTTGCAGAACTCTACACATTTCTTTATTGAAATACAAATTAAAATATTACTACATAATAGTAAAAACACGCTGAAAAACAATTTAATAACATATGCTTAGGTTTTGTAAAACGACTATTTCAATTTTTGGGTGCCACAACAATATCAAATATAGTTATCTAAAACAACAAATAACAACACTCTATTATGTAATTCCAGGCCGTAGAGTTTTGATTCCGTGGCGCAACTCATGAACATGACTCATTCTTTTCACGGATGTCGGCTCATGGATTTGTCATTTGTAGACATCCTTTCACATACATCTGATGTCACCTCCAGTTTCTCCAAATTTCGCAGTCTGATTATACCTTCCTAAAGTTTTTCTATGTTGCAAGAAAGTCTTCTTATGCTCGTGAGCTCATTGAGCTTCAGGATGAACAATAAAAAAATCTGACTTCTTTTAGGTAAACTTTGACAAATGATTTGAGTGTTTGAAACTTTTCATCACGAAATGATATTCGTGGAAGCCATGGCAAAAAACACAAAATCAACACTCCAAAATGCTTTCAAAAATAGCCTTTTTAGCATCATTGTTTTTTCTTTGCCAACACTTCGACGAATGTCATTTTGTGATAAAACTATGCAAGCACACAAAGAAATAGTCAAAGTTGCCACAGTAAAATTCAGATTTCTTCGAATTTCCTTACAATTTTTCAGGCACTATTATTCATAAGAGAGCATTTGAGCTCGGGATTAGATACTCTGCACTAGATTGCATTGCTTCTCTCTTCTTAGGGTTTCCCTTCTTTCTTGCTTGCTATGGGATCCACCGCGTCAATTCACTAGCGTGTTCTATTCAACAAATACTTTTACGTATCTCGTCCTATCGAATTGCTACATCAACATTATTGAGTCTTTGAAACATTTTTATTTTCTTTTTTTGAAAAGGAGGTTGACCCCCCCCCCCCCTCTGCGTCAATAGATGCACACAATCATCTTATTAAATTATTCAACAAAGGCCTAGCAAAGACATACATCAAACAATCTGAAGTTACCACTGACACCTACAAACTTGATAATACGGAATGCCACCACGCCCCACTATTAGTAGATGCACACAACCAATTTTTGAGTCTTTGAAACCTAACATTATCGCCAGTTGTTGGTGGGCATTCTTAGTATTAATCCATCATCAATTTGTCTTGCGAGGAGGAATTTCCTCTCGGCGGTTTGGCGACCTGCTGTCCCATCTTATATTGGTTTTCCTCGCTTGTTGCCACACAAAAAAACGGGTGAGAGAGAAAGAAAATATGATTGTAGAGAATGGATTGACAAGGTTTTTTTTACCACGAGCACAAGAATTCAACCAAATGAATATTAAAGTACGAAAGGCATTGTTCTAGAGCTATAATGATCTTCATTGAAATAGAAAAGGTGTATTTACAGATAAAGAAGAAAAACAACAACCCAATTAATATGGCCGATGGATCCTCTATATAAGTGTGATTTTATTCTAATGGATTTATGTAGACTTGTAAATCCACTTTAAAACTAGGTTTAGCTCCCACTCAATAGTTTTCACTCACTTCACAATTTTGCCTCTAACCCGTTAGTAACTTAGTTATGATTTTCCCTCAACAGTTTTAACTCTCTTCTCAATTTTGTCTGTAAACCTTTATTGACTCTTATTGTTTTTCCCTTCAACGTCGTTTCATCTATGATTTTTTTTAAACACCATTTACAACATAGATGCACACACGTGCCCGCACACGCATAAACACCTACTAAAATTTGAGTGATTTTATTTCTCATGGGCTGAGGGTACCACCGCCTTCGTAACCATACAACCACTGATTGATTCTCACTTATGATTTTTTTCATAGACTTGTAAAATGTATATCCACTTTGCTTTTACTTTGTATTGATGTATACCACTATTGTTATAGAACTCAATCACTTGAAAATGCTATGAGAATACCTTTCGAAACATAGTAGGGCATTTTGGTGACCGGGCTCCATTTAGCCCTTTATTTAAAAAAATAAAAATTTCAAACTTATCGGTTCCAAAAAAACTGAAAATAGCAAGTATACAAGGATGGAACATATATATGTATGAAAATTCGGGATGAAATACCTTGAAATGCGGCCTGTACAAAAAGACAAAAATTCCGAACTTTGAGGATGAACAGTATCATGTGTTGAAAAGTCTTGGAATTTTTTTTCATAGCCCTAGTTTTAACGTATTTTGTCCTAAAAATTTACACACATGTACATTATGTCTCTATATATATCTGTATTTTTTTCCAATTTTTAGAGATGTAACAAATATGAATTTTGAATTTATCGAAAGGAGGCCTCCACGAAGCTCGGCCTCCAAGAGCAATTCTCGTTCGAAATATCCCTGTAAAAAAACCTTTCAAAACAAGATGTGGGCGTGCGATTCCCCTGCCGCATCCCGATGACGGGCAGGCCTGCACGAGTTGCGTGTGAGTTTCAAAACAAGCAAACAAAACCTGCGCCACCTGCGCCACACGGCGCAGTTAATCCGCCCGGCGACGCATGCGCCGGTGGGACTCCAGGACCAGCCCTCCCGTCCTGAGCCGTCTGCTCGCCGGGCCCGCGGCGGCAGTTAGAGCTCCCCGATCTGGGGCCGTGCGCGTGAAAGCGGACGCGCGATGTGCGGGGCGGCGTTAATCGGCTGTCGCGCAAAAGCGTGGGCCGGTAACGCCGACAGGCTGGACCGGGCCCCGGCCGTCCCTCCGTCGTCCGTCCCACGAAGAAGTGACGCGCGCGCGCCTGGCCCAGCCCCAGCCCCAGTTCAGTTTAGTTGGTGTCGTGCAGCCGCCATCAATTTCCTCACCTAGTCCTAGAAATCAATTATCTCTCTACTGATTTAGCTATGGCTTTAGCACGCAATAAATTAATTGTCTCTACTGATTGTATAGCTACGGTGAATCACCTGAAGGAGGAGTACCTGGGGAGCTGGTTGAGGAGATAATAAAACGAGATGTCTTTTCTTTATCTTCAATGAAAGTGATCCATGAGGAGAGAGGTCTGAATGTAGAGGAGCATCTCCAATAGATATGATGCGTTTTACATCATCAAATTATTATTAGAGTAAAATATACATCACCAAAAAGTGGTATTTTTCATTACTAAAAATCTTCAACTTTAACGGATGATGTAAAATACATCACCAATAGCTAGTGCTTCAATAGGTGATCTAAAATACATCAGCCGCTCCACGGCCGGCAATGGGACGGGAGGTGGTGTGGGAGGAGGCACGGCAACAGCAGTTGCACACGAAGCAACACCTATCGGCGACACCAACGAGGAAGCGACAACAGCAACCGCCGCAGTCACCTTCGTCTTCTTCGCTCGGGACGAAAATGCGGCGAGGTCGAGTGACGGCTGCTTTGAGCCACCACCTCGTAGTTGGTCGCGGCTGCCTTCTTCCTTGCTGGCGGTTCCATTTCGGAGGCGA
>NC_041388.1:70638457-70644384 GCF_002162155.2 Triticum dicoccoides
AAATTGTTCGCGTCGATTTGGGAAATGCATGGCGGCGACAGCGAGACTGACAACATACACAGAGGCGGCCATCGCGAGGAAAATCAAAGCTGCTTTGGCGTCCGTTGGGTCAGAGAAGGCATGCATGGGACCGGCGGCGACGGGCGACGGAGGGGATGGTCAGGCGCGGCGTGGGAAGGTTCCTCGCGACTGCTCTGGTTTACTCGAGATTTACTCGGACAGCCGTTGCATCACCAAGTGATCTATTTTGCACTTAGAGAAAGCTTGAAGTAATTTTTTTTTACATCTATATTATCTGCGGAAGCATCGTTTTGGCCTTCATGCTATGAAAGGCGGTTTTTTATAATATACATCATCTATTATCCTAGACGTACGCGCTCCTTACAGGCAATTACGGACCCCTTCCCTTATATCTCTTCGCCCCCCTGATTCTACCTGGGGTGGTCCCGCCCCACACATCTTCTTTCCAATCACATTTTCCCAACTCAGCCTGTAATTAATCTTTGTCTGTAATTGCCCGTACGTGTAGCATTACCGGGCTAGATTAGCCGACATGTTTGGCTTACTATTACGCCAGAGATTGTTTTTATCCCTGAATTAATGAAAGTGTTTTCATTGCTATAAAAAGAACTAGTCCTAAAAATCCTCTCTCTATAGAGAAAAACTAGTAAAAAGCAGTCAATTCCTTTTTTCGCGAGAAAAAAAAAATCAATTCCTCACCAGGTAAAGTTTATGCGTGACAAGTACTACTATCAAACAGACTCTGTTAAATCAGTGTGATCTGAACGTCAAAAAATAAATAAAAAATCAGTGTGATCTCGGCGTTGCCGTTGGGCCGTGCGATTCGATTCGCGCCCATCCAATCCAGGCACGCCGGCCGGCCAGGTTTCCTCCTCCTCGGCGACTCCGCCGCGCGCCGGCGCACAAGTCCAGCCCTCGCGGACTCGGTTCCGCTCCAGCCAGAGTCGAGAGCACGGTTCCTGCAGCCATGGCGGTCTCCGCCCCGTTCTGCCACGGCGTCCCGCCCTTCACGGCCGCAGCCAGGGGCTCCTCCGCGCGCTCCCGAGGGGGAAGGCTGGGCCTCGTCGAAGGCTGCTGCTCCGGCCGTATCGCCGCCGCGGCGACCGACGCGGCCCCAGTCACCGGTGCCGCTCGCGTTGGCAGGAGGTACTCTCGAATCTCGACTCGCGAATTTTAATTGCTGCGATTATAGTTTTATTCAGAGGCCGTGCCAACAATTTAAACCAGTCTCAGCTACGAAGAGATACGTCAGTGACTAGTAGTAATTTGAAGTAACTAAAGCTTATTCATCATGATGAATTTACAGGCTAGGTAGCTCCAAATAATTTGTGTAATCATAGGCTTGCCGTCTGCATTACCACCTGAACTGAAGCTGTGAGCACTGCTGTAGCATGTCAGCCTTTTTGTCGTGGCGAATGACATTCTTTGTATTCAACAGGTGTGAGCTCTTTGATCTCCATCGGCAGATAGTTCCTTATGTTGATTCGTGGGGTTGGCAGAAGTCCATTGTTGAGAGGAGGAAAGCGTTGGTAGGCATCGACACCGACACAGATGAAGATCACTCGGACACCTTAATCGCATTGCAACATCCACCAGTTTATACATTGGGCAACGGCAACGATGAGAAGTACCTCAATTTCAATATAGAAGATTCTCCTATTGAGATTCATCGTATTGATCGTGCTGGGCAGGTGACATATCATGGTCCTGGACAGGTATTTGCTAGTTATATTAGCTGTATTGTGGGTCTGAAACTGTATCCAATTTTATTTTCTGCTTCAAGGTAGTTAAATCTTAAGTAACCTAAGCTTCAAAGGGAAGTAAATAATGAACAAATAAGGTTTTCAATAACCTTTTTGGTTAGATCAACCTGTGAAAATTCTCAAATAAGAACAAACTTGCTGACTTTTGAAATATTGAACACAAAATCTCAGTTATTCATGTTTTTTTGTAGCTTAACACTATATTTTCTTACAGTCAATTCTTTTGCTTGCTTAGCTTGTTCTGTACCCGATTATCAATTTGCGGTATCAGAAGAAGGATCTTGTCTGGTACCAAAGGTCACTTGAAGATGTGATCATTCGTGCCCTTCAGTCTGCATTCTCTATTAAGGCATCAAGAATAGAAAGCCTCACCGGTGTCTGGGTTGGTATGTTACTGTCCTTTTGGATACTGCAAAGTGTTTTATCATGTTATCACGTATCTTTCTTAACTTGTACACTCTGTTTCCTCTCCAGGTGAGCAGAAAGTTGCAGCTATTGGAATTATGTGCACACGATGGATAGTATATCATGGTCTAGCGCTAAATGTCACAACTGACCTAACCCCTTTTCAACACATTGTTCCCTGCGGCATAAAGGGCCGCAGTGTTGGGAGCATCAAGCGGATATTACAGATGGCTTCCAACGGTAGAGAACTTAACGATGCAGAACTAATGGATACAGCTTATGAATCATTGATTAAAGAGTTTGCTGAGTTTTTCCAACTCTCTCTGGAACCTAGCCCTGATTTGCATCTTTAGCTAGATAAGACAATCAATCAACTGCAGAATGTTTTATTATACCATCAAAAGTGACTTCAGCGAAGAAGCCAGAAACAAATACAGAGCAGATAGCAGAGGCAAGCTTTTATTCAAAACTGCAGTCTCCTTCAGTCCAGTAGTTGCAAAACTAGTGATCCTTGTGCAAGAACTCAAGCTTTTCCTCCACCTGCAAGCACAGCCCGGGAAGCATTCTCAGTAAATCTGTCTTGCGATCCTGGACAGATGAAAAAGATTCAAGCAAAAGCACGTCACCTTCTTTGGTGTTCGAGGACGACCCTTCCGTGTCAACACCCGGCCACGCCTTGCAGGTGCAGTGCTTTCCTTTCTCGATGTCTTCGTAGACGGACGCGACATGCTTGCCGCACCCCTTCCAGGTGATCTTGCCGCATTTGTCGCACTCCACCTTGTAGCACATCCTGTATTCTTCTTCTTCTTCAGATGAATCGCTGAGCCCCTGTTGGCAAGTGCAGTGTGCTGTTCTGGGCTAGCTAGTGTGCCTCTTTCGCTCTCCATGGGTTCAGCATTTATAGGAACAACAAAAGTGTGGATAAGCTCTATGTGGCCCGGCGCGGTTGGTGGAGGAAACGAAGTCCGGATAAGTTGTGCGATTCTGTAGCTTGTAAAACTGTTGGGTATTCCCAATGCTGCGGCGAATATGATTCACTTGTAAAAGTATTGCTGGGTATTTCCAATGCTGCGGCGAATATGGTTCGGATGGGAACAACTCTGTCTGTGCTCTTGTGCTGATCTTGTTGCGATGATGATCAAACCAAAGTTTGTGCTCTTGTGGCAATCTTGTCGCGTTGGTCAAACCTAAGTTGCTGATTTCTATGGTGCTGTTTCCCCTTCGAACCTGTGAGTTGTTCTTGTGCTGGTAATACATGTGTGCGACTGTACAGGTACAACAATCTTCACCATGGAAAACTTCACCCCCAAAAATTGTTTTTAAGTTACATTTTCATCTATGTTGGGTGCACGTGGGATATAACTTGGCTATGGAAAGCGTGGCATGGAGCCGTTGGTCGATTGCGAGCTCCGGTCGCTGACCCAAACCTCCTGCACCGACACCGGCGACCGGGCTTTCTTTGCCGTGGTGGTGTCTGGTCCATTGAGTCCCACGTCGGCGACGAGGTCCGTCATGCCGGAGTCTGGGGCGGCGTCCCTGATCCGGCACAGCTCGGCGGCCACCTCGCTCATGGACGGCCGGACGTCCTTGTCGAACGCCAGGCACTGGAAGGCGAGCTCGCTGACGTGCCGGACCGACTCCATGACCCACTCCTCGCCGTGGCGGAGGAGCGCCGGGTCGACGATCTCCTCGACTCTCCCCTTGCCGATCCGGTCGAGCGCGAGGCATGCCAGGTTGACCTCGTTGGCCGGCCGGGCGAAGTCGACGACCTTCATGGCGGTGATGAGCTCGAGCAGCACGACGCCGAAGCTGTAGACGTCGCTCTTGTCGGAGAGGTGGAAGCTCTGGTGGTACTCCGGGTCGACGTACCCCGGCGTGCCCTGCGGCGCGGTGGAGACGTGCGAGCGCGACGCGTCCTCGGCGCCCCGGGCGGCGCGGGAGAGGCCGAAGTCGGCGAGCTTGGCGCGGAGGTCAGCGCCGAGGAGGATGTTGCCGGACTTGACGTCGCGGTGGAAGATGGGCGGGCGCGCGGCGTGCAGGTACGCGATGGCGGCCGCCGTGCCCGCCGCGACGCCGAGCCGCGCGCGCCACGGCAGCGTGGAGTCGCCGTCGCCGTTGCCGTGGAGGTGGTGGGAGAGGGTGCCGTTGGGCACGAGCTCGTAGACGAGGATCTGCTCGCCGCGGTCGAGGCAGCAGCCGAGGAGGCGGACCAGGTTGGGGTGGCTGAGCGAGGAGATGAGCCTGATCTCGTTGAGGAGCAGCGCCACCGCCCTGCCGCCGCCGTCGTCGTGGTCGTCGAGGCGGCACCGGAGGCGCTTGATGGCGACGAGCGCCGTCGAGTTCGCCGGGAGCCGGCCGACGTAGACCGTGCCGTAGGCGCCCGTGCCGAGGCGGTGCGTGTCGGAGAAGGAGTTGGTCGCGCGCGCCACCTCGTTGTACGAGTACACCGGCACGCCGCTCGACGTCGCCGCCTCCGACAGCAGCCGCATCGCCGCGAGCCGGCTTGAGCCCTGCCGCCCCTTGCCGACAGAGCGCCGGCGTCGTGCCCAGCATAGCAGCAGGAGCACGCCGGCCGCCGCCGCCACGCCCACCACCACACCTGCTGTTCACATACATCGTCAGCGACAGCCCAAGTTACTGAAGTTAGTATCTTAATTTTATTCAGAAATGCACTTCTCTAGTTGTGAATGAGATTCTTGTCTTGGTCAAGCTAAGCAGTAGAATTCTTCGAACCAAATTCAACATTTCCTTTCCCATTTCCCCTTTCAGCTTTTCTAACTGTTTCTGGTTAGCCAGGTCAGCAGTCAAGCATGCAGGGAGGCGTTTCCACAGATGGAACCAACGGCCTTGACCAGACGCGTCTTGACCCAACGCTCTTACACGGCGCCGTGTACGTAGTTAGTCAGGTCAGGAAACATTTTTACCTGCAGCGATGAAAGCCACGTTCTTCTTGAAACCCCGCTTAGCTGCACAGGAAAAACAAAAAGCGTTGCATCAGTATGTAGCTATCATCATTTATATTCTGGGCCAGAAGAGTTCGGATCCAGCCATTTTTTGCCTTAGGCGATTCCTGTTTGTCATAATCATGTCAACATCTTTGAAAGTCTCATGTTCAAAGCTCTGCACAAGGTCTACACATGTGAAATCAGAGAGATGGCGGGCCCAGGCACTCCATTATGTCTACTTTTGTGACACTAAATTGCTATTGTTGGATTTCATTTTTTTTGTAACTTTGTTGCTGTAACTACTGACAAAATATCCCAGTGTCAAAATACACCTTATATATCCCGACAGTGCTAGTGCTAACGTTTTCCTGAGTCTTCAAATATCAAATTTCTCCCCGAATTAACTCCTAGTAGTATTAATGTTGTCTAGACAAAAGTTATATTGTACTCCATCTGTTCCAAAATACTTGAAATTTTAGGTTTATTCTAAGTCAAAAAATTGAAGTTTAACCAATTTTATGAAAAAATATACCAGCATCTACAACACTAAATTAGCTTCAACCTAACATATATTTTCATTTATTTTATGTTGTAGATTTTTTTATTAGAAAGTTATTTCGACAACTCAAGAAATTTTATTTGGTTATGATCCAAAGAGTGAAAAGAAAGGTTTAATAAGACATGAGAAAAAAGAGTAAAACCATACTTTCTGTTTGCATAACATCAGGACAAAACTAAAGCTTAAACTATTTTGAAACGGAGGGAGTACGCAAGTATAAGAGAAGAGTGTTCA
>NC_041388.1:70644609-70879509 GCF_002162155.2 Triticum dicoccoides
AACACTATTAGGTCTAAAATTGCACATTTCCTAATTGGTGCATTTTAGTGAAAATGCTAGGCAACTTTTGGTTCATAGATTATGGGCATGTTTGGATTATAACTATCTTTATTATGTATTGCCACATTATTTTGACACGCTTGCCTTACTTGTATTGCTTAAATTCTTGGTCACACTTTGGCTTGCTTTAGAAAATCTTGTCACAATTTTTGTATCTATGACACGTGAAGCTTAATGCTCATTAAAACAATTCTTACCTTAGTTGTGGCTAGAATCAAACACACACTTAATTTTGTCAAACTTGTCTAAGTTGAGTTGTGGCAACCTATGGTCTGGAGTCAAACACCCCCTACATAACAATGGTCATGTACGTGATGATGGCAATTTTCTTAAGATTTACAAAAGAAATTCAAAGAAGAGATTAGGGCATCTTCAATGTCGATCCTTAAACCACCCGCAATCATCTGGACCGCGCGGTCCGGACGTGTTAGCCATCCATCACGGGTATGTATTGGTCTGGACGTGACTTCTCCCGCAAAGTGGAGATAAAGCCCGAGGCCCACTAAATCTCCCCTCTCAGTCCCATCCGCTTCCACTCCGCCCATTCTTACCCTTGCATGCAGTAGAGGGGGAGATCATAAATTTTGCTTCTTCTTGCTTAACTTGTTTAAATAATTCCTTCACTCAATCTTGGTCTACACATCATGTAGCCCGCATGTGCTACCATGATGTACCACAGGACAGATTGACGACCATTTACATACACACACTGTTGGATGAAGCTGAAGGGTTAGTATGTTCTCGCATAAAAAAGGCAGTATGTGTGGGATGACATGATCCATTGATGAAAAACTTGTTGGACATCGAGTTAATCTCATCGAATTTGAGACATTGTTGTAGTAGACTTAATTTACATGCTATGTATGGATGATTTATGCTATTTTCTATTCGAATTTTGATAAATATCAAATTGTTTGAATGAATTCGTCCGGTTAGTTAAAAAATTGTTTGAAATGCATGCATTTAACATTAGATAGCGTCTTTGATATCAGTGTTTATGGACTGACCATCTATAATGCTGAAGCGAATTTATGGGTCAGCGTTGGATATGCCCAGACAACCCGCAAAAAATGCGTTGTCCTTTTAAGAAAGTGGAGTAGCCGTCTAGTTTGAGTTGCCGTGTGAACTAGTGAGATTGGATTATGTCGCGCAGGATAGACCGCAGGCACGACTTGTGGGTGCAGCTGACGTGGCGCGCAGAGGCACCGGGGCCCACCCAGTAACAGAGCCCGAGATACATCGTGGCCTGATCCGTGTGGCCTTGAGTATATCGGAAATTTTTGGAAGCATTCACAGGTACGAAGTCAAAGACTCACCGAGGTAGCATCCGTCGCCGGCCAAGAAGCCGTCGCCCTCCATCCCCGCCACGCACCCGCACCGGTGCCCCGTCTCCCCGCTAGGCGTTCGTACGTCGGTGCACGACGCGTTCGCCGCGCAACGCTCGCCCCCGCCGGCGCCGCACGTCCCGTTGAGCCACCAGCCGAGCTCGGCCACGCCGAACTCCAGCGTAGCCGTCCCCTCCGCCGTGACCACGAACACCGTGGAGGTCAGCACGTCGCCGCACTTTCGCTTGTCGACCTTCTCCCACAGCAGAAACTGGCCACGCACCGCCGCGGTGGAGTTTGGCGGGGGGGAAGCGACGCACGCCACCGCGGCGGGCGAGGTGTCGTTGCCGAGGCCGGCGCACTGCGCCGTGCGGAGCAGCCTGGACATGACGTCCACGGGCACGCTGCATCCGCCGCCCGCCGACGCGTTGACCCCGCTGCAGCCGCCGCGGAGGAAAAGGCCCGTGCGAGACGACACGCCGTAGTTGCCCCCGGAGAGCGCCCTCCGGGCCTCGGGGACGCTGCGGCTGCACGACGGCGAGAGGCCGACAACGACGGTGGAGGTGGTGGAGTTGAAGGATATCACGCGGTACGTGGTGCCTTTCTCTCCTATGTATGGGAGGGTCGCCGTGGATACGCTGGCGTCGCAGGACAGCCGGATGGGGCAGCCGGGGGAGAAGCCAAAAGGGTAAGGGACGGTGGTGGTGCCGCACCGGCGGCTGCACTGGCTACCGCCGCCGGAAGCTGCGGCGGCGGAGCAGCTGGTTTCATGGGGGAGCAAGACGGCAAGGAGCAGGACGACAAGACGGCGCATCTCGTAGAGATTGTAGACCAACTTGAGCTTGCAATTTAGGGAGAGAGAGAGAGATTTTGGTAGGTGCAGTTGCTTGCTTGAATGGGTTGTAGGTGAGCTCGACTAGTCGGGACAAACTGGTCAAGGGGAACAGTCATGAATATTGTTAGTAACATTTTCTTCATATCTTTTTCAAAATTATTTAGAGTCGATTCTCTTTTGACTATTATTATCACTAGCACGCCATGTAGTGGGCCCTGTATCAGTAGCACAAAGTTGATTTTCAACTATTTAGTGTGGCACATAAATGAGCTTGAATATATAGTACTCCCCCGTAAAGAAATATAAGAGCGTTTAGGCTGGTTGTAATGGGGAGTATCATATACTAGTATCATGCATATGATACTAGTGTATGATACTACCTTCCTAATGCGTGGTATCATATATTAGTATCATGTAGCATTTTATTTATTGTCATGCATGACACATACTAGTCTAACATTTATTATGATACAGTATTATGATATGATACTCAACTCTCTCTTTCTTCATTTAATTCTATGACACATCATCAAATTTGCCTAGTTTGCATGCATGATACTAGCTATGATACTCCCATTACAACTAGCCTTAGATCACTAAAGGAGTACTCCCTCCATAAATTAATATAAAAGCGTTTAGAATACTAAAGTAGTGATCTAAACACTCTTATATTAGTTTACAGAGGGAGTACATCTTTTGACTCTGTCGTGGGCTCCATGCAAATATTTTTGTATTCCCGTCTATTAACCAAAATTTCATAATAGAGACTGGAAAAAAAATTATCAAAAATCGTTTTCAGAAGTAGACGTATTTGCCAGCTGAAATCTATCATATGGTGGACGATTAGTGTTGATTAATTTGAATTTGAGTAGTTTGCATATTTTCATGACGTCCTTTCTAGAATTCCCTAAAAGATAAAAGCCTCCTTCAAATCACATTTTCTTTTCGAAATCATTAAAAATCTATCCGTCTCTAGTTTCAAAAAAATAAAAAATAAAAAAATCTGTTCGTCGAACGCATTAACTGCTGTCGGATTTTCAGCATGGACCTTAACGCAAAGTTAGCTTCACGTCAGCTCTTGGCATCGTTCGTTGGGAAGTGAGAACCGAACGAATGGGTTTTCTTCCTTCTCCTCACCGATAGCCGTCACTCCCCTCTCACCTCAACCATTCTCTCATTTCCCCTTACCCTCCCGCGGCAACCAACCCAAGCTCTGCTCGGTGTTTTGCCGGTGAGATGGTGCGGTGGATCTCGGTTACTTCCCGGCGATTTTTCGTCAAATATTTGGTGTCGGGGAGGCAAAACGGGGCTCTAGATGATGTTGATGGCCGGCGAGGTCCGGGACGCCACCCTGGTGGTAGCGGCATCAATGGCATGGTGTTGGCGACAGAGGTTATGGTGTTTGACGCAGTCGTCGTCGATGATTAATGGGAGGAGGCAGAGGCGGTGCAAACACACAATGTAAAATAATGCAATATCCGGTCTTAATCTGGTTTCAAACTTTTGTCCTAAATGCGATATTTATGAACAATTTGGATTTGAGTGGTTAAATTTGAGGGTTTAGTTACCTCGCCACTTTTTTTTAACTCGGCGTGTCTATATCGGTGCACGTTGGGTTAAGATTTGAGGAGAGATAAAAAAAAGATTTGAGGAGAAGTTTCGAAAAAAAATTGAGGAGAAATTTTAGGGGTCAAGATTTGAGGAGAAACTTTAGGGTGGTCTACCCACCAAGTCACAAGTGGTCATGACTCACCTAGGTAGTGGCATCCGTCGCCGGCCAAGAAGCCATCGCCGTTCATCCCCGCCTGGCATGCGCACCGGTGTCCTTTCTTCCCGCTCGGCGTGTCTACGTCGGTGCAAGTCGCGTTCGCCGCGCAAAGCTCGCCGCTGCCGGCGCACGTCCCATTGACCCACCAGCCCAGCTCCGCCACGCCGAACTCCAGCGACAGTACCGTGTCCGTGTCCCCATACAGCGCCGCCGTCAGCGCGTCGCCGCACCGAAAGGCCTCCACTTTCTCCCAGCTCAAGAACTGGTTGGGATAAGCGGACTTCAAGGCCGGTGCCGGCGCGGGCGCGGGCGCCGCCACCGCCGTGCTGTTCATCGGAGAAGAGGCAAAGCACGTCACGGAGGTGTCGTTGCCGACACACTGCGCTGTGCGGAGAAGCCTGGACATGACGCTCGCGGGCACGCTGCATTCGGCTCCCGACGCGTTGATCTCGCGGCAGCCGCCGCGGAGGAACAGACCGGTGTGGGACGAGACGCCGTAGTTGGCGCCGGAGAGCGCCTTCTTGGCGTCGGGGACGCTGCGAGTGCACGATGGCGGGAGGGAGACGACGATGGTCGAGGTGGTGGAGTTGAAGGAGTGGATGGTCGTGCCGCTGCGACCGAGGATCGGCGTGGATATGCTGGCGTCGCAGGACAGCGGGATGGGGCAGCCGGGGGAGAAGTCAAAAGGGTAAGGGACGGTGGTGCTGCCGCACCGGCGGCTGCACTGGATACCGCCGCCGGAAGCTGCGGCGGCGGAGCAGCTGTTTTCATGGGGGAGCAAGACAGTAAGGAGCAGGACGACGAGACGGCGCATCTCGTATGTACCTGGAGATTGTACTAGAGCTCACAAAATTTCAGGGAGAGAGGTAGAGAGAGGACGTGGATTTTTAGAACAGCTGCACCCCGGCCCTGGTATCCTGGTTGCCAATATTGCTTTAAGATCTGCGCAACACAACTAACTTTTCGTATGAAAATTTCTATTTTTTGTTTCTCTCACATAAAAGATGTCTTGAAGTTCAAACCTTTGCAGCGTGGCAAAGCTTTCCATCTAGAATCTAGGATAAATCTTTCAGAATTTTTTGTCAAACATAAATATACAAAAAATGATTTTTTACAAAAAAAAATCATTTTTGTATATTTATATTTGACAAAAAAATCTAAAAGATTTATCCTAGATTCTAGATAGAAAACTTTGCTACGCTGCAAAGGTTTGAACTTCAAAATATGTTTTATGTGAGAGAAACAAAAAAAAATGTGTTTGCACGAATCGCGATGCGCAGAATGGATGGCTAGATAGAGAGGGCCCCGGTGCAGCTGTGCTATTTTATATTTTCGGGTAGAGAGAGATTTTGGTAGGTGATGCTGTTGCTTGTTTGAATGGGGTTGTAGGTGAGCTCGACTAGTCGGGACAAAATGGTCAAGCAGAACAGTCATGAGTACTGTTAACATTTTCTTCATATCTTCTTCAAAATTATTTAGAGTCGATTCTCTTTTGACTATTATTATCACTAGCACGCCATGTAGTGGGCCCTGTATCAGTAGCACAAAGTTGATTTTCAACTATTTAGTGTGGCACGCAAATGAGCTTGAATATACACATCTTTTGGCTCTGTCGTGGGCTCCATGCAAACATTTCCTTATTCCCACCCATTACCCAAAATTTCATAATAGAGACTGGAAAGAAAATATCGAAGATCATTTTCAGAAGCGACTTGTTAAAAAAATAATTCTAAAAGACTAAGGCCTTCTTTGGATCACATTTTTCTTTTCGGAATCCCTAATAATTTGGCTGTCGAACACGTTAACTGCCGTCGGATTTTCAACACGGATCTTGATGCAAAGTTAGCTTCACGTCAACTCTTGGCATCGTTCAATGGGAAGTTGGAAGCGAACGAATGGTTTTTTCCCTTCCCCTCACCGACAGCTGTCACTCCCCTCTCATCTCACCCATTCTCTCATTTCGCCTTATCCTTTCGTGGCGACCAACCCAAGCTCCCCTCGGCGATTTGTTGGTGAGATGGTGCGACGACAATGTGTGGTGTGCAGATCCCGGTAATTTCCCGATGATTATTCTTTAGATATTTGGTGCTGGGGGAGACGGAACGGGGCACCAGATGGTGTTGATAGTCGGAGAGATCCGGGACGCCGTCCTGGTGGTAGCGACGACGATGGCGTGACGTTGGCGGTCAGGGTGCAGGATGGCGGCGGAGCCTACATTGTTCGACGCCTTCGCCATCGATGATTTATAGGAGGAGGTGGAGGCAGTGCAAATGCGCGCTAGGCACAGAGGCGCTCCGCTCGGTCGCGCGCGTGGAGAGGAGCAGAGGTGTTTCCGTGGCTGCTGCGCAGGGAGGACCATGCAAATCCCTCGTTAGCTGTGAGTGCCTCTCCTCCCTCCAGTCTCGGGTCAATTTTAGTGTTTGTTGTTGCTGCTCTACCGCTCTATTTGTCAGTTGTGCTGTGTGACTCCTTCATTTATAGATTTTCCCAAAGTTACCATGATTTCAATGAATTATGTCGGAAGTGGGGGCTCCGCAGACCCAAAGAAAGGTTCGAACTCTGGGGTGTGCATGGAGAACTTTGCTACGCCTCTGCTTGCCGCTCGCCGTCTCACATCGATGCTTCGCCGGGCCCAGGAGATAGAAGGGAAGGAACCGGACTCGGTGGTTTACCCATATTCGGTCCACCTTGCGGTGTAAAACCCTACTCCTGCTTTGTGATGGATTGCCTCGCGAGGAGGATGAGTATGAACTGGTACAAGGGATGAGCTGCCTCGCGAGGGCTCGGGGGATGAATGGATCGGATCCCTCTCTACGGTGGAGACTAACCTATATTTATAGGGGCCTTGGTCCTTTTCCCTCATGGTTTAAGTAAGAAGGGATACCACGGTCGCCAATTTCAAAGGCGGACAGGAGTACACCCTATCCCGACTAAAGGTGGTCTTCGCCTGCAAAGCTTCTAGTCATGATGCAGTGGTGGGCTCAACGTTGACCTCCGTCCTACCGAGCCAGCGGTCTTGGCCTTGTAGCACTGAAATGGAAACCTTTGGGGGACTCTTAGGAACCCGCGTATGTCCTTGCCTCCTTAGCACCAAAGAAGAAACTGTCCTCTCCTGCGCCCGCTGGCGCCCTCCTGACGTTGGTCGTCATGGCTCACGTCATTGCACCCCTCGCGAGGTGGGTGCAAGCCTAGAGAAGTCCGCTCCTCGGGAGGTAGCCTCGGGAGGCCACTCCCTCAGGGGTCTTGATGTCGTTCACCTCGCGAGGGTCTTGCTCGTGAAGTCCTGGAGCTGGGCCACGGCGGGCCATTGGTGGAGCCGCGCGCTGGGCCGTAGGCAGACGGGTCCGGGTATCCCCGTTCCCAAGGACCCCGACAAATTAAACTTGCCATCTCACACTATTTTTTGCCATGTCTACTAATTTTGCCATGCTTTTATTTTTAGTATTGCTGCTGCTGTAATAAACAATCAATTCGTCAACATATCATTTTGTGATCTGCCATGGTTAGGTCCTTCTTGAGGATACATTACAGATTACCTAGTTGCCATGTTTTCCAGATAACCGAGTTTTTGCAATCTCACATAAATTTACCATGTGAACTAAGTTTATCATGTGGCGAATCAGCATGTGTTGGATGGTTAGGATGACAGTGATATCCCCAATCCACTAGAGTTTAAGTCCTAGGCTTGACATCATTGCTCGCATTTTTTGGATTTATTTCAGGTCTTTCGGCGATATACGTTCAGTGGGAGGAGACGTTTCCGTCGACTACGAAGGCGTGTGTGGCGACTTTCTCAATATCAAGATGATGTGTCGGCTCAGTCTCAGAGGTGCTCATAAGGTACACTATGCATGTGTGTGTTCATATGTGTGAGTGTATGTGGGCATGTTGTTAGTGCATCTAGTGCCCCTTAGTGATTTTGGTGTATTGAAGACTTATAGGTTAAGGGACTAATGCGTGTGTGAGTGTACACATGTCTATAAGTCTATGAGGAGTTTGATATTTACAGGAAAAGTCGACCCCTAAAAATGAATATCTTCGACTGAAGATTTTGGTATTTCTGAAGACTTTCATGAAGACTTTAAAAGTGAAGAAATTGGTGTGTCCGTGAAAACTTGATATTCATGCGAGGAATATGAAGCTTGAAGACTTTCGTTTTTATAGTTTTGTTTTTCTCTTTCTTGAGTCATAGGAAACACCGTGCTGTTAAAGGGGGTCGAGGAAATACTAAGGAAAAATTTCCATGTGATGCTCAACTCAAAATCCTACACCTACCAATCCCTTCGAGTGAAGCCATTGAAAATCTCATACAGTTCAGTCAATTTCTTCAGTGACAGAGACGAAGTTCTTCTGGTCTCTGAGGAATTTGTCCTGACTGAGGAGTTAGGAATTCGCCAGTGTGGATTGCCTTCACAGTGAGGAACATGATAGCCCTGAGGATTTTGGTACTCAAAATTCCGACCGTTGCTGTGCTATGCGCCAGCTGTTCCAAAATATCTATCCACCTAACGGTCATATCATTGAAGGGCATTTATGTCTTATCATGTTGGGCTGCTCCCTAGGCTATAAATAGCCGCCCCCTACAACCACTAGCCTGAGAGGCTGCTCCGAGAGAAACTGACACTTGTCATTGTAGGGTTTCGTAGTAATTTCAAAAAAATTCCTACGCACACGCAAGATCATGTGATGCATAGCAACGAGGGGAGAGTGTTGTCTACGTACCCAACGCAGACCGACTGCGGAAGCGATGACACGACGTAGAGGAAGTAGTCGTACGTCTTCACGATCCAACCGATCAAGCACCAAAACTACGGCACCTCCGAGTTCGAGCACACGTTCAGCTCGATGACGATCCCCGGACTCCGATCCAGCAAAGTGTCGGGGAAGAGTTCCGTCAGCACGACGGCGTGGTGACGATCTTGATATACTACAGCAGCAGGGCTTCGCCTAAACTCCGCTACAGTATTATCGAGGTATATGGTGGCAGGGGGCACCGCACACGGCTAAGGAATAGATCACGTGGATCAACTTGTTGTACCTTTGGTGCTAGCCCTGCCCCTCTATTTATATGTTGAGCCCCGGGGTCGAAACTTGGAGCAAAAGCCTCCTCAAAGTCGGTTTTGCCCGAAAGGCAAGAGTCCCACTTGGACTCCAGGACCAAACGCCACAATCCTTGGCGTCTGGCCCAGACGCCATGGGCCTCGGCGTCTGGCCCAGGGCCAGACGCCAGGGTCTCCGGCGTTTGGCCCCCTGGCCTTCGCAAAACTCCTTTTGCACCGACCTAAAGCCTCATGGGCTTGACCCCTTGGCCTAACCATATCATCCAATATATGAATCTTTACGTCTCGACCATTTCGAGACTCCTCGTCATGTCCCCGATCTCATCCGGGACTCCGAACTCCTTCGGTACATCAAAACATGTAAACTCATAATATAACTGTCATCGTAACCTTAAGCGTGCGGACCCTACGGGTTCGAGAACAATGTAGACATGACCGAGACACGTCTCCGGTCAATAACCAATAGCGGGACCTGGATGCCCATATTGGCTCCTACATATTCTACGAAGATCTTTATCGGTCAGACTGCATAACAACATACGTTGTTCCCTTTGTCATCGGTATGTTACTTGCCCGAGATTCGATCGTCGGTATCCAATACCTAGTTCAATCTCGTTACCGGCAAGTCTCTTTACTCGTTCCGTAATACATCATCTCACAACTAACATATTAGTTGTAATGCTTGCAAGGCTTATGTGATGTGTATTACCGAGAGGGCCCAGAGATACCTCTCCGACAATCGGAGTGACAAATCCTAATCTCGAAATACGCCAACTCAACATTGACCATTGGAGACACCTGTAGTACTCCTTTATAATCACCCAGTTACGTTGTGACGTTTGGTAGTACCCAAAGTGTTCCTCCGGTAAACGGGAGTTGCATAATCTCATAGTCATAGGAACATGTATAAGTCATGAAGAAAGCAATAGCAACATACTAAACGATCGGGTGCTAAGCTAATGGAATGGGTCATGTCAATCAGATCATTCTACTAATGATGTGACCTCGTTAATCAAATAACAACTCATTGTTCATGGTTAGGAAACATAACCATCTTTGATTAACGAGCTAGTCAAGTAGAGGCATACTAGTGACACTATGTTTGTCTATGTATTCACACATGTATTATGTTTCCGGTAAATACAATTCTAGCATGAATAATAAACATTTATCATGATTATAAGGAAATAAATAATAACTTTATTATTGCCTCTAGGGCATATTTCCTTCAGTCTCCCACTTGCACTAGAGTCAATAATCTAGTTCACATCGTCATGTGATTTAACACCAATATTCATATCTGTATATGATTAACACCCATAGTTCACATCATCATGTGACCAACACCCAAAGGGTTTACTAGAGTCAATAATCTAGTTCACATCGCTATGTGATTAACATCCAAAGAGTACTAAGGTGTGATCATGTTTTGCTCGTGAGAGAAGCTTAGTCAACGGGTCTGTCACATTCAGAGCCGTATGTATTTTGCAAATATTCTATGTCTACAATGCTCTGTACAGAGCTACTCTAGCTAATCGCTCCCACTTTCAATATGTATCCAGATTGAGTCTTAGAGTCATCTGGATTAGTGTAAAAGTTTGCACTGATGTAACTTTTACAACAAACTCTTTTATCACCTCCATAATCGAGAAACATCTCCTTAGTCCTTACTAAGGATATTCTTGACCAATGTCCAGTGATCTACTCCTAGATCACTATTGTACTCCCTTGCCAAATACAGAGCAAGGTATACAATAGGTCTGGTACAAAGCATAGCATACTTTATAGAACCTATGACTGAGGCATAGGGAATGACTTTTCATTCTCTTTCTATTTTCTGCTGTGGTCGGGATTTGAGTCTTACTCAATTTCATACCTTTGCAACACAGGCAAGAACTCTTTCTTTAACTGTTCCATTTTGAACTATTTCAAAATCTTGCCAAGGTATGTACTCATTGAAAATCTCATCAAGCGTCTTGATCTATCTCAATAGATCTTGATGCTCAATATATAAGTAGCTTTTTACTGAGGTCTTTTCTTTTTAAAGAACTCCTTTAAAACACTCATTTATGCTTTGCAGAAAAAATTCTACATCATTTCTGATCAACAATATGTCACTCACATATACTAATCAGAAAGGCTGTAGTGCTCCCACTCACTTTATTGTAAATACAGGCTTCATCGTAAGTCCATATAAAACTATATGCTTTGATCAACTTATCAAAGCGTATATTCCAACTCTGAGATGTTTGCACCAGTCCATAGATGGATCGCTGGAGCTTGCACATTTTGTTAGCACCTTTAGGATTGACAAAACCTTCTGGTTGCATCATATATAACTCTTCTTTAATAAATCCATTAAGGAATGCAGTTTTGACATCCATTTGCCAGATTTCATAAAATGTGGCAATTGCTAACATGATTCAGATAGACTTAAGCATCTATACGAGTGAGAAAACCTCATCGTATTCAACACCTTGAACTTGTTGAAAAACTTTTGCAACAAGTCGAGCTTGGTAGATAGTAACACTACTATCAGTGTCCGTCTTCCTCTTGAAGATCCATTTATTTAACATGGCTTTGCTGATCATCGAGCAAGTCAATCAAAGTCCATACTTTGTTGTCATACATGGATCATATCTCAGATTTTATGGCCTCAAGCCATCTCGCGGAATCTGGGCTCATCATCGCTTCCTCATAGTTCGTAGGTTCATCATGGTCTAGTAACATGACTTCCAGAACATGATTACTACACCACTCTGGTGCAGATCTTACTCTGGAAGACCTACGAGGTTCTGTAGTAACCTGATCTGAAGTTTTATGATCAATATCATTAGCTTCCTCACTAATTGGTGTATTTGTCACAGGAACTGATTTCTGTGATGAACTACTTTCCAATAAGGGAGCAGGTACAGTTACCTCATCAAGTTCTACTTTCCTCCCACTCACTTCTTTCGAGAGAAACTCCTTCTCCAGAAAGGATCCATTTTTTAGCAACGAATATCTTGCCTCCGGATCTGTGATAGAAGGTGTACCCAACAATTTCCTTTGGGTATTCTATGAAGACGCACTTCTCCGATTTGGGTTCGAGCTTATCAGGATGAAACTTTTCCACATAAGCATCGCAGCCCCAAACTTTAAGAAACGACAACTTGGGTTTCTTGCTAAACCACAGTTCATATAGTGTCGTCTCAACGGATTTAGATGGTGCCCTTTTAACGTGAATGCAGCTGTCTCTAATGCATAACCCCAAAACGACAATGGTAAATCAATAAGAGACATCATAGATCGCACCATATCCAATAAAGCGCGGTTACGACGTTCGGACACACCATAACATTGTGGTGTTCCAGGTGGCGTGAGCTATGAAACTATTCCACATTGTTTTAATTGAAGACCAAACTCGTAACTCAAATATTCGTCTCCGTGATCAGATCGCAGAAACTTTATTTTTCTTGTTAGGATGATTTTTCCACTTCACTCTGAAATTCTTTGAACCTTTCAATTATTTCAGACTTATGTTTCATCAAGTAGATATCCCCATATCTGCTCAAATCATCTTGTGAAGGTCAGAAAATAATGATACCTGCTGTAAGCCTTTCATCGGACCACATACATCGGTATGTATGATTTCCAACAAATCTGTTGCTTGCTTCATTGTTCCGGAGAACGGCGTTTTAGTCATCTTGCCCATAAGGCATGGTTCGCAAGCATCAAGTGATTCATAATCAAGTGATTCCAAAATCCCATCAGCATGGAGTTTCTTCATGCGCTTTACACCAATATGACCTAAACGGTAGTGCCATAAATAAGTTGCACTATCATTATTAACTTTACATCTTTTGGTTTCAATATTATGAATATGTGTATCACTAAGATCGAGATCCAATGAACTATTTTCATTGGGTGTGTAACCATATAAAGTTTTATTCATGTAAACAGAACAACAATTTATTCTTTTACTTAAATGAATAACCGTATTACAATAAACATGATCAAATCATATTCATGCTCAACGCAAACACCAAATAACACTTATTTAGTTTCAACACTAATCCCGAAATTATAGGGAGTGTGCGATGATGATCATATCAATCTTGGAACCACTTCCAACACACATCGTCACTTCACCCTTAACTAGTCTCTGTTTATTCTGCAACTCCCGTTTTGAGTTACTAATCTTAGCAACTGAACTAGTATCAAATACTTAGGATTTGCTATAAACACTAGTAAAGTACACATCAATAACATGTATATCAAATATACTTATGTTCACTTTGCCATCCTTCTTATCCGCCAATCACTTGGGGTGATTCCGTTTCCGGTGACCAGTCCCTTTGCAGTAGAAGAACTTAGTCTCAGGCTTAGGACCAGACTTGGGCTTCTTCACTTGAGCAGCAACTTGCTTGCCGTTCTTCTTGAAGTTCCCCTTCTTCCCTTTGTCCTTTTCTTGAAACTAGTGGTCTTATCAACCATCAACACTTGATGTTTTTCTTGATTTCTACCTTCATTGATTTCATCATCACGAAGAGCTTGGGAGTTGTTTCCGTTATCCCTTGCATATTATAGTTCATCACGAAGTTCTACTAACTTGGTGATGGTGACTAGAGAATTCTGTCAATCACTATCTTATCTGGAAGATTAACTCCCACTTGATTCAAGCGATTGTAGTACCCAGACAATCTGAGCACATGCTCACTAGTTGAGCGATTCTCCTCCATCTTTTAGCTATAGAACTTGTTGGAGACTTTATATCTCACAACTCGGGTATTTGCTTTGAAATATTAACTTCAACTCCTAGAACATCTCATATGGTCCATGACGTTCAAAACGTCTTTGAAGTCCCGATTCTAAGCCGTTAAGCATGGTGCACTTAAACTATCAAGTAGTCATCATATTGAGCTAGCTAAATGTTCATAACGTTTGCATCTGCTCCTGCAATAGGTCTGTCACCTAGCGGTGCATCAAGGACATAATTCTTCTGTGCAGCAATGAGGATAATCCTCAGATCACGGATCCAATCCGCATCATTGCTACTAACATCTTTCAACACAATTTTCTCTAGGAACATATCAAAATAAACACAGGGAAGCAACAACGCGAGCTATTGATCTATAATTTGCAAAATACTACCAGGACTAAGTTCATGATAAATTTAAGTTCAATTAATCATATTACTTAAGAACTCCCACTTAGACAGACATCCCTCTAATCCTCTAAGTGATCACGTGATCCAAATCAACTAAACCATGTCCGATCATCACGTGAGATGGAGTAGTTTCAATGGTGAACATCACTATGTTGATCATATCTACTATATGATTCATGCTCGACCTTTCGGTCTCCGTGTTCCGAGGCCATATCTGTATATGCTAGGCTCGTCAAGTATAACCTGAGTATTCCGCGTGTGCAACTGTTTTGCACCCGTTGTATTTGAACGTAGAGCCTATCACACCCGATCATCACGTGGTGTCTCAGCACGAAGAACTTTCGCAACGGTGCATACTCAGGGAGAACACTTCTTGATAATTTAGTGAGAGATCATCTTATAATGCTACCGTCAATCAAAGCAAGATAAGATGCATAAAAAGATAAACATCACATGCAATCAATATAAGTGATATGATATGGCCATCATCATCTTGTGCTTGTGATCTCCATCTCCGAAGCACCGTCATGATCACCATCGTCACCGGCGCGACACCTTGATCTCTATCGTAGCATCGTTGTCGTCTCGCCAATCTTATGCTTTCACGACTATCACTACCGTTTAGTAATAAAGTAAAGCATTACATCACGATTGCATTGCATACAATAAAGCGACAACCATATGGCTCCTGCCAGTTGCCGATAACTCGGTTACAAAACATGATCATCTCATACAATAAAATTCAGCATCATGCTTTGACCATATCACATCACAACATGCCCTGCAAAAACAAGTTAGACGTCCTCTACTTTGTTGTTGCATGTTTTACGTGGCTGCTACGGGCTTAAGTAAGAACCAATCTCACCTACGCATCAAAACCACAACGATAGTTTGTCAAATAGACTCCGTTTTAACCTTCGCAAGGACCGGGCGTAGCCATACTTGGTTCAACTAAAGTTGGAGAGACAGTCGCCCGCAAGCCATCTCTGTGCAAAGCACGTCGAGGGAACCGGTCTCGCGTAAGCGTACGCGTAAGGTTGGTCTGGGTCGTCTCGTCCAACAATACCGCCGAACCAAAATATGACATGCTGGTAGGCAGTATGACTTGTATCGTCCACAACTCACTTGTGTTCTACTCGTGCATATAACATCAACATCAATAACCTGGCTCGGATGCCACTGTTGGGTTTCGTAGTAATTTCAAAAAATTTCCTACGCACACACAGGATCATGTGATGCATAGCAACGAGGGGAGAGTATTGTCTACGTACCCAACGCAGACCGACTGCGGAAGCGATGACACGACGTAGAGGAAGTAGTCGTACGTCTTCTCGATCCAACCGATCAAGCACCGAAACTACGGCACCTCCGAGTTCGAGCACACGTTCAGCTCGATGACGATCCCCGGACTCCGATCCAGCAAAGTGTCGGGGAAGAGTTTCGTCAGCACGACGGCGTGGTGACGATCTTGATGAACTACAGCAGCAGGGCTTCGCCTAAACTCCGCTACAGTATTATCGAGGAATATGGTGGCAGGGGGCACCGCACATGGCTAAGGAATCGATCACGTGGATCAACTTGTGTCAACTTGTGTGTTTAGAGGTGCCCCTGCCTCCGTATATAAAGGAGGAGAGGAGGGGAGGCTGGCCGGCCAAAGAGGGAGGCGCAGGAGAGTCCTACTCCCTCTGGGAGTAGGATTCCTCCCCCCAATCCTAGTCCAACTAGGATTCCTCGGAGGGGAAGGGAGAGAGGGGGGCCGGCCACCTTCTCCTAGTCCTAATAGGACTAGGGGAGGGGAAAGAGGCGCAGCCACCTTGGGCTGCCCCTTTCTCCTTTCCACTAAGGCCCATGATGGCCCATATGGCTCCCGGGGGGTTCCGGTAACCTCCCGGTAACCCGGTAAAATCCCGATTTCACCCGGAACACTTCCGATTTCCAAACATAGGCTTCCAATATATCAATCTTTACGTCTCGACCATTTCGAGACTCCTGTGGCAGTGATTGGAGAATTCTGTCAATGACGCAATCATCTGGAAGATTAACTCCCAATTGAATCAAGTGATTATTATACCCAGACATTTTGAGTATATGCTCACTGACAGAACTGTTCTCTTCCATCTTGCAGCTATAGAACTTATTGGAGACTTCATATCTCTCAATCCGGGCATTTGCTTGAAATATTAACTTCAACTCCTGGAACATCTCATATGCTCCATGACGTTCAAAACGTCGTTGAAGTCCCGATTCTAAGCCGTAAAGCATGGCACACTGAACTATCGAGTAGTCATCAGCTTTGCTCTGCCAGACGTTCATAACATCTGGCGTTGCTCCAGCAGCAGGCCTGGCACCCAGCGGTGCTTCCAGGACGTAATTCTTCTGTGCAGCAATGAGGATAATCCTCAAGTTACGGACCCAGTCCGTGTAATTGCTATCATCATCTTTCAACTTTGCTTTCTCAAGGAACGCATTAAAATTTAACGGAACAACAGCACGAGCCATCTATCTACAATCAACATAAACAAGCAAGATACTATCAGGGACTAAGTTCATGATAAATTTTAAGTTCAATTAATCATATTATTAAAGAACTCCCACTTAGATAGACATCCCTCTAATCCTCTAAGTGATCACGTGATCCAAATCAACTAAACCATGTCCGATCATCACGTGAGATGGAGTAGTTTCATCGGTGAACATCATTATGTTGATCATATCTACTATATGATTCACGCTCGACCTTTCGGTCTCCGTGTTCCGAGGCCATATCTGCATATGCTAGGCTCGTCAAGTTTAACCTGAGTATTCTGCGTGTGCAAAACTGGCTTGCACCCGTTGTAGATGGACGTAGAGCTTATCACACCCGATCATCATGTGGTGTCTGGGCACGACGAACTTTGGCAACGGTGCATACTCAGGGAGAACACTTCTTGATAATTTAGTGAGAGATCATCTTATAATGCTACCGTCAATCAAAGCAAGATAAGATGCATAAAAAGATAAACATCACATGCAATCAATATAAGTGATATGATATGGTCATCATCATCTTGTGCTTGTGATCTCCATCTCCGAAGCACCGTCATGATCATCATCGTCACCGGCGCGACACCTTGATCTCCATCGTAGCATCGTTGTCGTCTCGCCAATCTTATGCTTTCACGACTATCACTACCGTTTAGTAATAAAGTAAAGCATTACATCGCGATTGCATTGCATACAATAAAGCGACAACCATATGGCTCCTGCCAGTTGCCGATAACTCGGTTACAAAACATGATCATCTCATACAATAAAATTCAGCATCATGCCTTGACCATATCACATCACAACATGCCCTGCAAAAACAAGTTAGACGTCCTCTACTTTGTTGTTGCATGTTTTACGTGGCTGCTACGGGCTTAAGTAAGAACCAATCTCACCTACGCATCAAAACCACAACGATAGTTTGTCAAATAGACTCCGTTTTAACCTTCGCAAGGACCGGGCGTAGCCACACTCGGTTCAACTAAAGTTGGAGAGACAGTCGCCCACAAGCCATCTATGTGCAAAGCACGTCGAGGGAACCAGTCTCGCGTAAGCGTACGCGTAAGGTTGGTCCGGTCGTCTCGTCCAACAATACCGCCGAACCAAAGTATGACATGCTGGTAGGCAGTATGACTTGTATCGTCCACAACTCACTTGTGTTCTACTCGTGCATATAACATCAACATAAATAACCTAGGCTCTGATACCACTGTAGGGTTTCGTAGTAATTTCAAAAAATTTCCTACGCACATGCAAGATCATGTGATGCATAGCAACGAGGGGAGAGTGTTGTCTACGTACCCAACGCAGACCGACTGCGGAAGCGATGACACGACGTAGAGGAAGTAGTCGTACGTCTTCACGATCCAACCGATCAAGCACCAAAACTATGGCACCTCCGAGTTCGAGCACACGTTCAGCTCGATGACGATCCCCGGACTCCGATCCAGCAAAGTGTCGGGGAAGAGTTCCGTCAGCACGACGGCGTGGTGACTATCTTGATATACTACAGCAGCAGGGCTTCGCCTAAACTCCGCTACAGTATTATCGAGGTATATGGTGGCAGGGGGCACCGCACACGGCTAAGGAATAGATCACGTGGATCAACTTGTTGTACCTTTGGTGCTAGTCCTGCCCCTCTATTTATATGTTGAGCCCCGGGGTCGAAACTTGGAGCAAAAGCCTCCTCAAAGTCGGTTTTGCCCGAAAGGCAAGAGTCCCACTCGGACTCCAGGACCAAACGCCACAATCCTTGGCGTCTGGCCCAGACGCCATGGGCCTCGGCGTCTGGCCCAGGGCCAGACGCCAGGGTCTCCGGCGTTTGGCCCCCTGGCCTCCGCAAAACTCCTTTTGCACCGACCTAAAGCCTCATGGGCTTGACCCCTTGGCCTAACCATATCATCCAATATATGAATCTTTACGTCTCGACCATTTCGAGACTCCTCGTCATGTCCCCGATCTCATCCGGGACTCCGAACTCCTTCGGTACATCAAAACATGTAAACTCATAATATAACTGTCATCGTAACCTTAAGCGTGCGGACCCTACGGGTTCGAGAACAATGTAGACATGACCGAGACACGTCTCTGGTCAATAACCAATAGCGGGACCTGGATGCCCATATTGGCTCCTACATATTCTACGAAGATCTTTATCGGTCAGACCGCATAACAACATACGTTGTTCCCTTTGTCATCGGTATGTTACTTGCCCGAGATTCGATCGTCGGTATCCAATACCTAGTTCAATCTCGTTACCGGCAAGTCTCTTTACTCGTTCCGTAATACATCATATCACAACTAACATATTAGTTGTAATGCTTGCAAGGCTTATGTGATGTGTATTACCGAGAGGGCCCAGAGATACCTCTCCGATAATCGGAGTGACAAATCCTAATCTCGAAATACGCCAACCCAACATCGACCATTGGAGACACCTGTAGTACTCCTTTATAATCACCCAGTTACGTTGTGACGTTTGGTAGTACCCAAAGTGTTCCTCCGGTAAACGGGAGTTGCATAATCTCATAGTCATAGGAACATGTATAAGTCATGAAGAAAGCAATAGCAACATACTAAACGATCGGGTGCTAAGCTAATGGAATGGGTCATGTCAATCAGATCATTCTACTAATGATGTGACCTCGTTAATCAAATAACAACTCATTGTTCATGGTTAGGAAACATAACCATCTTTGATTAACGAGCTAGTCAAGTAGAGGCATACTAGTGACACTTTGTTTGTCTATGTATTCACACATGTATTATGTTTCCGGTAAATACAATTCTAGCATGAATAATAAACATTTATCATGATTATAAGGAAATAAATAATAACTTTATTATTGCCTCTAGGGCATATTTCCTTCAGTCATTTGAGAGCAACCCATCCTCCGAGGACTTTGAGCGAAAATCATCAAGTGAGGAAAAACCAAAAACCCAAAACCCAAACACCTACAAACCCCAAGTGATTGAGCATCACTGAAGAGATTGATCCTGAGTGGATCCGACGCTTGTTACCTTTGAAGATTGTGCTTCTTCCAGACGGTTAGGCGTCATGGTCTAGAGCATCCAAGAGGAATTGTGGATCGCCGGGTGACCAAGTTTGTGAAGGTTTGGAAATCGCCTGAAGACTTACCATGAGTGATTGGACGAGGTCTGTGTGACCTTAGTTCAAGGAGAATACGGTGAGGACTGGGTGTCTTGAACTAAGTGTCCTTGACCGGGTGTCCGGGACCGGGTGTCCGGGACCGTGTGTCCTCGAGTTTAAATACTCAGCCGCTCCAACCAGACATACAACTGAGACAGCAGTTGGAACTGGTCTACCAAATCATTGTCTTCACCGAGCTTACTGATTCTATTTCCTCAATTCTTTCATTTCCTCATAACTGTGCTATATGTTTGTTCATATCTGTGTTAGAAGACCTTGACTGAAGATTTTCTCAATTTCCTCAGTTCTATTTTTTTAGTTTGTTTGTCTTCATCCTGTGTTATCCTGTGATTATGCTTCCTGTACTCTGTGTCTGTCTTCATTTCATCATGATGACTATACTTGTATTCTGTTATGTTTACCTTTGAGTACTTATTCCGCTGCTAGTAGTTCTTCGCTAAGGAATTTCCTCACCGGCAAATTCCTCAGTGAAGTATTTCATAAAAATCGCCTATTCACCCCCCTAGTCGATATAACGCACTTTCAATTGGTATCAGAGCAAGGTACTCACTTGTTCTGTGTGATTTTGGTTTAACCGCCTGGAGTTTTAGTTATGTCGACCACAGGTATGATCAAGGTCTCTGCTGGGTGTCCTACCTTCGACGGGACGGACTACCCCTACTGGAAGAATAAGATGCGAATGCATCTTGAAGCAATTGACAACGATCTCTGGTATGTTGTGGAAAATGGTGTTCCCTCAGTCATACCTTCTCTGAATGTTGCCGATGTGAAGAGATTCAAGCAACTCGACTCTCAAGCAAAGAATATCATATGTGGCCATCTGAGCAAATGACAGTATGGCAGAGTGAGTGCTTTGGAAACAGCGAAGCTTATCTGGGACAGGTTGTCCAAAGTGAATGAAGGAGTCTCAACTCAGCGTGACTCTCGAGTTGATGTTCTTCGCAATCTCTTCAACCGCTTCAAAAGACTCGACAATGAAAATGTTCAACAAACCTTCGATCACCTCACTGACATCTCAAATGAGCTTCAAGCACTTGGTGCCACTGACATCACCGACAATGAGGTGGTGAAGAAATTGCTGAGATCGCTTGATTCCTCATTTGACACTCTGGCATTGATGATACAAGAACGTGCTGATTACAAGTCACTTGATCCCGCTGATATTCTCGAGAGGCTAAATACTCATGAGTTCCAACTTGCTAAAAAGAGAGATCTCTATGGTTCAAGCTATGGCAGAACACGTGCACTGAAAGCCAAGGCAGTATCTGAGTCTGAAGATGAAGACTCTGGTAGCAGCCTTGGTGATCCTGAAGAACTGAGCCATGATCTGGCTCTGCTCGTGAAGAAGTTCCAAAAGTTCTCAAGACGTGGTCGCCTTGGAAGATCCTCAAGGAGCAATGATTCCTCATCCAGTGACTACAAGAAGAGGCTCTGTCACAAGTGCAAGAAATCTGGACATTTCATTCAAGATTGTCCTCAGTGGGAAAAGGAATCAAAGAAGAAGAAATACAAGGATTACAGTTCTGATGATGCAAAGAAAAATAAGAAATCCACAAAATCCTCATCATCAAAATCCTCAAAGCCTTCATATCATAAGAAGAGCAGCTCCAAGAAGGCCAGGGCATTCATTGGCAAGGAAATGGACTCTGAGGCTGAATCTGAAGAAAATGAGGAAGATGAGTCATCTGAGGAGTCCGAATCCGGAGTGGCGAGCCTTGCTCTTGCTACTGCATTCGTCAGCAAGTCTATCTTCAACATTGAGGAAAATGACCTCAGCAACAAGGCTGATGAAGGGGATGATGACTACGCTCCCACCTATTGCTTCATGGCAAAGGGTGCCAAGGTACTCAAATATACCTCCTCTGAATCAAGTGAGAATGAATCTGATGAAAACCTTAAGCCCAGCTATTCTAAACTTGCTAAGATTGCTATAAAACAATAAAGGGCTTTAGAAAAGGTTCAAAACATGCTAAATAAAAGTGATGATATGTTGGGTGAAGAAATGGATCGCATTAAAACTTTGACTGAAAATCTTCAGAGACTTCAGTCCAAGCTTGACAAACTTCAAAGTCATCATAACACTCTCTTATCGGATCATGAAAAGCTTTCTTATGAGTTTCTTCAAAGAAAGAAAGACCTTGAGAAGCTAAGAGTGAGTTATGAAGATCTTCAGAAGGAGCGCGATTCATTACTTGCTCAACAAATCAGCGCATCTCAGGAAGAATTTGTTCCTCCATGCTTGAAGTGCATTGAACGTGAATCTGCTAATTCTTCACCTGAATGTTCAAATGCTGCTAATGTTTCAAATTCTTCACATGGCTCTGCTATCACTAATTCCTCATCTGAGGACATTGCTAGTATCACTGACGATGTAGGGCTGAAGGAATTGTACACCACAGGCATGTACAAAAGCCTCAAAGGGCATCAGGCTCTTTGTGATGTGCTTAAAAGGCAGATCCTCAATAGGAACCCTAGGAAAGAGGGTATCGCCTTTGAGAGGAAAATCAATGCTGATTGTACATATTGGAAGCCTGAGCAGTACCCCAAAACTACATGGGTTACTGCAAAGGGACCTCCAGTTGATCCATCTAACTTATCTGGATTTGCATGTGAATCTCCTCATTCTGATGATGAGTCAATTGACTCCAACTATAAACTGTTCAAAAATCAGAATGGTGAAGTATTTGCTAGATATGTTGGCACTAACTGCAGGAACGGCTCCCCTGTGAAGAAAATCTGGGTTCCCAAAAGATGCCTTGAAAATCTTCAGGTGAATGTCATCATGACGCCACTTGTGAAGAATAGGAACCCCAGATCAAATTCTTCATATGGACCAAATTCTTCATATGGATTTAAGTCTTCATACGGACCAAATTCATCATATGGATCAAAGTCCTCATATGAACATTATCGTGCTAACCCGTCTGTTTCGCAGGGAAGATCTAAGGATTATGGATCTGTGCATTATTCTTCAAATCATTATGTCCATAAGTCCTCGAAGAATTTCTCTGCTTACTCTTATGCTTACTCTAACCCCTCTTATGTGAAACGAAATGGACTGGCTTCTATGCCATCCTTCTCGTATGGAGCTCGCAGAATGATGAACTCTTTGCCACCCCTTCAGATGTGGGTGGTGAAGAAAAAAACTAATCTCTTCTGCAGGGTCAGGTCTCCAGACGCACATAATCGTCTGAAGAATTTGCTGGAGACCTGAGCATGCCTGATAGGACGCAGGCTAATCATGAAGAAATGAACTTTCATTTCTCACGTCCTCATATTGCTTTATCAGTTCTTTTACTTGATGAAATTGATCTAATGAATTAATGTCATATTCTTCACTGATGAAGTATATGAGTTTGTAAGCTGCACTAATTCATCTACAGGATGATCAACCCAAAGCCACTGAGTGGGTCCTCGATAGTGGATGTACAAACCACATGACTGGTGACAAGAATCTATTGATGGATGCTCCATTATCTCCGTCGCATCTGAAGCATATCATCTTTGCTGACAAAGGCAAAAGTTAAGTATTGGGTCTAGGTAAGGTTGCGATTACAAAGGATCGACACATGGACAAAGTCATGCTTGTTGAGTCCTTAGGATACAACCTTATGTCTGTCTCAATGCTTTGTGATCTTGATATGGTTGTTGTCTTCGGCAAGTACCGTTGTGTTGTGGTTATGGAAGCTGACAATTCCAAAGTCTTCGAAGGCTTTAGGAGAGGAGACCTGTATATTGTTGATTTCTCTACAGGACCACAACCAGCCGTGTGCTTACTTGCAAAAACTTCAGAAGGCTGGCTCTGGCATCGATGACTTGGTCATGCAGGCATGAGGAATTTGCACACGCTTGCGAAGAAGAAGCATGTCATTGGCATCGAGAATGTCAAATTCCTCAAGGATCACCTATGCGGAGCTTGTGAAGCTGGGAAGATGACCAAGGCCAAGCATCCAGCAAAGACTATTATGACCACCACTCGCCCATTTGCATTGCTTCACATGGATCTCCTTGGTCCTAATCATTATTCTGCTATCTCAAATGAAGCATCTCAATATGGCTTTGTTATTGTTGATGATTATTCTCGTTACACATGGGTAAACCTTGTTACTTACAAACATGAAGTGCGGGAAGTCTTCAAACGATTTTCCTCGAGGGCTTCAACCAACTTTGGTGTGAAGATCAAGCACATCAGAAGTGACAATGGCACTGAGTTCAAGAATTCTGGTCTCGATGACTATCTTGATGAACTTGGTATTACTCATGAGTTATCTGCTCCTTACACTCCTCAGTAGAATGGCGCCGTGGAGCGCAAGAACAGGACTCTTGCTGAGATGGCTCACACTATGCTTGATGAATACAAAACGCCTCGTCATTTCTGGACTGAAGCAATTGATACTGCGTGCCACATCATCAACAGAGTATATCTTCACAAATTCTTCAAAAAGACTGCCTATGAACTCCTCACTGATAAGAAACCCAATGTAAGTTATTTCAAAGTCTTTAGTGCTAAATGTTGGATTAGAGATCCTCATCACAACTCAAAATTTGCACCGAAAGCACATGATGATTTTATGCTTGGTTGCGGAAAGGACTCGCACACCTACAGAGTTTTCAACAAAATTCTTCACAAAGTTGTTGAAACTGTAGATGCGCGGTTCAATGAAACTAATGTCTCGCAAAGAGAGCACCTACCTACTGTGATAGATGAACCAGCACCTGAGGAAACTATCAAGTTCAAGGCTACTGAGGATGTCATTCCTACTGAAGAATCTGCTGAAGAATTCATTCCAGAACATGAAGAACATCGAGCTAATGCACTTGAAGAAAATGGTGCTGAAGAAAACGCTGATCAAATTCTTCAACGACAACCAGCTCATCCTCGCATTGCAAAAGAAGTGCAAGTTGAAAAGATCATCAATGACATCAAAGCGCCAGGTCCTCTCACACGCTCAAAAGCTTCACATTTGTCTAACTTTTGTGGGCAGTATGCTTTTGTCTCTATTACAGAGCCCACTAAGGTAGATGAAGCATTTCTGGAGCCTGAGTGGATTCAGGCCATGCAAGAAGAATTACATCAGTTCGAGCACAACAATGTCTGGGAACTGGTCAAACGCCCAGATCCTCGCAAGCACAATATCATCGGCACAAAGTGGATCTACCGCAACAAGCAAGATGAAAATGGCCTTGTTGTGAGGAATAAGGCACGGCTTGTAGCTCAAGGCTACACACAGGTTGAAGGAATTGATTTTGATGAAACTTTTGCACCTGTTGCTAGACTTGAGGCTATTCGCATATTACTTGCTTATGCTAACCATCATGATATCACTCTATATCAAATGGATGTGAAAAGTGCATTCCTCAATGGTAAGCTTGAGGAAGAAGTATATGTTGCTCAACCCCCAGGTTTTGAAGATCCAAAGAATCCTGACAAAGTCTTCAGACTCAACAAGGCCCTCTATGGCCTCAAGCAGGCCCCACGGGCTTGGTATGATACTTTGAAGGAACTCTTCATGAATAAAGGCTTCAAACCCGGTTCACTCGACCCTACTCTTTTCACTAAATCTTATGATGGTGAATTGTTTGTGTGCCAAGTATATGTTGATGATATTATCTTTGTCTGTACCGACCAACGTTATAGTGATGAATTTGCCTATATGATGAGTGAAGAATATCAAACGTCTAGTATGGGAGAGTTGAAATTTTCTTAGATCTTTAAATTAGTCAACAACACAATGGCATATTCATATCTCAAGAGAAATACCTCAAGGATGTACTGAGGAAATTCGGCATGCAAGATTGCAAAGGCGTTAAAATTCCTATGCCCACAAATGGCCATTTGTGTATTGATGAAAATGGTATTGACTTCGATCATAAGGTATACCGCTCCATGATAGGTTCCTTATTATACTTATGTGCATCTAGGCCAGATATAATGCTTAGTGTTTGCATGTGTGCCCGATTTCAAGCTGCACCGAAGGAATCACACCATAAGGCTGTGAAGCATATTCTTCGATATCTAGCTCACACACCAACACTTGGATTATGGTACCCCAAGGGCTCGGCTTTTGATCTTGTTGGATATTCTGACTCTGACTATGCTGGTGATCGTGTGGATCGCAAGCCAACATCTGGTACATGTCATTTCCTCGGACGATCTTTGGTCTGTTGGTCCTCGAAGAAACAGAACTGCGTATCACTATCTACTGCTGAAGCTGAGTACATTGCCGCTGGTTCTTGCTGTGCCCAATTGCTATGGATGAAGCAATCTCTCAAGGACTACGGCGTCAACATGAAGAATGTACCTCTCTTCTGTGACAATGAGAGTTCCATCAAGATTGCTCACAACCTAGTTCAGCACTCGAAGACAAAGCATATTCAGATTCGTCATCATTTTCTTCGTGATCATGTGTTGGAAGGCGACATTTCTATTGAGCATGTGAAGACTGAAGAACAGCTAGCCGATATCTTCACAAAGCCCTTGGATGGGAAGAGATTTAGCAAGTTGCGGTGTGAGCTAAATATCCTAGAATCTTCGAATGTTCTGTGAAAAGGACACTCATCCTAACACTTATGCAAAATTAATGACTTAGATGTGCAACACATGAAGAAACGTTTTACTTCAATCAATGAAGAATAACACTCTTAGTGTGAAGAAATTAATGAAGAATTTGATTCTCAGAACCCTATGATAATTGTTCGCGGTGTCTGAAATCATCATTCTTATACGGTGGGTCACGCCACCACCAAAAGTTGAAATTCCTCAAATTATTCATATTCTTCAACTTTGTATAGTCTTCACTGGTTCCGTTGTTTTTCTTCATTGGCTATATATATATATGTCCTCTACAGCATTCACTTATTGCTATTTCTTCAAGTTGGTTTTTCTGCTAAGTGAATGTGATCGGACCCTTCCCCTCTATGCTATACTCAACCCAATCTGTTCACAAATTCTTCATATGCGTTCTATTTGAAACTCGTTCAAAATCTTCACTGTGTCCTTGTCAGCTGAAAAAATTGCGAACGGAACTTTAAAACTAATCTTATTCAAATTTTCGGTTTTGCCGCTCAAATCGTTCTGCATCCCACGATAAATTTTTAATTCACCCACGATCTTACACGATCTCCACTACACAGTACGTGGGTGACACATGTCGTGCAAAGGAGAAGGGTCAGAGGCACGTTCGTCCCAAATCTTCGGGCGAACAGTTTTCCACTGCTACTATAAATACCCCCTCATCCCTTCCTCACTTCCTTTACTCCGCTCGATCTCTCTCTCACACTCGAGCTTCCCAAATCCTAGCGCCGCCGCTACTCCATCGTCGCCGGTGAGGAAGAGCTTCACTGCCTCGACTTCGTCGTCGTCGTACTTGCGCCGACCGCGGAAATCTTCACCTCCGCCGCTGCCGTAGACGTCTTCCTCCGCCAAGTTAGGGCGTGGAAGATCTACACCGACGAACTCCACTGTTTTACCTCACTGTTCGTCGTGTTCTTCATTCAGGATAATTAAAAGTTACTTTTACTGCCCTCTTTGATTCGAAGTTTCTCTACAAAATCTTCAAAGGTGTTTTATTCTTCAAATCTTTACACACTAAACACCTCACATGTCATCTGTTTTTGATTCGTTTCTCTAAGCATCATTTTTCTTTAAGATTCCTCAATTGTGTGGATCTTCGATCTATACAACTCTGGAACCTAAGACAAAGAACGCTTAGTGAAAATCTTCAAGACTCATCTGGTCAAATTTCTCAAACTTGTTCTTTTTGAAAAACCTTCTGAGAACGCATATGACCTCTCCAAATTCCTCGCAACTATACTCTGTTCACAGGTACACATGTCCGCTGCTGAATCACTAGGTTCTCAACAACTTAACTCATTTGCAGCGTTCCTCGAAGAAAAGTTGCATACTCCTTCACAGAATTCAATTGTTCAAATTCCTCAACTGAAGAAAATGGATGACAGTAAGAAGCCACAGAAGGGAGGAAAGAGGCCTGAGATAAATACAGCGTTTGAAATCCCTGATGACATATATGCTAGGTACTGCACACCTACTGAGGAAACCAAGAATGAGCGCAAAGTGCGCATTCAGAAGATAGAGAGGAGATGGGCAAGAGAATGGAGGGAGTACAGATATGTCACTCCTAAGTACATGAAGAAATTCGCACTCAATCCTCCATGCCCAAGAGCTCCGCTGGCACCTGACCAAATTGCTGATCCCACCAGCCTCAAGCGTGGTGAGGACTATCCTAATGAATGGGCCAAGCGCCAAGCCAAGCTTGCCAAGCAAGCCAGAGAAGCAGTGAGGAAATTTAATGAAGACTCTGCAGCTACTGCTGCCTCTGTTGAGGCCTCTGTCAAGCCGAGGAAATCCATGCGTAAGAAGCCTGCTCATAAGCCAAGTGCTTTACCAACAGTGCCCTCACGGCCAAGTTCCTCAGCTGCGCCCTCACGGCCAGACTCTTCAAAGTCCTCAGGACCAATCCCTCAAGCTGCTCCTTCAAAACCCTCAGCACTTCCTCCAAAGTCCTCAGCTGTTCCGACAAAGTCCTCAGCACCTGCGCATCTGGCCTCGTGCCAAAGGACTACAGGCATCTCCATTGCCTCTGGTGTCTCAGCAAGCTCCTCAGCTGCACCAAATTCTTCATCTGGCCCCACTCTGCTGAAGACCAAGGCCACTGCTGGACGAGGTCCACGCCCAAGTTCTCAAAAGAAGCAAGTCGCTTTCCAAGTGCCACCTGAAGAAGATGAAGCTGATGATGATGAACTTGCAGAAATCATCAGAGACAGACAAGTTAGGGCCGCTAGAGCCAAAGACACACCTGTGCCACTGCTTTTGGATCCCAAGCTGATCCTCGACTACATTGATCTCTGGCATAAGGACCCAAATACTCCTATGCCCGACTTCAAGCTGACACCTGGTCAAAATCACATGCTGACTCATTTCATCTAAGAGAAGAAATGGAAATATGATCAGGCCAGGCAGATCAAGAAGGCCCAGTACAGAAAGGAGAAATATCTGAAGAACAACGTTGTCACTATGACAACTGATGAACTTGTAAAAATCCAATCTGAAATCAAAACCCTCAGCGATGACTTCAAAGCCTACTATGCTGATTGGCAAGGAGCCAAAGTTAGATTTGTAAAGATAACTGAACAGTTCACTTCAAATGTTGCTGCCCCAACACAACAGGAAATTCCTCAGGCTGAAGCATCTGCTCAACCGACTGAAGAACCTGCCAGCACTGCTGATGACAATCAGGCTACTGAAGAAAATGTGAGTTCCAGGGCTGATGACTGCATTCCAGCCACTGAAGAAATTGCCAGGGCACCCACTAGTGGTGTGCCTGAAGAAACTGAAGAACTCAGGGCAACTGCATCAGTTGTGCCTGAAGAAAATCAACCAGATTCCTCAGCTGCTCCTGCACCAACTTCAACTCCAATCCTTCCATCTGCATCAGATGTGAAGAAGACCAAGGCTGCAGAGCGTGCTGCAGTGAAGAAAAGGAAAGCATCAGCTACTTCAGATTCTTCAGCTTCGAAGAAAATGAAGTCTATGACAAGTTCATTTGCACATCCGATTGATGTTGTTCCCATCTCAACCAGACCATCAAAGGACCTTGTTCCTTTTGATGAAGAATATGTGATCCCCAGCAGATCTGATGAAGAAACTCCTTCTGCTGCTTCGTCTGAACCGTTGGATGAAGAAATTGAAGTGGATACGATCCCTTCAACACCTATCATCTCCTCGCCCATGCCTCAGTTCACAGCTGAAGAGGCTGGCGTTGAAGAAATGGAAGATGAAGATGTGGACATTGGCTGCTCCACACCCGTAATCAGTGATGAATTCTGGGAAAGTCAGCATCCAAACTCTCCAATGTTCACCCCTCTATAGCAAATTCCTCAGTCCCCCACACAAACTGTTCACATGGGCTCTGAAGAAACTCATCCCACTGCATCTGTCCATGAGGAAATTCCAGCCACTAGCGCTGAAGAAATTGCTGCTGCTGAACAACCAATTACGCAGACTGCCATTGAGGAAGAACCAGAAATTCCTCAGCCTGAAGAACCTGCGATTGAGATTCCTGGGGTCGTGATGCAACTCACTGACACTCCTCTGCCAAAGCCAAAGGATCCATTCTCACGCAAGCAAAAGTTCAAGGCTGATGATTTCTTCAGCGAGCACGTATTCTTTGAAGATTACAGCCCATATGACTCTGCTCGCATTAGGAAGAGGCGTTTCTCGACTGCTAGTCAAGCCAATTTCTATTCCTCAGTGTTGTTCAACAAGGAGAAGATTTTCTACCATGAGCATATTCCTCGCGTGGATATGGAATCTCTGCCGTGCTTCGCACCAGTCCTCAGTGTTCTTCACGACGCTAGACTACTCAATTTTTGCTCTGACATCTGCGATTGGAATGAAGAACTGATTCTTCAATTCTATGCAACGCTGCACATCACCAGAAATGCTGAAGATGTGAATTCATGGGTGCTGGACTGGATGTCTGAAAACACTCACTACACTGCACCAGCCTCTGAATTGCTTCGTGCTCTACCACGCAGTCTTCCCCTTGAAGAAGCTCGCTGCATCTACAATGAACCTGAGCTCACACATCATTACATGCAAGTGCTGATGAAGCCTTTGAAACCAGGTCAGGCACCACGAACCAAATTCCTCGTGAAGGAATTGATGTACGTGCCCAGAACTGTCTATCGTATTCTTACGAGGACAATCAGTCCTATCAAAGGCCACGACTCATCTGATGAGGAAATTGTTGGCATCATGAAGAATCTTGTATTCAACATCGTTCATGGCATTCCTGTCAACTATCATGATTTCTTCATGAGGACTATGGCCAATGTTGCACAGTCTCCGTTTGAGCTGAAGCCTTATGCACCTTGGATCATGAGACTCCTCAGGACAAGGTCTTCACTCAACTACAAAGCTGATTTCCAGAATCATCTCAGCTACTTACCCCCAATTGAAGTCCTCAAGCAGACATATTCCTCAGTTGATGGAAAGGGCAAGGCACCAGCTATAATTGATGAAGGCATTCATCCATTGGATGGTCAGTTTCGCAAAGCTGTATCTTATTCCACCAATGATGACTCTGCCACACATGACTCTGCCAATGCTCCCAAGTCCACTCCTCAAGCCACTGCTCCGTGCGTGATGACTGACCGTGAACTTCTTCTTAGTCTTCACCAGAAGGTGGGTCGAAATCACAAATGGGTTAAGCGTCAGTTTGGTTCACTTCTTCACAACATGACTGCCACACACAATGCAGTGAAGAAAAACCACTACTACCTCCATCAAGTCTTCGGTCGCACCTGGGCAATCCTGTCACATCTGTATGGTGAAGAAGATCTGAAGAACATGGGTCTTAATGAAGATTTTGACTGGTCTGCACCTCCACCGAAGAAATTCAAGAAGGTCAAGGTGTTGGAAATATGCCCTAGAGGCAATAATAAAAGTATTATTATTATATTTCTTTGTTCATGATAATTGTCTTTATTCATGCTATAACTGTATTATCCGGAAATCGTAATACACGTGTGAATACATAGACCATAATATGTCCCTAGTAAGCCTCTAGTTGACTAGCTCGTTGATCAACAGATAGTCATGGTTTCCTGGCTATGGACATTGGATGTCATTGATAACGGGATCACATCATTAGGAGAATGATGTGATGGACAAGACCTAATCCTAAGCATAGCACAAGATCGTGTAGTTCGTTTGCTAGAGCTTTTCCAATGTCAAGTATCTTTTCTTTTGACCATGAGATCGTGTAACTCCCGGATACCGTAAGAGTGCTTTGGGTGTATCAAACGTCACAACATAACTGGGTGACTATAAAGGTGCACTACAGGTATTTCCGAAAGTGTCTGTTGGGTTGACACGGATCGAGACTGGGATTTGTCACTCCATATAACGGAGAGGTATCACTGGGCCCACTCGGTAATACATCATCATTATGAGCTCAAGGTGACCAAGTGGTTGATCACGGGATCATGCATTACGGTACGAGTAAAGTGACTTGCCGGTAACGAGACTGAACAAGGTATTGGGATACCGACGATCGAGTCTCGGGCAAGTAACATACCGATTGACAAAGGGAATTGTATACGGGGTTGTTTAATCCTCGACATCGTGGTTCATACGATGAGATCATCGTGGAGCATGTGGGAGCCAACATGGGTATCTAGATCCCGCTGTTGGTTATTGACCGGAGAGTCGTCCCGGTCATGACTGCATGTCTCCCGAACCCGTAGGGTCTACACACTTAAGGTTCGGTGACGCTAGGGTTGTGAAGATATGTATATGCAGTAACCCGAATGTTGTTCGGAGTCCCGGATGAGATCCCGGACGTCACGAGGAGTTCCGGAATGGTCTGGAGGTAAAGAATTATATATAGGAAGTGCAGTTTTGGCCATCGGGACAAGTTTCGGGGTCATCGGTATTGTACCGGGACCACCGGAAGGGTCCCGGGGGCCCACCGGGTGGGGCCACCTATCCCGGGGGGGGGCCACATGGGCTGTAGGGGGTGCGCCTTGGCCTGCATGGGCCAAGGGCACCAGCCCCAAAAGCCCATGCGCCTAGGGTTCCACAAAAGGGAAGAGTCCCAATGGTGGAAGGCACCTCTAGGTGCCTTGGGGGGGAAGGGAAACCTCTCCTTGGCTGCCGCACCTAGGAGATCGGATCTCCTAGGCTGGCGCACCACCCCCCCTTGGCCCTCCTATATATAGTGGGGGAGAGGAGGTACTTCATACACCAGCCCCTGGCGCCTCCCTCTCTCCCCGTTACGTCTCTCTCTCGTAGTATAGGCGAAGCCCTGCTACTGTGACGCCCTGCATCCACCACCACGCCGTCGTGCTGCTGGATCTTCATCAACCTCTCCTTCCCCCTTGCTGGATCAAGAAAGGAGGAGACGTCATCCGTTCCGTACATGTGTTGAACGCGGAGTACCGTCCGTTCGGTGCTAGGATCTCCGGTGATTTGAATCACGTCGTGTTCGACTACATCAACCCCGTTCTTCGAACGCTTCCGCTCGCCATCTACAAGGTACGTAGATGCATCTAATCACTCATTGCTAGATGAACTCCTAGATGGATCTTGGTGAAACCGTAGGAAAATTTTTGTTTTCTGCTACGTTCCCCAACAGTGGCATCATGAGCTAGGTCTATGCGTAGTTCTCTTGCGCGAGAAGAACACAATTTGTTGTGGGTGTAGATGTTGTCAACTTTCTTGCCGCTACTAGTCTTATCTTGCTTCAACGGTATTGTGGGATGAAGCGGCCGGACCAACCTTACACGTATGCTTACGTGAGACCGGTTCCACTGACTAACATGCACAAGTTGCATAAGGTGGCTGGCGGGTGTCTGTCTCTCCTACTTTAGTTGGAGCGGATTCGATGAAAAGGGTCCTTATGAAGGGTAAATAGAAGTTGACAAATCACGTTGTGGCTTTCACGTAGGTAAGAAAACGTTCTTGTTAGAACCCTACTTCAGCCACGTAAAACCTGCAACAACGATTAGAGGACGTCTAACTTGTTTTTGCAGCAAGTGCTTTGTGATATGATATGGCCAAAGTTGTGATGAATGATGAATGATCTATATGTGATGTATGAGATGTTCATGCTATTGTACAAGGAATCACAACTTACATGTCGATGAGTATGACGGTGACAGGATGATCATGGAGCCCCAAGATGGAGATCAAAGGAGCTATGTGATATTGGCCATATCATGTCACTATTATTATTTGATTGCATGTGATGTTTATCATGTTTTGCATCTTGTTTACTTAGAACGACGGTAGTAAATAAGATGATCCCTTACAACAATTTCAAGAAGTGTTCTCCCCTAACTGTGCACCGTTGCTACAGTTCGTCGTTTCGAAGCACCACGTGTTAATCGGGTGTGATAGATCCTTACGTTCACATACAACGGGTGTAAGACAGTTTTACACATGCAAAAACACTTAGGGTTAACTTGACGAGCCTAGCATGTACAGACATGGCCTCGGAACACAGAGACCGAAAGGTCGAACACGAGTCGTATGGAAGATACGATCAACATGAAGATGTTCACCGGCGATGACTAGTCCGTCTCATGTGTTAATCGGACACGGCCTAGTCGACTCGGATCGTGTAACACTTAGATGACTAGAGGGATGTCTAATCTGAGTGGGAGTTCATTAATAATTTGATTAGATGAACTTAATTATCATGAACTTAGTCTAAAATCTTTACAATATGTCTTGTAGATCAAATGGCCAACGTTGTATTCAATTTCAACGCGTTCCTAGAGAAAACCAAGATGAAAGACGATGGCAGCAACTATACGGACTGGGTCCGGAACCTGAGGATCATCCTCATAGCTGCCAAGAAAGATTATGTCCTACAAGCACCGCTAGGTGATCCACCCGTCCCACAGAACCAAGACGCTATGAACGCTTGGCAGACACGTACTGATGACTACTCCCTCGTTCAGTGCGGCATGCTTTACAGCTTAGAGCCGGGGCTCCAAAAGCGTTTTGAGAGACATGGAGCATATGAGATGTTCGAAGAGCTGAAAATGGTTTTTCAAGCTCATGCCCGGATCGAGAGATATGAAGTCTCCGATAAGTTCTTCAGCTGTAAGATGGAGGAAAATAGTTCTGTCAGTGAGCACATACTCACTATGTCTGGGTTACATAACCGCTTGACTCAGCTGGGAGTTAATCTCCCGGATGACGCGGTCATTGACAGAATCCTCCAGTCGCTTCCACCAAGCTACAAGAGCTTTGTGATGAACTTCAATATGCAGGGGATGGTAAAGACCATTCCTGAAGTATTTGCTATGCTGAAATCAGCAGAGGTAGAAGTCAAGAAGGAACATCAAGTGTTGATGATGAATAAAACCACTAAGTTCAAGAAGGGCAAGGGTAAAAAGAACTTCAAGAAGGACGGCAAGGAAGTTGCTGCGCCCGGCAAGCAAGCTGTCGGGAAGAAGTCAAAGAATGGACCCAAGCCTGAGACAGAGTGCTTTTATTGCAAAGGGAAGGGTCACTGGAAGCGGAACTGCCCCAAATACTTAGTGGACAAGAAGGCCGGTAACACCAAAGGTATATTTGATATACATGTAATTGATGTGTACCTTACCAGTGCTCGTAGTAACTTCTGGGTATTTGATACCGGTGCCGTTGCTCATATTTGTAACTCACAGCAGGAGCTGCGGAATAAACGGAGACTGGCGAAGGACGAGGTGACGATGCGCGTCGGGAATGGTTCCAAGGTCGATGTGATCGCCGTCGGCACGCTACCTCTACATTTACCTACGGGATTAGTTATAAACCTCAATAATTGTTATTTTGTGCCATGTTTGAGCATGAACATTGTATCAGGATCTCGTTTAATATGAGATGGCTACTCATTTAAATCCGAGAATAATGGTTGTTCTATTTATATGAGAGATATGTTTTATGGTCATGCTCCGATAGTCAATGGTTTATTCTTAATGAATCTCGAGCGTATTACTACACATATTCATAGTGTGAGTACCAAAAGATGTAAGGTTGATAATGATAGTCCCACATACCTGTGGCACTGCCGCCTTGGTCACATAGGTGTCAAACGCATGAAGAAGCTCCATGCAGATGGACTTTTAGAGTCTCTTGATTATGAATCATTTGACACGTGCGAACCATGCCTCATGGGAAAAATGACCAAGACTCCGTTCTCAGGAACAATGGAGCGAGCAACCAACTTATTGGAAATCATACATACTGATGTGTGCGGTCCAATGAGTGTTGAGGCTCGCGGTGGCTATCGTTATGTTCTCACCCTCACTGATGACTTGAGTAGATATGGGTATGTCTACTTGATGAAACACAAGTCGGAAACCTTTGAAAAGTTCAAGGAATTTCAGAGTGAGGTTGAGAATCAACGTGACAGGAAAATCAAGTTTCTACGATCAGATCGTGGAGGAGAATACTTGAGTCACGAATTTGGCACACACTTAAGAAAATGTGGAATAGTTTCACAACTCACGCTGCCTGGAACACCTCAGCGTAATGGTGTGTCCGAACGTCGTAATCGCACTCTATTAGATATGGCACGATCTATGATGTCTCTTACCGATTTACCGCTATCTTTTTGGGGCTATGCTTTAGAGACTGCTGCATTCACTTTAAATAGGGCTCCGTCGAAATCCATTGAGACGACACCGTATGAATTATGGTTTGGGAAGAAACCTAAGCTGTCGTTTCTAAAAGTTTGGGGATGCGATGCTTATGTCAAGAAACTTCAACCTGAAAAGCTCGAACCCAAGTCGGAAAAATGCGTCTTCATAGGATACCCTAAAGAAACTGCTGGGTATACCTTCTACCTCAGATCCGAAGGCAAGATCTTTGTTGCCGGGAATGGATCCTTTCTAGAGAAAAAGTTTCTCTCGAAAGAAGTAAGTGGGAGGAAAGTAGAACTTGATGAAGTATTGCCTCTTGAACCGGTAAATGGCGCAACTCAAGAAAATGTTCCTGAGGTTCCTGCACCGACTAGAGAGGAAGTTATTCATGATGATCAAGATACTTCTGATCAAGCTCCTACTGAAATTCAAAGGTCCACAAGAACACGTTCCGCACCAGAGTTGTACGGCAACCCTGTCTTGGAAATTATGTTGTTAGACAACGATGAACCTTCGAACTATGAAGAAGCGATGGCGGGACCGGATTCCGACAAATGGCTAGAAGCCATAAAATCCGAGATAGGATCCATGTATGAAAACGAAGTATGGACTTTGACTGACTTGCCCGTTGAACGGCGAGCCATAGAAAATAAATGGATCTTTAAGAAAGACAGACGCGGATGGTAATGTGACCATCTATAAAGCTCGGCTTGTCGCTAAGGGTTATCGACAAGTTCAAGGGGTTGACTACGATGAGACTTTCTCACCGGTAGCGAAGCTAAAGTCCGTCCGAATCATGTTAGCAATTGCCGCATTCTACGATTATGAAATATGGCAAATGGACGTCAAAACGGCATTCCTTAATGGTTTCCTTAAGGAAGAATTGTATATGATGCAGCCGGAAGGTTTTGTCAATCCTAAGAATGCTGACAAGGTGTGCAAGCTCCAACGCTCAATTTATGGGCTGGTGCAAGCATCTCGGAGTTGGAACATTCGCTTTGATGAGATGATCAAAGCGTTTGGGTTTATGCAGACTTATGGAGAAGCCTGCGTTTACAAGAAAGTGAGTGGGAGCTCTGTAGCATTCCTCATACTATATGTAGATGACATACTTTTGATGGGAAATGATATAGAACTCTTGGACAGCATCAAGGCCTACTTGAATAAGAGTTTTTCAATGAAGGACCTTGGAGAAGCTGCTTATATATTAGGCATCAAGATCTATAGGGATAGATCGAGACGCCTCATAGGTCTTTCACAAAGCACATACCTTGATAAGATTTTGAAGAAGTTCAAAATGGATCAGTCCAAGAAAGGGTTCTTGCCTATTTTGCAAGGTATGAAATTGAGCTCGGCTCAATGCCCGACTACGGCAGAAGATATAGAAGAGATGAGTGTCATCCCCTATGCCTCAGCCATAGGTTCTATTATGTATGCCATGCTGTGTACCAGACCTAATGTAAACCTTGCCGTAAGTTTGGTAGGAAGGTACCAAAGTAATCCCGGCAAGGAACACTAGACAGCGATCAAGAATATCCTGAAGTACCTGAAAAGGACTAAGGAAATGTTTCTCGTTTATGGAGGTGACGAAGAGCTCGTCGTAAAGGGTTACATTGACGCTAGCTTCGACACAGATCTGGATGACTCTAAGTCACAAACCGGATACGTGTATATGTTGAATGGTGGAGCAGTGAGCTGGTGCAGCTGCAAGCAGAGCGTCGTGGCGGGATCTACATGTGAAGCGGAGTACATGGCAGCCTCGGAGGCAGCACATGAAGCAATATGGGTGAAGGAGTTCATCATCGACCTAGGAGTCATACCCAATGCGTCGGGGCCAATCAAACTCTTTTGTGACAACACTGGGGCTATTGCACTTGCCAAGGAGCCCAGGTTTCACAAGAAGACAAGGCACATCAAGCGTCGCTTCAACTCCATTCGTGAAAATGTTCAAGATGGAGACATAGAGATTTGTAAAGTACATACGGACCTGAATATAGCAGATCCATTGACTAAACCTCTCCCTAGGGCAAAACATGATCAACACCAGAATTCCATGGGTGTTCGATTCATCACAATGTAACTAGATTATTGACTCTAGTGCAAGTGGGAGACTGTTGGAAATATGCCCTAGAGGCAATAATAAAAGTATTATTATTATATTTCTTTGTTCATGATAATTGTCTTTATTCATGCTATAACTGTATTATCCGGAAATCGTAATACACGTGTGAATACATAGACCATAATATGTCCCTAGTAAGCCTCTAGTTGACTAGCTCGTTGATCAACAGATAGTCATGGTTTCCTGGCTATGGACATTGGATGTCATTGATAACGGGATCACATCATTAGGAGAATGATGTGATGGACAAGACCTAATCCTAAGCATAGCACAAGATCGTGTAGTTCGTTTGCTAGAGCTTTTCCAATGTCAAGTATCTTTTCCTTTGACCATGAGATCGTGTAACTCCCGGATACCATAAGAGTGCTTTGGGTGTGTCAAACGTCACAACGTAACTGGGTGACTATAAAGGTGCACTACAGGTATTTCCGAAAGTGTCTGTTGGGTTAACACGGATCGAGACTGGGATTTGTCACTCCATATAACGGAGAGGTATCACTGGGCCCACTCGGTAATACATCATCATTATGAGCTCAAGGTAACCAAGTGGTTGATCACGAGATCATGCATTACGGTACGAGTAAAGTGACTTGCCGGTAACGAGACCGAACAAGGTATTGGGATACCGACGATCGAGTCTCGGGCAAGTAACATACCGATTGACAAAGGGAATTGTATACGGGGTTGTTTAATCCTCGAGATCGTGGTTCATCCGATGAGATCATCGTGGAGCATGTGGGAGCCAACATGGGTATCCAGATCCCGCTGTTGGTTATTGACCGGAGAGTCGTCCCGGTCATGACTGCATGTCTCCCGAACCCGTAGGGTCTACACACTTAAGGTTCGGTGACGCTAGGGTTGTGAAGATATGTATATGCAGTAACCCGAATGTTGTTCGGAGTCCCGGATGAGATCCCGGACGTCACGAGGAGTTCCGGAATGGTCCGGAGGTAAAGAATTATATATAGGAAGTGCAGTTTCGGTCATCGGGACAAGTTTCGGGGTCATCGGTATTGTACCGGGACCACCGGAAGGGTCCCGGGGGCCCACCGGGTGGGGCCACCTATCCCGGGGGGGCCACATGGGCTGTAGGGGGTGCGCCTTGGCCTGCATGGGCCAAGGGCACCAGCCCCAAAAGCCCATGCGCCTAGGGTTCCACAAAAGGGAAGAGTCCCAATGGTGGAAGGCACCTCTAGGTGCCTTGGGGGGAGGGAAACCTCCCCTTGGCCGCCGCACCTAGGAGATTGGATCTCCTAGGCTGGCGCACCACCCCCCCTTGGCCCTCCTATATATAGTGGGGGAGAGGAGGGACTTCATACACCAGCCCCTGGCGCCTCCCTCTCTCCCCGTTACGTCTCTCTCTCGTAGTATAGGCGAAGCCCTGCTACTGTGACGCCCTGCATCCACCACCACGCCGTCGTGCTGCTGGATCTTCATCAACCTCCCCTTCCCCCTTGCTGGATCAAGAAAGGAGGAGACGTCATCCGTTCCGTACGTGTGTTGAACGCGGAGGTACCGTCCGTTCGGTGCTAGGATCTCCGGTGATTTGAATCACGTCGTGTTCGACTACATCAACCCCGTTCTTCGAACGCTTCCGCTCGCCATCTACAAGGTACGTAGATGCATCTAATCACTCGTTGCTAGATGAACTCCTAGATGGATCTTGGTGAAACCGTAGGAAAATTTTTGTTTTCTGCTACGTTCCCCAACACAAGGTTCCTTCTCTGGTGGCCAGCTCATATTCTTCATCGCGCGACACTGATGAACATGAAGATTTAGACGACACTGCGGCAGGCCCTACATCAACCAACGACCCCAACAACGCTGGCGCTCCTTCATCAACTTGATTATCTTCAGGGGCGTTAGTCCTCAGTTTCGATTCTTTTGGTCATTTGATGACAAAGGGGGAGAAATTTGAGTTAGTCTTCAAGCGGGTCTATTTTATCGCCCATATACAACATTTTTTTGCTAAGTTACAACTCTCGTTCTTCTGAAACTTTATTGGATCGAGTTGTAATCTTAAACCCGATGGTGCTCTGATACTTTTGATGCACTGTGCTCTGATACTCTTGATGCATGCTTATTCCTCGTTAATATTATTGCACGCATGCTAAATTTCATCGGGCACCATATTTCATCATGCATTTCAAATTCTTCATATTATATGTTAAATGCGTGTATGAATTACAAGATATAGGGGAGATCTCCATGATTCAACTCTTCAAGTGTGCATTGCTTCAAAATCAAATTCCTCACTATGCACATCTTCAGGGGGAGTTCTTCTATATCTTGCAATCAAATTCCTCAATATCAGTATTTACACTTCATATGTTTATCCCTGTTGAAAACTTAACCTATATTGTCATCAATCACCAAAAAGGGGGAGATTGTTAGTGCATCTAGTGCCCCTTAGTGATTTTGGTGTATTGAAAACTTATATGTTAAGGGACTAATGCGTGTGTGAGTGTACACAGATCTATAAGTCTATGAGGAGTTTGATATTTACAGGAAAAGTCGACCCCTAAAAATGAATATCTTCGACTGAAGATTTTGGTATTTCTGAAGACTTTCATGAAGACTCTGAAAGTGAAGAAATTGGTGTGTCCGTGAAGACTTGATATTCATGCGAGGAATATGAAGCTTGAAGACTTCCGTTTTCATAGTTTTGTTTTTCTCTTTCTTGAGTCATAAGAAACACCGTACTGTTAAAGAGGGTCGAGGAAATACTAAGGAAAAATTTCCATGTGATGCTCAACTCAAAATCCTACACCTACCAATCCCTTCGAGTGAAGCCATTGAAAATCTCATACAGTTCAGTCAATTTCTTCAGTGACAGAGACGAAGTTCTTCTGGTCTCTGAGGAATTTGTCCTGACTGAGTTAGGAATTCGCCAGTGCGGATTGCCTACACAGTGAGGAACATGATAGCCCTGAGGATTTTGGTACTCAAAATTCCGACCGTTGCTGTGCTATGCGCCAGCTGTTCCAAAATATCTATCCACCTAACGGTCATATCATTGAAGGGCATTTATGTCTTATCATGTCGGGTTGTTCCCTAGGCTATAAATAGCCGCCCCCTACAACCACTAGCCTGAGAGGCTGTTCCGAGAGAAACTGACACTTGTCATTTGAGAGCAACCCATCCTCCGAGGACTTTAAGCGAAAATCATCAAGTGAGGAAAAACCAAAAACCCAAAACCCAAACACCTACAAACCCCAAGTGATTGAGCATCACTGAAGAGATTGATCCTGAGTGGATCTGACGCTTGTTACCTTTGAAGTCTGTGCTTTTTCCAGACGGTTAGGCGTCATGGTCTAGAGCATCCAAGAGGAATTGTGGATCGCTGGGTGACCAAGTTTGTGAAGGTTTGGAAGTCGCCTGAAGACTTACCACGAGTGATTGGACGAGGTCTGTGTGACCTTAGTTCAAGGAGAATACGGTGAGGACTGGGTGTCTTGGACTAAGTGTCCTTGACTGGGTGTCCGGGACTGTGTGTCCTCGAGTTTAAATACTCAGCCGCTCCAACCAGACGTACAACTGAGACAGTAGTTGGAACTGGTCTACCAAATCATTGTCTTCACCAAGCTTCCTGGTTCTATTTCCTCAACCTTTTCATTTCCTCATAACTGTGTTGTATGTTTGTTCATATCTGTGTTAGAAGATCTTGACTGAAGACTTTCTCAATTTCCTCAGTTCTATTTTTTTAGTCTGTTTGTCTTCATCCTGTGTTATCATGTGATTACGCTTTCTGTACTCTGTGCTTGTCTTCATTTCATCATGATGACTATGCTTGTATTCTGTTATGTTTACCTTTGAGTACTTATTCCGCTGCTAGTAGTTCTTCGCTAAGGAATTTCCTCACCGGCAAATTCCTCAGTGAAGAATTTATAAAAATCGCCTATTCACCCCCCCTCTGGTCGATATAACGCACTTTCACATGTATGAGACTATGATTGTTAAGAAAATTGTCATGTGAGAACTATATCCCTACAACCCTAACTTTGTCATGTAATCATTACATTTTTCCAAAATTTGCCATGTTCCCAAACTTAGTAATATGATCTCTAATACATGGCTAATCTAATCCATGCAAAAAATGTGATAAAAGACATAATCTTGTTAGGAGATCATTATAATCATGTTTTTCAACCCATGACAAACTTGTTTTTTTTTAGTTTTCACATGGCAAATTCATAACATTTTTTATCTTTCAAACATGGCAAATTTAGGTCTTGTTGCAACACTCACATCACAAGATTTATGAGTTTTCCTCACTAAATCATGGCAAATTTAGTTTCATTGCTTCTGGCAATTTGGCTTTCTGAACAGTGGCAAATTTAGTTTATGGGACATGGCAATTTTTTAAAACTTTTTCATAGTTACCATCTGTAGTAGACAAATATTTGCCGTCATGATTTTGTCAGGGGAACTTCACGTTTTGACCATGGGAATTTTTTTTTTGTTACAATGGCAAAAAAAAATGTTGGACCCTGCAAAATGTACCATGGTCTTTACTTGGTGGACCATGGTGAATAATTTGCCATGGTCAATGTTTTTTTTAACACGGCAAATTTGTTACCATGGCAAAATTGTGTGGTTTGGTCCCATGGCATTTCCCCCCAAAAGCGTGTCTCATACATCATAGCAAAATTTGAAATATTTTTTCCTGAAAATAGTCACTCGATAAGTGTATGAAAATTTGATCATCATAACATTTTAGCTTTTTAAGAACATGCCAAATTTTACTTTGTAGCATGGCAAATTTTTTTTTACTTTTGTTGGCATGGCAAAATTTACCTTTCATTTTTGCCATGGCAAATTTTACCATTATTGACATGCCAAATTTGCGTATAATGCTATGGAAAATTCTTTGATATTATTTCCATTGTAATTTTTTTTGCCATGGCAAATTTACATTTATTGCACAGTTACGTTTATTGCCATCACAAAATTTCCTAACTATCATATCAATTAATTTTTTTTGGAAATTTCTGGAAGTCCTAACTATCATATACTATCAATTAAAAAAATTCTAGTCTTTAGTGGTCGACATGATGCTTAATTGTGTGCACTACCATCAATCTGGTCACGGATGTAATAATTACAAGTTGCCGAGATGATTGACAGACCATGTACTAAAAGGCATAGCGATGATCGAAAGAGCCAAACTAGAGCCCCATCGGCCCAACAGTACTAATTGTTTTGCTTGGAGGCCTCTTTTGCTTGCTTCTTGGTCACCAAATACTCCATTCGACGTATCCCTGTCAGCGATGGAAATCATTCACCAACCGGGCAACCCGTGTTGCGTAAAGGATCATCTCGCCGTGTTAGCTTGGAATCACATATGCATGTAGGTTCACTCTCGAAGTCTCTATCCAACATTTACAAGACCGGCAACATGTAGTAATCCAGGCTGCATATATTTGGCTTCATCGACTTTGTGCGCAAACTGAACTATCTGATGTTGATGATGCGGGGAAACACGCAGTTAAATGACACATATGCATCATGTACGATCCCCTTGATTTTCAGGAATTTACGTTCCGTTGCGGTATAAATTGAAGAGAGAATTCGGCGATAAATAATACTGGAAAATTTCTATAGACTGAATTCACTGTTAGCACGTAAGTGCCATCTGAAAGAAAATTGTCGTTGATGTAGCATCACCCTATTTTTTGCCGTGAACTTGGGAGTTTTATTGCTGAAGTGTAAGTTTGTTATGGTCAGCCAGACGATAATTCATAGCGGAGCCCGAGCTCATCAGCCCCGGTGAACAGTTAACTTGAAAAAGAAAATTCAGAAGTATCTGAATTTTTTTGACACGACGATGCTGAAATTTTCTAGGTGCTCCAGGAGGAGTTATGTCAATAAATAAATAAATTTAAGAGCTCCAAAATATCTAAAGTTGCTCTGAGTTTTCCTAGCTCTAATTTTTTCTTTTGTACACTAGGCTCCTCCGAAGTCATCTCACGATGAAAATTTACATGTACCAAGAAAATTTGAGACGCTTTGGTGTCAAACAAACACAAAGTATCAGATTTTTTTGAATTTGCTTGCTATATTTTCTGAACATACTGTTGATGCACTTGGGTGCAGATGCAGGGATCTACTAGTACTACTATTTGCTCAAATGGTCAAAAACAACTATGCAGGGCCTCTCCTAATATAACAGAAACAGTTTCAGCATCCAGCTTGGTTTTCAGGGGAGTCGCTACTCACTATCCAAGACACTTTGTCAATGAAGTGACCATGACCGAATCATCGGTTTCCTCGTCGGGGCAAGCAAGAGGCTCTGGTGCTGGGACCAAGATGTTGCGGGAAGGATCTGCCGCCTTCTTCACCACTTCATACTTGAGCCCCTTGTTGTGGTCGGCGGCATCAATGGAGATTGTTGAGCCTTCGCCAACTTCTCCTTTGACAAGCATCTCACAGATGGTGTTCATCACATTCTTCTGTATCCACCTTTTAATAGGCCTTGCACCGTACATCTGTGACAACACAAAGTTTGAACAGTTAGTTACCAAAGATTGTGTATGATTTCAAAAACGAAGCTGCTTTACTTACTGGCTCGTATGACTCTGACAAGATAACATCCAATGTAGCATCACTCGCGTGTAGAGAGATGCCCTTCTTAGCTACTCTGGCAGCAGCGCCCTTCATCTGGATTTTCACAATCTCCTTCAGTTTGTCGTGTGAAAGTGGCTCAAATATCACAATCTCACTCAGCCTGTTGAGAAGCTCGGGCTTGAAGCGTTTCCGAACCTGCACAAACATATGTTAATCAACACCGAGGCTACTGCAGCATTTACAGGGGCAGTAAAGGGTTCACAAACCTCTTTCATTACAAGCTTGTGTGTTTCTTGCATTGTGTTCTCTCCAACCATTCCTGCTGCAAGGTGCTTTGACCCAAGATTTGAGGTCATAATGATGAGAGTGTTCTTGAAATCTACTGTCTGGCCTTTGCCATCAGTCAACAAACCATCATCAAGGAGTTGAAGAAAAATATTGTACACCGAGCGATGCGCCTTCTCCACCTCATCAAACAGGATGACACTGTATGGGTGCTTCTTGACTTTTTCAGTCAGTTGCCCTCCATCGTCATAACCATAATAGCTGTAAGATACACAGGAGCATCATTAAAACCAGCCAAACTAAACACTGGGTATGATGTGATAATGTAATGTAATGTTGAAATAAAACACGCACACAATGTACAAACCTTGGAGGTGCTCCAATGAGGCGCAACACAGATCCCTTCGTACCATATTCGGACATGTCAAAGCGAACCAACATATTTTCATTGTCAAATAGCTGCTCGGCAAGAGCTTTTGCAAGCTCAGTCTTTCCAACACCAGTCGAGCCCAAAAATAGAAAAGAACCTATTGGTTGGCCCGGCTGATCAAGGCCGACTCTGGAACGTAGGACTGTCTGTGCAACCAAATTGACCGCCTCATCCTGGCCAACAACTCGCTCGTGCAATTTGTCTGCTAGGTGTAGTAATTTCTCCTTCTCCTCTTGATCAATAGCAGCGACAGGAATTCCAGTCCACAGGCTCACAACCTTTTAAATAAACAATATAAATATCATTGGAACATGACATGCACACAACACTCTGAAACAATGGAAATTATTCAGGCTAGGAATGCATACCTGTGCGACCTGACTCGGATCAACAATTCCTTTCTTCACTGCATTTATAGATCTACTTTGTGCAGTCGCTTCTTTTTTGTTGTAAATCCGCGTCATGGTGCCACCGGTTGCTTCATTTTCGTTGTCGAGCAGCATCCTTGCGGTAGCGCATGCCTCATCAATTAGATCAATTGCCTTATCAGGAAAATGGCGATCTACGATACATACAGACGACAATAGAATCCATCAACTTTCTCCAAGGGACATAATATACATATTTGCCACTCGTGGGTGCAAGTCAATGCAAACATCGCAGGCATGACCAAACAAGAGAGAGTAAAATTCTGCACGTACCGGTGATATAGCGGCCGGCGAGCTCTGCGGCAGCAACCAGAGCAGCGTCCTGAATTTCCAAGCCATGGTGGTCTTGGTACCGCTGTTTAAGCCCTTGCAGAATGGTGACGGTCGCCTGCACGCTCGGCTCCTTGACATGAACCTTTTGGAACCGGCGCTCGAGTGCGGCATCCGGCTGAATATACCTGTGGTACTCTTTGAGGGTGGTGGCGCCGACACAGCGGATGCGGCCACGGGCCAGCGCCGGCTTCAGCAGGTTGGCGGCGTCCGTGCCACCTACATCGTCGCCGGCACCAAGAAGCATGTGCATCTCGTCGATGAAGAGGATCACCTTGCCATCCCCGTCCTCTGCGCTCTTTATCACGTCCTTGATGCGCTCCTCAAACATGCCACGGAGACTAGTCCCGGCCAGCATGGCTCCGAGGTCGACCTCTACCACACGCGCTCCGGCAAGGCTCGCAGGGACTTTCCCGCTGGCAATGCGCTGGGTGAGGCCCTCAATGATGGCCGTCTTGCCGACCCCTGCCTCCCCGACGAGCGCGGCGCAGTTCTTGGTCCGGCGGCAGAGAATGCATATGACCCTGTCAATCTCCTTGTCGCGTCCGATCACTGGATCGCCCTCGCCCTCGGATAACGCCCCCATCTTCCGGCCGTAGCTGCGGAGGCAGGCGCAGGATTGGTAGTATCTCCACGCTGCCCAGCACAAGCCAGCAGTTGCTCCAAGCCAGAGCACAGGCTCGATTTCTCGCCAAACCCTGGCCAGATGTCGCGAGGCCACGACCCCCAACTTCGACCCTCCCATGATGCCAAGCGATAGCCTGTTGAGATTGTTTGTGCCGCACAGGGCAAAACGTTGGATTAGTTCGTGTATATATATAGAAAACAAAGTACCCCAGATGTCGTGTTCTACTACGATTAGACTTTGAAATTGTATGCACGGTCGGATTCCCAAACTGTAGCCGTCTCGATTAGGGGGGAAAAATGTTACCTTTCTTCGCGCGGTTGCTCCAGTGCTCGCCTCCGCCTGCAAACCTCGTCGCCTCGACCTGGTCAGGTGCGCGCCGGCGCCGCTCGAGTCCGAGTGTGCCGCTCGCCGCCGCGTCGGATGCCTCGTCGCCTCGACCTGGTCAGGTGCGCGCCGGCGCCGCTCGAGTCCGAGTGTGCCGCTCGCCGCCGCCTTGGATGCCTCGTCGCCTCTACGACGGCAGGTGCGCGCCTCCGCAGGTCGACTCCCAGCCCGGCGCTGACTCCTCGCCGACGCCCTGCATACTCGACCTGTTCAAGTCTCCGCCGCCGCCGCTAGCTGCTTGCCGCCGCTCGAGTCCCAGCCCGGTCTGGTCACGCCCGGTCTAGTCAAAGCGTCAAGTCTAGGGCTGCTGTTTGGCGCCCGAGCAAGCCCCCCTACATAGCCCAAGTCATAATAGACACCTCGTTATTGATATGAACGTCTACTTCTATTAAAAACGCATCATCAAAAATTCAAATAAATCCAGAAATAATACAAATATCAGAACTTGCTTTTTCGGTTACGCTAATTCTTAGTCCACAATTAGCTTTTTTTTGAAATACTTGTAATTTTATTCATACTCATAACAACTTCAGATACACTGATTTGAACCTAAGATCCAAAAAAATACAAAGTAACTCCTATCACTAAGAATTATAACGAAATCTTCTGAAATCACCTTCTTCAGGTATCAATCTCTACGATTGGACTAGCGGTGTTGTCACTCTTTCACCCGCACGAATATTATCTATTAATGGTTTTTTAGAACGCCTTGAGTCGCTCATCCAAAAAGACAAGAAGCCTTGATCGATGAACGTACATGGGCCAGTGATGACCCCCGAGAAGTGCAGGCCATCAAATTACTATATCTTCACCACGGCATCAATGCAAAAATTCACCTTACATACCAACAAAAAAGCTTGACACAACAACATAAACTCATCAGATCTGAATAAATCGGTCTGTGAGGACTGAAAACTCTCCTCATGACACCGCTAAAAGAACAAGAGGGAATTTATTATCGCAAAACTATGATGATCACTAGATGTTGATAAAGAATATAAAGATCTTGAAGATCTTAGGTCCCCATATTTTAGCGCTAAGATGACAGTCGAGTGCGAGGGGACTTAAATTTCTCAGATGACGACGACGACGACACGAGAAAACCCTAGCAGTCTACAATTAGTTTTTTTTGAGCAACGACAATTAGTTATGTCTCAGTCGACGAGATATATTATACTCCTACAATTTGATTGATTGATTGATCTCAGTCCAAAACGTACTGCTTTGTCCCAGCGGGTAGACGGGTATACGAGCTTTGCTTTCGTTCTTACCATGGGCTGTGGTTGAGTTGGTTAGGTGGACAGTGGTATCTCCAACCCATCAAGGTTCAGATCCTGGTGCTCGCAGTATTCCTGGATTTATTTCAGGATTTCCGGCGATGCGCTTTCAGTGGGAGGAGACGTTCCCGTCGACGACGAGGCGCCTACGGTGACTTCGTAAATCTCAAGATGATATGCCGGCTCAGTCTCTTGGAGGTGCTCATAGGGGTAGGGTGTGCGTGCGTGCGTTCATAGGGGTGAGTGTATGCGCGTGTATTTGAGCGCTTGTGTCTGTACTGATGCTCAAAAATGTGGCTTGCAGTCCTTTCCATTTTTTTTCATATTCTCATATATGTCTCCCATGTAAACACTATGTATTTTTCTTTGTTTCTTGTTGAGCTTGTGTGTACAGTAGGAGGCTCACTCCGTGTATACACGTTTCTTTTTTCTTTTTATATTTCCTTTTTCCTTTTGTATATTAGTGTATTTATTTATCATTTTATTTTTAAGTTGTTTTTCAATTGTATTTGTATTTTTCTTTTTTACTTTCTTATTTCAGAGAAAAATGGAAGATCTAGATTTTTTTATAGAATCAACATATATAGACATTTTGACACGCATTTTGAAAAATTCCATTATTTATTTATTTTTGGTCATTTGGAACTACTAAATCATAATGGATGGGGACTTCATGAAGTCCCACTCGATGCGGAAGTCGTCTGCTTGCTTCAAGATTCACATTGGAGAGTGGATTTTTTGTTTCAGCATGTTTAGGCTCACGACTAGCCCGTTATTTTTATTCTATTTCTTTTTGGGTTGGGCTCTTCCTTTTTGTTCTTTTGTGTTACTTTTTTTTGTCAGACCTATTGTTGGTTGGGGTTTGCTCGACAGGCCTGTTTTTCTTTTTGTTCCTTTCATTTTGGACAGTTTTTTTAATTTGTTGTTGACTTCCTTCTATAGTAAACTGGGGTTCTTCGACAACAAGGAGTTAGGGGGCTGGGGGGTTTGAGAGTAAGTGCAGAATATAAACCCACGTCTAGTTGTTTCATATTTATGTTTTTGTTTTGCTTTTTGTTCCTTTTTGATTTTATATTGATTTTTATGTTCATTTTACTTTTTTACAAACATCTTGCTTCTTTCTTTACGTTCTTGATATTTCTTTTTCTTTTTCTTCAAACATTATGTATGGTTTATGAATTATATATTCCTTTGTATGGATTTTTTTTAGAATCTGCAATGTTTGTAGCAAATACAGACTTTTAAATGGACATTTTAGTATAATTTATTTTAAATATGGGATGACCATGATTATTTCACATGGATATATGTATATATGCAAATATGTTTCCCAATTATATATATTTTCCTCCATACACTTTTTTTAGTTTGTTTGATTCATATCTTTTGACATGGTATTTTTTAAATAGGTTTTTAGATTTAAACTTTTTTCGTCTCTCTTATATGCATGGTGTTTTTTTGGTATTTGCCATATCACTTTTCCTTGTCCTTCAATGATACTTTTAGAACTTTTTCTTGCTATCAGTAATATTTTTACTATCCATTTTGTTATTATTTTTTTGTTAAATAACAACTTTTAATTTTGAAATTTGAAAACATTTTGCCATCTGGTTGCACAATTGCCCCCGACTGCAACTACATGTCTTCAATGCGATTGCGGCATAATAATGTTTTGTGAGGGGAGGGGGCATATCTTCAATCAGCAGCAACTGCAAGTGTGACCCCCAACTGCAGTTGCATGTCTTCAATGCGACTACAACTTGGTATAGTTTTGTCGAGGGAAGGGCAGTTGCAAGTCTGGCACCAACACACAACTGCAAATGTCACCCTTGATTGCAATTGTATGTCTTAAACATAACTACAACTTGATGTTATTTTGGGAGGGGTAGATGCATGTCCGCCACCAACACGCAACTGCATGTCGCCACTGACTGCAACTGCATATCTTCAATGCAACTACAATTTGGTGATGTTTTGTCGTGGAGGTGCAGTTGCACGTCTGCCACCAACACGCAACTACAAGTGCTTTCCACGACTGCAACTACATGTTTTCAACGCGGTTGCAACTTAGTGATGTTTTGTCGGGGGAAGGCAGTTGCATTTTTGCAACCAACACACAACTGCAAGTGTAGCCCCCCAACTGCAGTTGCATGTTTTCAATGCGACTGCAACTTGGTGTTGTTTTATCGAGGGAATGACAGTTGCATGTCTGCCACCAATACACAACTGCAAATGTCGCGCGGTTTGCAATTGCATTCTTCAACATGACTGCAACTTGGTCTTGTTTTGTTGGGGAAGGGGCAGTTGCATGTCTGCCACCAACACCCAACTGCAAGTGTTGCCCCGGACTTCAATTGCATGTCTTTCAACACAACTATAATTTGGTTTTGTTTGGTCGGGGAGGGGTTGTGGCATGTTTGCCACCAACATACATCTGCAAGTGTCGCCTTCGACTACAACTCCACGTCGTTAATGCCATTGCAACTTAGTGATGTTTTCTCGAGGGGAAGGGGGCAGTTGCATATCTGCCACCAACTCAGATGCAAGTGTTGCCCGTTGCATATCTGCCACCAACTCAGATGCAAGTGTTGCCCCTGAATGCAATTGCATGTCTTCAACGCGATTGCAACTTGGTGTTGTTTTGTCGGGAGAGGAGGGGAGGCAGTTGCATGTCTGCCACTAACACGCAACTACAAATGTCACCTCTGAAGGAAATATGCCCTAGAGGCAATAATAAAGTTGTTATTTTATATGTCCTTATTCATGATAAAGGTTTATTATTCATGCTAGAATTGTATTGATCGGAAACTTAAATACATATGTGGATACATAAACAAATATCGTGTCCCTAGTGAGTCTCTACTAGACTAGCTCGTTGATCAAAGATGGTCAAGGTTTCCTAACCATAGACATGAGTTGTCATTTGATAACGGGATCACATCATTAGGAGAATGATGAGATGGACAAGACCCATCCGTTAGCTTAGTATAATGATCGTTCAGTTTATTGCTATTGCTTTCTTCATGTCAAATACATATTCCACTGCTGCAGGACGCTGCTAACGCGACACTATGATCAGAGACCCTTCAACGAAATTGTGTGTGATGCAATAATCGCAAACCATGATGTAAAAAACCGTCAAAAAGGTGCAAAACATTTGCGATGACGGATGCATCAAACACGGTTCGGATTTTAGTTGCGTGTGCGATGCAGGGCATACAGTTCAGTTCAATTAACTGTTTGCGATGAGGAAAAACAAAAGAAATGGGCAGCCAGATGAATGTGTGTGCAATACACAGCATACGGTTCACTCGGATGAACTGTTTGTGATTAGGCAACACAAAAGAAACGGGCAGCCAGATGAAGGTGTGTGTGATGTACAACATACGGTTCACTCGGATGAACTGTTTGTGATTAGGTAACACAAAAGAAACGGATAATAAGATGAAGGTGTGTGCGATGTACATCATACGGTTCACTCGGATGACCTGTTTGTGATTAGGCAACACAAAAGAAACGGTCAGCCAGATGAATGTGTGTGTGATGTACAACATACGGTTCACTCGGATGAACTATTTGTGATTCGGAAACACAAAAGAAACGGTCAGCCAGATCAAGGTGTGGGCGATATACGGCATGCGGTTCACCAGACCTCTGTGGCAACCGTTCGATCCTCACTAGCCTCTTCTTGTACCATGGCAACCATCCACCGCCTCTTTGCCTTTCCCTCTCGATTTGGAACTGTTGTCGCACGCTCTTCCTCCCTCCATTTGCCTTCACCATTCCTTCTGCCATTGTTCGATCATCTTCTCCATGGAGGGAACAGGCCGAAAATGACCCCGTTATTCTTGCCCCGATTTGAAAGATGACGTGGTGGAGGAACTCATTGATCGGTGCGACGTCATCACATTTGCTAGCATGGCAGGTTCATTCAAGACTATTCTCGACTCAACTAATAACATCATTACAAGGAACCCAAGGGTCCAGGAGCGGTTTGATATCCCCTATCTTCTTTGTCGTGACCTTGCTGACTGGCGCGGGGATGAGGGAAGCCTCGCCTTGTGCAAGTTTCGCTTGATAATGATACGCATGATGTTAAGATGCCATCACTTGAGGGCAAGGCTTGGGCAGGCGCAAATGGAGATTGGGTTGTTTATATTGGGTACAACTACGAGTGGGAACTTGTGAATGTGTACACTCGTCACCGGGTTCCACTTCCAAAAATCCCAGACTGCCCAGAGGTTGAGTACACCGGTATTCTATGTGAGTTCAAATACGATCATGGTGACTGTCATCTACAGAAGATAGCAATTTGTCGAGTTCCCGATCGCTCTTGGGATTACACGAACTATGAAGTTGTTGCTATCTTCGACAAGCTTGTTGCCGTCCTTACTTCCACGCCTCAATGGATATTGCTCAAAAATCAATTTCTGTACACGGATGAGTACTGTGATGCAATTCAATACAAGGGTCTTGTGTTTGCTGCCACCACTCGTGACACTGTTTTTGCATGGAATCCTGATGCTTTTGGTACGTTTGTCTTCCATCTAATTATAATTGTTTCATCCACATGCATGCGGGTTAGCTAGTTTCCCTTTACTAATTAACCTTCTTATGTTTCCAAGGTCCTGTGAACATTCCACCACCTATATACTTGAAAAAAATTTATAAACAAGGGGGAGATGACGATGTTGATTATCACGAGCATGAGGACGAGCAGGACCCATATACTCAGTGGCACCTGGCAACTTATTCTGATGGATCACCTCTTCTTGTCTGTATACAGGGCACTACTGATGTTACTAAGGAAGCATGTGTTGTCTCACATGGTTGCACTCTCTGGACCTATTCCAACATCCGTTGTAGGGTAATCAGGATGGATACTAGTGTACTAGTGCCAACACCTTTTCCCTGGTTCAGTATTGAAAGTCTTGAAGGAAACTCACTCTTTCTTGGACAAAACTATCCACTGATGGTGGAAGGTGATCCAGCTGCTGTTGACACAACGTTACTACCATTTATGAGAAGCAACTGTATCTATACCTCGGACATTGCCATGCTTCCCTACTGTCCCAATATGGGTCCTAACATAGGCCGCTTCAGCCTAGATGATCAGTCCTGCATTGGTCTCGAGATTGACAGTAGCTGGCCCTTCCCAGAGAATCACTTCTGGTTCAAAGCAAGCATTTCCAACACCGACGAGTGGTTGAGCTGAAGTTCATTTCATCGCTTTGTTATTTGTTGTGTGAGAAAAACTTTACTTTACTAGAATGTTTTGTGGAAATGATCTATAATCCAACATGTATCCTCGTTGTCATTGTGGGTTGATGACTTGTTGTATGTAATTAATGGTACATTTGCATATGCGTCCATCAACTCACGCCTTCTAGTGGTGTCCATATGAACAGTGCTAGTGATTTTAGTTGCAAAAATTAGATAGTGCTAGTGATTTTTAGCTGCATATTTTGACAAATCGCAGTGTTACAAGGTTGACAAATGGCAATGTCACTAGATAAAGAAATGCCAATCTTTCCAGTTTGACAAATGGCAACATGCCCAAAATGACAGATGCAAATCTTACCCAAAGTTTTTCTACGTGGTTGCACACGGGTCATGCAAAACAACCGTTTGTGTTGAAGGGATGCACAAATCCTGCACTGCGAGGGAAGACCATAGCTCTCACTTTGCATATGGGTGTTCTATCTAAAATGTTTGCGATCAAGAGCTACAGAAATCCTACTCGGCACATTTTCCCTTGGCTTCCTGGGGAAGCTATCGGTTTGCATACGGGTCTTCTAACTAAAACATTTGCGATGAGTGTTTTATATTTAAATACCATTGACGTTTTTTTCAAAAGAAAATCGTTTGATAAGTTTGTACATTAATAAAGAAAAACTCAAGTTCATTCAAACCATATCTTTCATTCAGTCACACTGTGAATTATATTCATATGATCGAGAATTCGAGATACAGTATTAAAACCCAAAAAAGCTATTTCCGGCGGCGACAGAGGTAGCGTGCCGCACCGTCGTTGTCGTGGTCGTCCTCCAGGACACCGTTGTTGAAGTCTTCAAGGCAGCACAAAATCTTCTTCACTTGTAAGTCAAACATCATGTCGTCACGCGATCGACGGGCAGGGCACGGGAGGACGGCAACTGGCGCCGCTAAGAGGTAGCGGTCGACCACATCGTCCCATGCCGCCGAGGGAGGCGGGCACACGGGCACGGGCATGGGTGCGGCGGGTGCAGCCAAACACACGGGGACCGACGCCGCGGTGAGTGGAGGGGCGCGCACGGGCAGGGGCACGGGCGCGGCGGGTGCAGCCAAACACATGGGGGCTAGCGCCATGGTGGGTGGAGGGGCATGCATGGGCACGGGCACGAGCGCTGGCGCTGGCATGTACACGAGCTCGAGCGGGTCCGCGGAGACCTCGCTGACGCCCGCGGCTTCCAGCTCTGCGATAGTGCTCGATGACCGGCCCGTCAATGCTACGGGGATGGTCGCTGGCGCGGGCGCGGAGATGAGAGATGGAACGGGAGCGGGGCCAGCAACGCCGCGGCCAACTTGTTCTGGGCCATGTCCATGAGGCCCAATTCCTCCTTATTTTCTATCTCCTCCGGCTCGGAGTCGACTTCACCAAACTTGAAGACTAGTGGCAGATGATCATTCTGCGCCATGGCGTTGGTGGAGGTCTGCGGGAAGGAGGGGAATGGGAGGCGAACAGTAAGGCCGCTTGTATTAAACAGCGGCTTGGGCGCCATTAATGGAGAGGAAGGTGGGCGGCCATGGAAGTCAAAGGGCTCGCCTCCCAGTGAGCCTGCGCAGTGTACAGCTCGCACGCTTCCCGGTGAGCCTCCGCATTGGAGGACAGCTTGCATGCCTCTCGGCCAGCCTGCGCACCGGACTCCGCTCGCATGCCTCCCGTTCAGTCAAGGTCAAGCAGCTGTCCGCACGGCACCTCCTATAGCCATTAAAACAAAGACACGTGGCGTCACATGAATGGTTAACAGGGTGCACATGATTTGAATTATACAACCATTTGAGATATTAAAGACGCAGCTATTTTTTCAAAATGCCCTTGTCGGTTGTTATTCGAGTGCGCCTTCTCTCAAAATGGACACGAAAAATACCACAACATGTCGGGTGACATTCCATGAAAGCATGCCAAGTTTCACGAATTTCAGACGAGTTTTGGATTGACTAGAATTTAAAAACAAAGTATCTCAACATTTTGCCCGCAATCAATGGTGCCATGGTGTTTGAAATTCATTCCCATTTCTTGCATGGGACCTAAGCATGCACCTGCTACCTCTTGAGCAATGCGTTGGTTTTCCCTTGAAGAGGAAAGGGTGATGCAGCAAAGTAGCGTAAGTATTTCCCTCAGTTTTTGAGAACCAAGGTATCAATCCAATAGGAGGCCACGCACGAGTCCCTCACACCTACACAAACAAATAAAATCCTCGCAACCAACGCAATAAAGGGGTTGTCAATCCCTTCACGGTCACTTACGAAAGTGAGATCTGATAGATATGATAAGATAATATTTTTTGGTATTTTTATGATAAAGATGCAAAGTAAATAAAGCAAAATAAAAAACGGCAAAAGAAATAGCTTGTTGATGGAAGATTAATATGATAGAAAATAGACCCGAGGGCCATAGGTTTCACTAGTGGCTTCTCTTGAGAGCATAAGTATCACGACGGGTAAACAAATTACTGTTGAGCAATTGACAGAATTGAGCATAATTTGAGAATATCTAGGTATGATCATGTATATTGGCATCACGTCCGAGACAAGTAGACCGACTCTTGCCTGCATCTACTACTATTACTCCACACATCGACCGCTATCCAGCATGCATCTAGAGTATTAAGTTCAAAAGAACAGAGTAACGCTTTAAGAAAGATGACATGATGTAGAGGGATAAACTCATGCAATATGATATAAACCCCATCTTGTTATCCTCGATGGCAACAATACAATACGTGCCTTGCTACCCCTACTGTCACTGGGAAAGGACACCGCAAGATTGAACCCACAGCTAAGCACTTCTCCCATGGCAAGAAAGATCAATCTAGTAGGCCAAACCAAACTGATAATTCGAAGAGACTAGCAAAGATAATGAATCATATATAAAAGAATTCAGAGAAGATTCAAATATTGTTCATATATAAACTTGATCATAAACCCACAATTCATCGGTCTCAACAAACACACCGCAAAAGAAGATTACATCGAATAGATCTCCACAAGAGAGGGGGAGAACATTGTATTGAGATCCAAAAAGAGAGAAGAAGCCATCTAGCTAATAACTATGGACCCGGAGGTCTAAGGTAAACTACTCACACATCATCGGAGAGGCTATGGTGTTTATGTAGAAGCCCTCCATGATCAATGCCCCCTCCAGCAGAGCTTCGAAAAAGGCCCCAAGATGGGATCTCACGGGTACAGAAGGTTGCGGTGGTGGAATTAGGTTTTTGGCTCCGTATCTGGTAGTTTGGGGGTACGTAGGTATATATAGGAGGAAGGAGTACGTCGGTGGAGCAACGTGGGCCCCACAAGGGTGGAGGGCGTGCCTGGGGGGGGGGGGTAGGCGCGCCCCCTACCTCGTGCCTTCCTGGTTGCTTTCTTGATGTAGGGTCCAAGTCCTCTGGATCATGTTAGTTTCGAAAAATCACGTTCCCGAAGGTTTCATTCCGTTTGGACTCCGTTTGATATTATTTTTCTGCAAAATTCTGAAATAGGCAAAAAAAAAACAATTCTGGGCTGGGCCTCCGGTTAATAGGTTAGTCCAAAAAATAATATAAAAGTGTATAATAAAGCCAATAATGTCCAAAACAGAATATAATATAGCATGGAACAATAAAAAATTATAGATACGTTGGAGACGTATCAAGCATCCCCAAGCTTAATTCCTGCTCATCCTCGAGTAGGTAAATGATAAAAATAGAATTTTTGATGTGGAATGCTACTTGGCATAATTTCAATGTAATTCTCTTAATTGTGGTATGAATATTCAGATCCGAAAGATTCAAGACAAAAGTTTAATATTGACATCAAAATAACAATACCTCAAGCATACTAACTAAGCAATTATGTCTTCTCAAAATAACATGGCCAAAGAAAGCTATCCCTACAAAATCATATAGTCTGGCTATGCTCTATCTTCACCACACAAAGTATTTAAACCATGCACAACCCCGATGACAAGCCAAGCAATTGTTTCATACTTTTGGTGTTCTCAAACTTTTTCAATCTTCACGCAATACATGAGTGTGAGCCATGGACATAGCACTATATGTGGAATAGAATGGTGGTTGTGGAGAAGACAAAAGGGGAGAAGATAGTCTCACATCAACTAGGCGTATTAACGGGCTATGGAGATGCCCATTAATAGATATCAATGTGAGTGAGTAGGGATTTCCATGCAACGGATGCACTAAAGCTATAAGTATATGAAAGCTCAACAAAAGGAACTAAGTGGGTGTGCATCCAACTCGCTTGCTCACGAAGACCTAGGGCATTTTGAGGAAGCCCATCGTTGGAATATACAAGCCAAGTTCTATAATGAAAAATTCCCACTAGTATATGGAAGTGATATCATAGGAGACTCTCTATCATGAAGATCATGGTACTACTTTGAAGCACAAGTGTGGTAAAAGGATTGTAGCATTGTCCCTTCTCTCTTTTTCTCTCTTTTTTTATTTGGGCCCTTTTTTTATGGCCTCTTTTTTTAGTCCAGAGTCTCATCCCGTCTTGTGGGGGAATCATAGTCTCCATCATCCTTTCCTCACTTGGGACAATGCTCTAAAAATGATGATCATCACACTTTTATTTACTTACAACTCAAAAATTACAACTCAATACTTAGAACAAAATATGACTCTATGTGAATGCCTCTGGCGGTGTACCGGGATGTGCAATGAACCAAGAGTGACATGTATGAAATAATTATGAACGGTGGCTTTGCCACAAATACGATGTCAACTACATGATCATGCAAAGCAATATGACAATGATGGAGCGTGTCATAGTAAACGGAACGGTGGAAAGTTGCATGGCGATATATCTCAGAATGGCTATGGAAATGCCATGATAGGTAGGTATGGTGGCTATTTTGAGGAAGGTATATAGTGGGTGTATGATACCTACGAAAGGTGCGCGGTATAAGAGAGGCTAGCAATGGTGGAAGGGTGAGAGTGCGTATAATCCATGGACTCAACATTAGTCATAAAGAACTCACATAATTATTGCAAAAATCTATTAGTTATCGAAACAAAGTATTACGTGCATGCTCCAAGGGGATAGATTGGTAGGAAAAGACCATCGCTCGTCCCCGACCGCCACTCATAAGGAAGACAATCGATAAATAAATCATGCTCTGACTTCATCACATAACGGTTCACCATACGTGCATGCTACGGGAATCACAAACTTCAACACAAGTATTTCTCAAATTCAAAACTACTCAACTAGCATGACTCTAATATCACCATCTCCATATCTCAAAACAATTATCAAGTATCAAACTTCTTGTAGTATTCAACACACTCATAAGAATTTTTTTACTAGTCTTGAATGCCTAGCGTATTACGATTATTTTCCCATTTTAAGCAAATTACCATGCTGTTTAAGACTCTCAAAATAATATAAGTGAAGCATGAGAGAATAATAGTTTCTATAAAACAAATCCACCACCGTGCTCTAAAAGATATAAGTGAAGCATTAGAGCTAAAAATATATAACTCAAAAGATATAAGTGAAGCACATAAAGTATTCTAATAATTTTCAAATCATGTGTGTTTCTCTCAAAAGGTGTGTACATCAAAGATGATTGTGGCAAACTAAAAAATAAAGACTCATATAATACAAGATGCTCCAAGCAAAACACATATCATGTGGAATAAAAATATAGCTCCAAGTAAAGTTACCGATGGAAGTAGACGAAAGAGGGGATGCCTTCCGGGGCATCCCCAAGCTTTGGCTTTTAGGTGTCCTTAGATTATCTTGGGGTGCCATGGGAATCGCCAAGCTTAGGCTCTTGCCACTCCTTGTTCCATAATCCATCAAATCTTTTACCCAAAACTTGAAAACTTCACAACACAAAACTCAAAATAGAAAATCTCGTGAGCTCCGTTAGCGAAAGAAAACAAAACACTGCTTCAAGGTACTGTAATGAACTCATTATTTATTTATATTGGTGTTAAACCTACTGTATTACAACTTCTCTATGGTTTATAAACTATTTTACTAGCCATAGATTCATAAAAATAAGCAAACAACACACGAGAAACAGAATCTGTCAAAAACAGAACAGTCTGTAGTAATTTGTAGCTAACTCAAACTTCTGGAACCCCAAAAATTCTAAAATAAATTGCTGTATGTGAGGAATTTATCTGTTAATAATCTTAAAAAGAATTAACTAAATATCACTTTCCAAATAAAAATGGCACCAATTCTCGTGAGCGCTAAAGTTTCTGTTTTTTACAGCAAGATCAAAAAGACTTTCCCCAAGTCTTCCCAATGGTTCTACTTGGCACAAACACTAATTAAACACAAAAAACACAACCAAAACAAAGGCTATATAAATTATTTATTACTAAACAGGAGAAAAAAGCAAGGAATAAAAATAAAATTGGGTTGCCTCCCAACAAGCGCTATCGTTTAACGCCCCTAGCTGGCATAAAAGCGAAGATAGATCTAGGTATTGCCATCTTTGGTAGGCAATACATAAGTGGCTCTCATAATATATTCATATAATAATTTAATTTTCTTTCCAGGGAAGTGTTCCATACCTTTCCTTAATGGAAATTGGAATCTAATATTCCCTTCCTTCATATCAGTAATTGCACCAATCGTTCTAAGGAAAGGTCTACCAAGAATAATAGGACATGAAGGATTGCAATCTATGTCAAGAACAATAAAATCTATGGGCACATATATAATTCCTATTTGCAACAATAAGAACATCATTAATTCTTCCCATAGGTTTCTTAATAGTGGAATCCGCAAGGTGCAAGTTTAAAGAGCAATCATCAAAATCATGGAAACCTAGCAAATCACACAAAGTCTTTGGAATCATGGAAACACTAGCACCCAAATCACACAAAGCATAGCATTCATGATCTTTAATTTTAATTTTAATAGTGGGTTTCCACTCATCATAAAGTTTTCTAGGGATAGAAACTTCCAACTCAAGTTTTTCTTCATAAGATTGCATCAAAGCATCAACGGTATGTTTAGTAAAAGCTTTATTTTGACTATAAGCATGCGGAGAATTTAGCACGGATTGTAACAAGGAAATACAATCTATCAAAGAGCAATTATCATAATTAAATTCCTTGAAACCCAAAATAGTGGGTTCATTGATATTTAAAGTTTTGACCTCTTCAATCCCACTTTTAACAATTTTAGCATCAAGATCTAAAGACTCTGAATTTTTGGAATGCCTTCTAGGTAAAGGTGGATCATATTCATTCCCATCATTATCAAGATTCATGTTGCAAAACAAAGATTTAATAGGGGACACATCAATAACTATTAGATCGTCATCTTTATTTTCCAAAAAAAATCTGGCTTAGCGCCCATCTTATTAACTAAGGTGGCCTGCTTATCCGAAACTTCAGCTATTGACTTCTCAAGATGAGCAATCTGAGATTTCAAACCATCAAATTCTTTAGACATATCATCGAGCTCTTTATTCATATAACCCATAAAGATTTTTTGTTCCTTAAGCTCATTTCTAAAGAAATTATTATTCTCAAATTGTAAGACCATAAAACTCCTGACGTTACTTTCGACCTCTTCTAACCTTTTAAGGTGAAGATCACCAAATCTAGGTAGAGCCATCGTGACAGACAAGCAATCCAACACACAAGCAAACAAGGAACGGGCAAAAAGAGGCAAATAGGGAAAGAGAAGGAGGACGGAGAGAGAGGGCAAATAAAACGGCAAGGGTGAAGTGGGGGAGAGGAAAACGAGAGGCAAATGGCAAATAATGTAATGCGGGAGATAAGGGTTTGTGATGGGTACTTGGAATGTTGACTTTTGGTAGACTCCCCGGCAATGGCGCTAGAAATCCTTCTTGCTACCTCTTGAGCACTGCGTTGGTTTTCCCTTGAAGAGGAAAGGGTGATGCAGCAAAGTAGCGTAAGTATTTCCCTCAGTTTTTGAGAACCAAGGTATCAATCTAGTAGGAGGCCACGCATGAGTCCCTCGCACCTACACAAACAAATAAAATCCTCGCAACCAACGCAATAAAGGGGTTGTCAATCCCTTCATGGCCACTTACGAAAGTGAGATCTTATAGATATGATAAGATAATATTTCGGTATTTTTATGATAAAGATGCAAAGTAAATAAAGAAAAAGAAAAATGGCAAAAGAAATAGCTTGTTGATGGAAGATTAATATGATAGAAAATAGACCCGGGGGCCATAGGTTTCACTAGTGGCTTCTCTCGAGAGCATAAGTATCACGGCAGGTAAACAAATTACTATTGAGCAATTGACAGAATTGAGCATAGTTATGAGAATATCTAGGTATGATCATGTATATAGGCATCACGTCCGAGACAAGTAGACCGACTCCTACTTGCATCTACTACTATTACTCCACACATCTACCGCTATCCAGCATGCATCTAGACTATTAAGTTCAAAAGAACATAGTAACGCTTTAAGCAAGATGACATGATGTAGAGGGATAAACTCATGCAATATGATATAAACCCCATCTTTTTATCCTCAATGGCAACAATACAATACATGCCTTGCTGCCCCTACTATCACTGGGGAAGGACACCGCAAGATTGAACCCACAGCTAAGCACTTCTCCCATTGCAAGAAAGATCAATCTAGTAGGCCAAACCAAATTGATAATTCGAAGAGACTTGCAAAGATAACCAATCATACATAAAAGAATTCAGAGAAGATTCAAATATTGTTCACAAATAAACTTGATCATAAACCCAAAATTCATCGGTCTCAACAAACACACCGCAAAAGAAGATTACATCGAATAGATCTCCACAAGAGAGGGGGAGAACATTGTATTGAGATCCAAAAAGAGAGAAGAAGCCATCTAGCTAATAACTATGGACCCGAAGGTCTGAGGTAAACTACTCACACATCATCGGAGAGGCTATGGTGTTGATGTAGAAGCCGTTTGTGATCGATGCCCCCTTCGGCGGAGCTCCAGAAAAGGCCCCAAGATGGGATCTCACGGGTACAGAAGGTTGCGGCGATGGAATTAGGTTTTTGGCTCCGTATCTGGTAGTTTGGGGTACGTAGGTATATATAGGAGGAAGGAGTACGTCGGTGGAGCAACGTGGGCCCCACGAGGGTGGAGGGCGCGCCTGGGGGGGGGTAGGCGCCCTCCCAACCTCATGCCTTCCTGGTTGCTTTCTTGACGTAGGGTCCAAATCCTCTGGATCACGTTCGTTCTGAAAATCACATTCCCGAAGGTTTCATTCCGTTTGGACTCCGTTTGATATTCTTTTTCTGCGAAAACTATGAAATAGGCAAAAAACAGCAATTCTGGGCTAGGCCTCTGGTTAATAGTTAGTCCCAAAAATAATATAAAAGTGTATAATAAAGCCCAATATTGTCCAAAACAGAATATAATATAGCATGAAACAATAAAAAATTATAGATACGTTGGACACGTATCAGCACCCAAGGACACAGATTTGTTTTTTCAACCAATTTATATGCATAAGAGCATGCGCATGTAGTTCAAATTTGAATTATGCACCTAAATGCATTGAAAACTCAATTATCTATACCAATATAAAAAGACCCAAATGGGAAGATCCACCGTCAAATCATGTTATCTAGCGGTTCAAATCGCTCCAATGTTGAGCACCAAACACGTTTAACGCTCTAATTACCCACCACTGCCACTTGTTATAAACACGTTTTGACTCAACACTATCCCTTGAAATCTGCCATGTAATTAATATCCTACCATCCCGCAAAAATTTAATTGATATCTTACCAAATACCAACGTGCAACAGATATATCTTACCTAATATAACGTGCAACTAATATCCTACCTAATATAAACGTGTGTTGCACGTACATTATTACTAGTGCATAAAAATGTCCAAACAAAACCCGAAAAATCCCAAAAAATGACACAACACTCCTGTTGTTCTATGTTGACACGAGATTTTTTTGAAAGCAATAAGAGGCAATGGATATCGTTTCGTCCCCAAAGATGGGACGTTCCCTACCGAAACCATCATGCTTGTTGTGAGAAGCTCTGGTTTGTGAGAAGCATATCCCCAAACCTACCCCAAATGGGACAAATAATTTTCCACGGCATGTTGATGCCGCTCCATGATCATTCCAAGTTTCATGAATTTCGGACGAGCTTTGGATTTACTAGAATTTAAAAACCAGGTATCTCAATGTTTGCGGCCGAGTGACCGTGGCAGGGTGTTTGACATTCATTCCCATTTCTTGCATGGGACCTAAGCATGCACCCAAGGACACATATTTGATTTTTCAACCAATTTATATGCATTAGAGCATGTGCATGTAGTTCAAATTTGAATTATGCACATAAATGCATTGAAAACTCAATTAATGCATAAAAATGTCCAAACGAACCCCGAAAAATCCCAAAAATTGACACAACACTCCTATTGTTCTATGTTGACACGAGAAATTTTTTGAAAGCAATAAGAGGCAATGGATATCGTTTCGTCCCCAAAGGTGGGACGTTCCCTACCGAAACAATCACGCTTATTGTGAGCAGCTCTAGTTTGTGAGAAGCATATCCCCAAACCTGCCCCAAATGGGACAAAAAATTTACCACGGCATGTTGATGCCACTCCATGATAGCATGCCAAGTTTCATGAATTTCGGACGAGCTTTGGATTTACTAGAATTTAAAAACCAGGTATCTCAATGTTTGCGGCCGAGTGACCGTGGGAGGGTGTTTGACATTCATTCCCATTTCTTGCATGGGACCTAAGCACGCACCCAAGGACACATATTTGATTTTTCAACCAATTTATATGCATTAGAGCATGTGCATGTAGTTCAAATTTGAATTATGCACATAAATGCATTGAAACTCAATTAATGCATACAAATGTCCAAACGAACCCCGAAAAATCCCAAAAATTGACACAACACTCCTGTTGTTCTATGTTGACACGAGAAATTTTTTGAAAGCAATAAGAGGCAATGGATATCGTTTCGTCCCCAAAGGTGGGACGTTCCCTACCGAAGCCGTCAGGCTTGTTGTGAGAAGCTCTGGTTTGTGAGAAGCATATCCCCAGACCTGCCCCAAATGGGACAAAAAATTTACCATGACATGTTGATGCCGCTCCATGATAGCATGCCAAGTTTCATGAATTTCGTACAAGCTTTGGATTTACTTGAATTTGAAATCCAGGTATCTCAATGTTTGTGGTCGAGTGACCATGGCAGGGTGTTTGACATTCATTCCCATTTCTTGCATGGGACCTAAGCATGCAACCAAGGACAAATATTTGATTTTTCAACCAATTTATATACATTAGAGCATGTGCATGTAGTTCAAATTTGAATTATGCACATAAATGCATTAAAAACTCAGTTAATGCATAAAAATTTCCAAACGAACCCCGAAAAATCCCAAAAATTGACACAACACTCCTGTTGTTCTATGTTGACACGAGAATTTTTTTGAAAGCAATAAGAGGCAATAGATATTGTTTCATCCCCAAAGGTGGGACATTCCCTACCGAAACCATTGCGCTTGTTGTGAGAAGCTCTGGTTTGTGAGAAGCTGATAGGTCTCCAACGTATCTATAATTTTTGATTGCTCCATGCTATATTATCTACTGTTTTGGATGTTTATGGGCTTTATTATACACTTTTATATCATTTTTGGGACTAACCTATTAACCGGAGGCCCAGCCCAGAATTGTTGTTTTTTGCCTATTTCAGTGTTTCAAAGAAAAGGAATATCAGACGGAGTCGAAATGGAATGAAACCAACTGGAGAAGTTATTTTTGGAAGGAAAGCTACCGGAAAAACTTGGAGTGCACGTCAGGAAAGGAACGAGGGAGCCACAAGGCAGGGGGGCGCGCCCACCCCCTAGGGCGCGCCCTCCACCCTCGTGGGCCCCTCGTGGCTCCCCTGACGTATCTCTTTCACCCATATATACCCACGTACCCTAAAACTATCGAGGAGCACAATAGATCGGGAGTTCCGCCGCCAGAAGCCTCCGTATCCACCGAAAGCCAATCTAGACCCGTTCGGGCACCCTGCCGGAGGGGGAAATCCCTCTCCGGTGGCCATCTTCATCATCCCGGTGCTCTCCATGACGAGGAGGGATTAGTTCTCCCTCGGGGCTGAGGGTATGTACCAGTAGCTATGTGTTTGATCTCTCTCTCTCTCTCTCGTGTTCTTGATTTGGCATGATCTTGATGTATCGCGAGCTTTGCTATTATAGTTGGATATTATGTTTCTCCTCCCCCTCAACTCTCTTGTAATGGATTGAGTTTTCCCTTTGCAGTTATCTTATCGGATTGAGTCTTTAAAGATTTGAGAACACTTGATGTATGTCTTGCCGTGCGTATCTGTGGTGACAATGGGATATCACGTGATTCACTTGATGTATGTTTTGGTGATCAACTTGCGGGTTCCGCCCATGAACCTATGCATAGGGGTTGGCACACGTTTTCGTCGTGATTCTCCGGTAGAAACTTTGGGGCACTCTTTGAGGTTCTATGTGTTGGTTGAATAGATGAATCTGAGATTGTGTGACGCATATCGTATAATCATACCCACGGATACTTGAGGTGACATTGGAGTATCTAGGTGACATTAGGGTTTTGGTTGATTTGTGTCTTAAGGTGTTATTCTAGTACGAACTCTAGGGCTGTTTGTGACACTTATAGGAATAGCCCAATGGATTGATTGGAAAGAATAACTTTGAGGTGGTTTCGTACCCTACCATAATCTCTTCGTTCGTTCTCCGCTATTAGTGACTTTGGAGTGACTCTTTGTTGCATGTTGAGGGATAGTTATATGATCCAATTATGTTATTATTGTTGAGAGGACTTGCACTAGTGAAAGTATGAACCCTAGGCCTTGTTTCAACGCATTGCAATACCATTTACGCTCACTTTTATCATTAGTTACCTTGCTGTTTTTATATTTTCAGATTACAAAAACCTTTATCTACCATCCATATACCACTTGTATCACCATCTCTTCGCCTAACTAGTGCACCTATACAATTTACCATTGTATTGGATGTGTTGGGGACACAAGAGACTCTTTGTTATTTGGTTGCAGGGTTGCTTGAGAGAGACCATCTTCATCCTACGCCTCCTATGGATTGATAAACCTTAGGTCATCCACTTGAGGGAAATTTGCTACTGTCCTACAAACCTCTGCACTTGGAGGCCCAACAACGTCTACAAGAAGAAGGTTGTGTAGTAGACATCAAGCTCTTTTCTCGCGCCGTTGCCGGGGAGGTTAGCGCTTGAAGGTATATCTTTAGATCTTGCAATCCAGTCTTTTAGTTTCTTGTTTTATCACTAGTTTAGTTTATAAAAGAAAACTATAAAAAATGGAATTGAGTTTGTCTCATACGCTTCACCTTTTTAATATCTTTCGTGAGTATGATGGAACGGATAATTGTGCTCAAGTGCTAGAAGAAGAAATCTATAAAATGTTTGGCACTAAATATTTGAATGATGAGCATGATTGCAATGTTGTTAGTACGAATTCTTTGAATATCCATGATACTAATGATGATTGCACTAGTTATGATGAAAATGTCTCCTATAAACATGTCAATTTTTGTGGAGTGCATTGGGTTTGTAAGTACACACCAAATAAGGAAGATAGATATTGCAAGAGGCATAAGCGCTTAGAAACTAAATTGTTGCAAGAAAGGCTAGATGATTGTGCTGAAAATTTAAATTATCTTGGCCATACTTGTGAGCTTTGCAATGAACATGATCATTCAGTACTCAATACAAATTGTTTCATGATCGTATCGTGTCCAAAAATTGTGATGACTTGATTTACCTTGCACATCATAATGAACTTAGTTTGCTTATGGGTTACGAAGAAATGAAACGTATAACTAATTATCTTCCAGAATTTGCCTGTTATAAACTTCTTGGATTTGATCTAGAGGAAATTTATATGTATTGTGCGGTGAATTGTATTGAAAATCCTTATATTGCCAACTACATAAAGAAAAGAAAACAAATAGAAGATGACGAGAATACTAATGAAAGGGAAGAGGCTTCCCAATACCCTCCTATTATTTCTTATGATGAATCGGGTAACGAGGAGGAGCCTCCTATTCAACCAATCTCATTAATAAGGAGCTCCAAAAAGAGGATTGAACCCACACATGACGTGGTGAAGAAGAAGAAAAGAAAAAGGAAGAGAGGTAAAAAGATATCTCTCTCAAATAATGCTGCTCCTATTACTATTGTGCCTCATGAAAATATAACTGTGGAAGATAATTATACTTCTTATGATCTTGAATATCTTTTTGGCACTTGCATGGAAAAATATGATAATAGCTATACTATTGGTGCTATCCATACTATTAATGATGAGAGTGATTATGCTTATGATATGAAAAGGCCCAAGCTTGGGGATGCTATGTTTGATGAAGATGATTTTTTTGAGAATATATTTGCTGCAATTAATGTTTGTCCTAAGCTTGGTGATGCTACGTTTAATGAAGATGATATTTTTAGTCTCCCAAGTTTTGATATGCAAATCTATAATGATGATAGCATGCCTCCTACTTATGATGATTATTATGATGATACTTATGCTATAAAAAGTAGTGATTACATTTATAAAACTTGTCATGATTATGGTTACCCCTTCTCTGAACATTACTCTTTTAATGTGGAAACAATTTATAGTATTCGAGTCTCTTATGATACTCCCACTATTCCGAATGAGAAGAATTTTGCTTATGTAGAGAGTAATAAAAATTCTATGCTTGTAGATCATGAAAAGAATGCTTTAGGTACTGGTTATATTGTTGAATTCATTCATGATTCTACTGAAAATTATTATGAGGGAGGAATATATGCTTGTAGGAATTGCAATAATATCAAGTTTCCTCTCTATGTGCTTAAAATCTTGAAGTTATGCTTGTTTTACCTTCCTATGCAAGTTGATTCTTGTTCCCACAAGTTGTTTGCTCACAAAATCCCTATTCATAGGAAGAGGGTTATACCTAAATGTGCTAGTCATATTCTTTATGATGCTCTCTTTATGTTACAATTATCTTTTATGTGAGCATCATTGAAATCATCATGCCTAGCTAGGGGCGTTAAACGATAGCGCTTGTTGGGATGCAACCCAATTTTATTTTTGTTCATTGCTTTTTTCCTGTTTAGTAATAAATAATTCATCTATCCTCTGTTTAGATGTTGTTTTATGCTTTTAATTAGTATTTGTGCCAAGTAGAACCTTTGTGAAGACTTGGGGAAAGTCTTTGCGATCATGCTGTAAAAACAGAAACTTTAGCGCTCACGAGAATTGCTGCCATTTTTATTTGGAGAGTGATATTTAGTTAATTATTTTTCCAAATGATTAATAGATAAATTCCTCAGGTCCAGAAATTTATTTGAGAATTTTATGAGTTCCATAAGTATACGTTTGATCCAGATTACTACAGACTGTTCTGCTTTTGACAGATTCTGTTTTTCATGTGTTGTTTACTTATTTTGATGAATCTATGCCTAGTAAAAGAGTTTATAAACCATAGAGAAGTGGGAATACAGTAAGTTTAACACCAATATAAATAAAGAATTAGTTCATTACAGTACCTTGAAGTGGTGATTTATTTTGTTATACTAACGGAGCTTACGAGTTTTCTGTTAAGTTTTGTGTTGTGAAGTTTTCAAGTTTTGGGTAAGGATTCGATGGACTATGGAATACGGAGTGGAAATAGCCTAAGATTGGGGATGCCCAAGGCACCCCAAGGTAATATTCAAGGATATCCAAGAGCCTAATCTTGGGGATGCCCCGGAAGGCATCCCCTCTTTCGTCTTCGTTCATCGGTAACTTTACTTGGAGCTATATTTTTATTCGCCACATGATATGTGTTTTGCTTGGAGCGTCAATTTATTTTGTTAGAATTTGCTTGCTTTTATTTAGAACAATGTTTTTCATATTTTATTTCAATAAAAGTGGCATTGATAGCCTTTACTATGCCTATTTTAGAAGTCCACATGTTGCTGTTTGAAAACAGAAAGTTTACCGCTGTTGCAATAATTCCCTAGAAAATTCAGAATGTGATAAAATGTTGAAACCTTTTTAATATTAAGATCTGATAAATTTACTACAGTGGGAATTTTATTTCATAATTTTTGGAGCTAGGGAAGTATGGATGTTGCTGCATTCTTCACAGACTGTCCTGTTTAGGCAGATTTCTGTTATGTTTGCATTGTTTGCATATGTTTGCTTCTTTAATGATTCTATTTGAGGATAGGACTATTAAATATGCAGAGGCATTTAGTATGAAATTTTGAATAATAATTTTAGTGATTTGCTACAGTAGAGTACGATAAGGTTTTTGCAATGGTTTATACTAACTTATCTCACGAGTCCTTGTTGAGTTTTGTGTGGATGAAGCTTTTGAGATTTAGGGAGACCGTGATATGAGAGGAATTAAGGAGACACAAAAGCTCAAGCTTGGGGATACCCAAGGCATCCCAAGATAATATTTCAAGAAGTCTCAAGCATCTAAGCTTGGGGATGCCCCGGTTGGCACCCCACCTTTCTTCTTCAACAACTATCGGTTAGTTTTGGTTGATCCTAAGTTTTTGCTTCTTCACATGATGTTTGCCATTCTTAGAATGTAATTTTATTTTATTTTGCTTGCTGTTTGAATAAAGTATTAAGATCTTAAATTATTAAATGTTAGAGAGTCTTCACATAGTTGCATAATTATTCGACTACTCATTGATCTTCACTTATATCTTTCGGAGTAGTTTGTCATTTGCTCTAGTGCTTCACTTATATCTTTTAGAGCATGGTGGTAGTTTTATTTTGAAGAAACAGATGAACTCTCATGCTTCACTTAGATTATTTTGAGAGCCTTAAATAGCATGGTAATTTGCTTAAAATCCTAATATGCTAGGTATTCAAGATTAGTAAAATTTTCTTATGAGTGTTTTGAATACTAAGAGAAGTTTGATGCTTGATGTTTGTTTTGAGATATGGAGGTAATAATATCAAAGTCGTGCTAGTTGAGTAGTTGTGAAATTGAGAAATACTTGTGTTGAAGTTTGCAAGTCCCGTAGCATGCACGTTTGGTAAACATTATGTAACAAATTTGAAACATGAGGTGTTATTTGATTGTCCTCCTTATGAATAGCGGTCGGGGACGAGCGATGGTCTTTTCCTACCAATCTATCCCCCTAGGAGCATGCGCGTAGTGCCGAGGTTTTTGATGACTTGTAGATTTTTGCAATAATTATGTGAGTTCTTTATGACTAATGTTGAGTCCATGGATTATACGCACTCTCACCCTTCCATCCTTGCTAGCCTCTTCGGTACCGTGCATTGCCCTTTCTCACAATGAGAGTTGGTGCAAACTTCGCCGGTGCATCCAAACCCCGTGATATGATACGCTCTTTCACACATAAACCTCCTTATATCTTCCTCAAAACAGCCACCATACCTACCTATTATGGCATTTCCATAGCCATTCCGAGATATATTGCCATGCAACTTTCCACCGTTCCGTTTATTATGACATGCATCATCATTGTCATATTGCTTTGCATGATCATGTAGTTGAAATCGTATTTGTGGCAAAGCCACCGTTCATAATTTTTCATACATGTCACTCTTGATTCATCGCAATCCCGGTACACCACCGGAGGCATTCATATAGAGTCATACTTTGTTCTAGTATCGAGTTGTAAATAAATAGAAGTGTGATGATCATCATTTTCTAGAGCATTGTCCCAAGTGAGGCATAAAAGAAGAGAAAGGCCATAAAAAGGGAAGACCCCAAAAAAGAGAAAGGCCATAAAAAAGGAGAAGGCCCAAAAAAATGAAAAAATGAAAAAGAGAGAAAAAGAGAGAAGGGACAATGCTACTATCCTTTGCCACACTTGTGCTTCAAAGTAGCACCATGATCTTCATGATAGAGCGTCTCTTGTTTTGTCACTTTCATATACTAGTGGGAATTTTTCATTATAGAACTTGGCTTGTATATTCCAACAATGGGCTTCCTCAAGTGCCCTAGGTATTCGTGAGCAAGCAAGTTGGATGCACACCCACTTAGTTTCTTTTGTTGAGCTTTCATACATTTATAGCTCTAGTGCATCCGTTGCATGGCAATCCCTACTCCTTGCATTGACATCAATTGATGGGCATCTCCCTAGGCCATTGATTAGCCTCATCGATGTGAGACTTTCTCCTTTTTGTCTTCTCCACATAACCCATCATCATATTCTATTCCACCCATAGTGCTATGTCCATGGCTCGTGCTCATATATTGCGTGAAAGTTTATAGGTTTGAGATTACTAAAGTATGAAACAATTGCTTGGCTTGTCGTCGGGGTTGTGCATGATGAGAGCATTCTTGTGTGACAAAAATGGAGCATGACTAAACTATATGATTTTGTAGGGATGAACTTTCTTTGGCCATGTTATTTTGAGAGGACATGATTGCTTAGTTAGTATGCTTGAAGTATTATTATTTTTATGTCAATATGAACTTTTATCTTGAATCTTTTGGATCTGAATATTCATGACACAATTAAGAAGAATTACATTAAAATTATGCCAAGTAGCACTCCGCATCAAAAATTCTGTTTTTATAATTTACCTACTCGAGGACGAGCAGGAATTAAGCTTGGGGATGCTTGATACCTCTCCAACGTATCTATAATTTTTGATTGCTCCATCCTATATTATCTACTGTTTTGGATGTTTATGGGCTTTATTATACACTTTTATATCATTTTTGGGACTAACCTATTAAACGGAGGCCCAACCCAGAATTGTTGTTTTTTGCCTATTTCAGTGTTTCGAAGAAAAGGAATATCAAACGGAGTCGAAACGGAATGAAACCAACTGGAGAAGTTATTTTTGGAAGGAAAGCTACTGGAAAAACTTGGAGTGCACGTCAGGAAATCAACGAGGGAGCCACGAGGCAGGGGGGCGCGCCCTCCCCCCTCGTGGGCCCCTCGTGGCTCCCCTGACGTATCTCTTTCACCCATATATACCCACGTACCCTAAAACTATCGAGGAGCACAATAGATTGGGAGTTCCACCGCCAGAAGCCTCCGTAGCCACCGAAAGCCAATCTAGACCCGTTCTGGCACCCTGCCGGAGGGGGAAATCCCTCTCCGGTGGCCATCTTCATCATCCCGGTGCTCTCCATGACGAGGAGGGAGTAGTTCTCCCTCGGGGCTGAGGGTATGTACCAGTAGCTATGTGTTTGATCTCTCTCTCTCTCTCGTGTTCTTGATTTGGCACGATCTTGATGTATCGCGAGCTTTGCTATTATAGTTGGATCTTATGTTTCTCCTCCCCCTCTACTCTCTTGTAATGGATTGAGTTTTCCCTTTGAAGTTATCTTATCGGATTGAGTCTTTAAAGATTTGAGAACACTTGATGTATGTCTTGCCGTGCGTATCTGTGGTGACAATGGGATATCACGTGATTCACTTGATGTATGTTTTGGTGATCAACTTGCGGGTTCCGCCCATGAACCTATGCATAGGGGTTGGCACACGTTTTCGTCGTGATTCTCCGGTAGAAACTTTGGGGCACTCTTTGAGGTTCTATGTGTTGGTTGAATAGATGAATCTGAGATTGTGTGACGCATATCGTATAATCATACCCACGGATACTTGAGGTGACATTGGAGTATCTAGGTGACATTAGGGTTTTGGTTGATTTGTGTCTTAAGGTGTTATTCTAGTACGGACTCTAGGGCTGTTTGTGACACTTATAGGAATAGCCCAACGGATTGATTGAAAAGAATAACTTTGAGGTGGTTTCGTACCCTACCATAATCTCTTCGTTCGTTCTCCGCTATTAGTGACTTTGGAGTGACTCTTTGTTGCATGTTGAGGGATAGTTATATGATACAATTATGTTATTATTGTTGAGAGGACTTGCACTAGTGAAATTATGAGCCCTAGGCCTTGTTTCAACGCATTGCAATACCGTTTACGCTCACTTTTATCATTAGTTACCTTGCTGTTTTTATATTTTCAGATTACAAAAACCTTTATCTACCATCCATTTACCACTTGTATCACCATCTCTTCGCCTAACTAGTGCACCTATACAATTTACCATTGTATTGGGTGTGTTGGGGACACAAGAGACTCTTTGTTATTTGGTTGCAGGGTTGCTTGAGAGAGACCATCTTCATCCTACGCCTCCTACGGATTGATAAACCTTAGGTCATCCACTTGAGGGAAATTTGCTACTGTCCTACAAACCTCTGCACTTGGAGGCCCAACAATGTCTACAAGAAGAAGGTTGTGTAGTAGACATCAGAAGCATATCCCCAAACCTGCCCCAAATGGGACAAAAAATTTACCACGACATGTTGATGCCGCTCCATGATAGCATGCCAAGTTTCATGAATTTCAGACAAGCTTTGGGTTTACTAGAATTTAAAAACCAGGTATCTCAATGTTTGCAGCCGAGTGACCATGGCAGGGTGTTTTACATTCATTCCCATTTCTTGCATGGGACTGATACGTCTCCAATGTATCTATAATTTATGAAGTATTCATGCTATTATGTTATCATTCTTGGGTGTTTTACAATCATTTTATAGTAACTTTATATCATTTTTTGGGACTAACTGATACGTCTTCATCGTATCTATAATTTTTGTTTGTTCCATGCAAATATTCTACAACTTTTATATACTTTTGGAAAAAATTTATACTATTTTTGGGACTAACATATTGATCCAGTGCCCAGTGCCAGTTCCTGTTTGTTGCATGTTTTTTGTTCCACAGAATATCTATATCAAACAGAGTCCAAACGGGATAAAAACTGACAGAGATTTGTTGGAGTATATATGATTTTTTGGAAGAAAAATCCACGCGAGACGGTGCTCGAGGGAGGCACGAGGCAGGGGGGCGCGCCCCACCCCCCTGAGCACGCCCCTGACCCTCGTGGCCACCCCGTAAGGCGGTTGATGCCCTTCTTTCGCCGCAAGAAAGCTAATATCCGGATAGAGATCATGTTAAAATTTCAGCCCAATCGGAGTTACGGATCTCCAGGAATATAAGAAACGGTGAAAGGGTAGAATCTGAGAACGCAGAAATAGAGAGAGACAGAGAGACAGATCCAATCTCGGAGGGGCTCTCGCCCCTCCCATGCCATGGAAGCCAAGGACAAGAGGGGAAACCCTTCTCCCATCTAGGAAGAAGGTCAAGGAAGAAGAAGAAGGAGGGGGGCTCTCTCCCCCTCGCTTCTGGTGGCGCCGGAACGCCGCCGGGGCCATCATCATCACCGCAATCTTCAGCAATAACTTCACCGCCATCATCACCAACTCTTCCCCCCTCTATGCAGCGGTGTAACCTCTCTCTTACCCGCTATAATCTCTACTTAAACATGGTGCTCAACGCTATATATTATTTCCCAATGATGTATGGCTATCCTATGATGTTTGAGTAGATCCGTTTTGTCCTACGGGTTATTTGATGATCATGATTGGTTTGAGTTGCATGTTTTATTATTGGTGCTGTCCTATAGTGCTCTCCGTGTCGCACAAGCGTGAGGGATCCCCGCTGTAGGGTGTTGCAATACGTTCATGATTCGCTTATGGTTGGTGGCGTGAGTTACAGAAGCACAGACCCGAGTAAGTAGGTTGTTTGCGTATGGGATAAAGAGGACTTGATACTTTAATGCTATGGTTGGGTTTTACCTTAATGATCTTTAGTAGTTGCGGATGCTTGCTAGAGTTCCAATCATAAGTGCATATGACCCAGGTAGAGAAAGTATGTTGGCTTATGCCTCTCCCTCATATAAAATTGCAATAATGATTACCGGTCTAGTTATCGATTGCCTAGGGAAAAATAACTTTCTCGTGACAACAAGATCTCTACTAAAACTAATTTAGTTGTGTCTTTATCTAAACAGCCCCTAGATTTTATTTACGTGCTCTTTATATTCTTGCAAACCTATGCAAAAACACCTACAAAGTACTTCTAGTTTCATACTTGTTTCCGGTAAAGCGAACGTCAAGTGTGCGTAGAGTTGTTTCGGTGGTCGATAGAACTTGAGGGAATATTTGCTCTACCTTTAGCTCATCGTTGGGTTCGACACTCTTACTTATCGAAAGAGGCTACAATTGATCCCCTATACTTGTAGGTTATCAAGATCTTTTTCTGGCGCCGTTGCCGGGGAGCAATAGCGTGGGGTGAATATTCTCGTGTGTGCTTGTTTGCTTTATCACTAAGTAATTTTTATTTGCTGTTCTTAGTTGTTATTTATCTTTAGTTATGGATATGGAACATGAAATACCAAAAAAATTAGGTGTACTTGCTGCTCATGGAGACGAGGAACCTCCTAAAATGCTCGATGCTCGTTATGTGAAAGATATTATGTACTACTCCGATAATCCTGAGAAAACCCCATTCAATTATGTAATGGGAGACACATTGGATCAACGTGAATACTTTAGGGATTATCGCTTGACTCAAAAAGGGAAACTATTATGGGATCAAATTTATATGTTGAAGTGGTATGCTAGGCAACTATGCTTGAGATATGATTATACTTGTTGCTCTAGGATGAAGGCTCCACACCTTCCCTTTTCATGCAAAATTAATGATAATGAAACCTTGGCTTCTTATGCTAGAGGTATATATGATTACTATGATGTGGAACAAATAGAAGAATTTGTTGCTTTTAAGGGTGCTTATGAAATTGAATCTTTGTTTGAAAAGTATGAAGCTTTTGATGATGATGTTTATAGGCCTGAAAATTTTGCTGTATTGAAATATTGCTATGAGAATTATGAATACAATTCCTATATTGATGCACTTATTGAGAAAGTCTCCGTTGTCCAAGAAGAGACTAATATTTTGCAGGAGTCTATGGAAGAAGAAATTGATGAAACTATGAGCTCATTGGATGAAAAAGATGATGAGGAGAGCGAAGAACCAAAGGAGGAAGAGCGGATTAGCTACCCGTGCCCACCTTCTAATGAGAGTAACTCTTCAACTCATACATTGTTTAATTTCCCTTCGTGCTTACCGGAGGATGAATGCTATGATGATTGTTATGATCCCGTTGATTCTCTTGAAATATCCCTTTTTGATGATGCTTGCTATGCTTGTGGCCAAGATGCCAATGTGAATTATGCTTATGGAGATGAACTTGCTATAGTTTCTTATGTTAAACATGAAATTGTTGCTATTGCACCCACGCATGATAGTCCTATTATCTTTTTGAATTCTCCCGACTACACTATATCGGAGAAGTTTGCCCTTATTAAGGATTGTATTGATGGGTTGCGTTTTACTACTACACATGATGATTTTGATAGATATAATATGCATGTGCTTTCTTCTCCTACTTGCAATTATTATGAGAGAGGAATTATATCTCCACCTCTCTATGTTTCCAATATGATAAAATTGCAAGAAACTGTTTATACTATGCATTGGCCTTTACTATGTGTGCATGAATTGTTCTTTTATGACATGCCGATGCATAGAAAGAGAGTTAGACTTAGTTGTTGCGTGATATATGTTACTTTGTGCTCACTACTAAATTACAAATCATTGTTAATTAAAATTGGCTTTGATATACCTTGGGATCCGGGTGGATCCATCACTTGAGCACTATATGCCTAGCTTAATGGCTTTAAAGAAAGCGCTGCCAGGGAGACAACCCGGAAGTTTTAGAGATTCATTTATTTCTGTTGTGTGCTTTTATAAAGTTTAAAAAATAAAAATAATGTGCCAAGATTTGCCTTTAGGATGTTTACTTTGCTTGTTGGTTTGTACGGTGTAGGACAGAAACTTTGCTGTAGTGCGTGATTTTACATTTTTTTGCTGGAACGTCAAATGGTTCTGATTCTTTTTGCACTGTCTTTCTATACAAATTGTTTTTGTTCCTAATTTTGGCAGAATTTTTCAAGTACCAGAGATATGGTTAATGTTTAGATTATTATAGACTGTTCTGTTTTAGACAGATTCTGTTTTTGATGCATAGTTTGCTTGTTTTGATGAAACTATCGAATTATATCAGTGGATTAAGCCATGGAAACATTATACTACAGTAGCTATAATGCAAAAACAAAATATGAATTGGTTTGCAACAGTACTTAGAGTAGTGATTTGCTTTATTATACTAATGGATCTTACCGAGTTTTCTGTTGAAGTTTTGTGTGGATGAAGTGTTCGATGATCGAGAAGGTCTCGATGTGAGAAGAAGGAAGAGAGGCAAGAGCTCAAGCTTGGGGATGCCCGAGGCACCCCAAGTAAATATTCAAGGAGACTCAAGCGTCTAAGCTTGGGGATGCCCCGGAAGGCATCCCCTCTTTCTTCAACAAATATCGGTATGTTTTCGGATTCGTTTCGTTCATGTGATATGTGCAAATCTTGGAGCGTCTTTTTCTTTAGTTTTCATTTTTCTTTTATGCACCATGCTGGTATGAGATGGTCCTTGGTTGATTTATAGAATGCTCATTGCACTTCACTTATATATTTTGAGTATGGCTAAGGGAGTCCTGGATTAGGGGGTCTCCGGACAGCCGGACTATATCCTTTGGTTGGACTGTTGGACTATGAAGATACAAGATTGAAGACTTCGTCCCGTGTCCGGATGGGACTCTCCTTGGCGTGGAAGGCAAGCTTGGAAATACGGATATGTAGATCTTCTTCCTTGTAACCGACTCTGTGTACCCCTAGCCCCCTCCGGTGTCTATATAAACCAGAGGGTTTAGTCCGTAGGACGACAACAATCATACCATAGGCTAGCTTCTAGGGTTTAGCCTCTATGATCTCGTGGTAGATCAACTCTTGTAATACTCATATCATCAAGATCAATCAAGCAGGACGTAGGGTATTACCTCAATCAAGAGGGCCCGAACCTGGGTAAACATCGTGTCCCCCGCCTCCTGTTACCATCTGCCTTAGACGCACAGTTCGGGACCCCCTACCCGAGATCCGCCAGTTTTGACACCGACATTGGTGCTTTCATTGAGAGTTCCACTGTGTCGTCATCATAAGGAGGGATAGCTCGTCTCATTGTCGAGAACAACATCACCTCTGGGGAGCCCTGGCTGTAGGCCAAACTCTCTGACTAGGCAGCTTCGTCATGACCGCCCGCTCGGCCGCTGCGCCGACGATGACTTCTCGGGTCATCAAAAATAGCCTCCACATCGGCTCGAAATTCACCGAGCAGATGGATCCAATGGAGCTCTCCTCTTTGAACGAGCTCTTGGATCGCATCGCCGCTCTGGGGGTCGCCACGGACTACGATCGGATTGGTCTTAAACCCGACCAAAGGGAGATTAACTCTCCGCCGGTCACCCATTAGATAGTGGTGGTAGAGGAGCAATGCGGTGATTCTTCCTCTATCCTGAGGACGAACTATGTACGAATTCCCGAGCTCTCCGAGCCGGATACCCGTCCACGGGAGGACATCGCCCTAAACCTGAACCTAGAATCAAGCTGCATGCCGAACCTGCGGGGCAACATCCCGGAGCCCGAACTTCCAAGATTGGAAACTCCCCCGCCCCTGGGTCTCAGATTGGGTCAAGGTCTGGACTTAAATCCACCCACCCACCCAGATATAAACGATCTTTCCCACATTAGGCAAGAGCCCCAAGAGACAGTACATCACTATTGGGCCAGATTCCTCCTTGTAATGAACAAGGTCAAGGACTGTCGCGAGCAAGACGCAATTTTCGTTCTTTTGCAACAATTGCACAGACAAGGGAATCCTCCACGCCATAAGTCGCCGTGACATAGCACACTTCGCTGACTTGGCGGCCATAGTACGGAAGTACTGCGCGATGAAAAGCGCCTGGAAAACCCAAACAAAATTTTGGGATAATCCGGCTCTGACAAAACCCCCAGTCCGAACTAAAAGGATGCACTCTCATAAGTCGCCCGACTCAATTACAAAGAAGCAAAAGCCCACTACAGGGCGTGGAACCGTATTGGAGGGATGGCTTAACGGGCCCTGCAAAATTCATAGACTCATAGTACAACGGATACCATACCAACACACAACCTTAGAGCATGTTGGGTACTCCGCAGGTGGCCAAGAGCGGTGAGGATCTCCTCACTCAAAACATCGCAGAGCACCATCCCATGGATAACAATATAGTATTGATAGTCTTCGAGACCTTCGCCTCAAATAATAGGCGTAAGCAAGCACTCTGCAGCCTTGTCGAAGTCTGCCACGTGGCAGCAATAAATCCGTGGAGCGACACGGCTATCACCTTCAATGCCAGTGACGAACCTAAATTCCGAACAGCCCGAGCACCAGCCGCCTTGGTCCTCAGTCCAATTGTGGACGGCTTTAGGCTTACAAAAGTGCTCATGGATGGCGGCATCGGATTAAACCTCATTTATGAGGAGACTCTTCAAAAAATGGAAATAGACAGAAACCTTATTGAGCAAAGCAGCACGACCTTCCGAGGAATCATCCCTAGTCGGGAGGCACGTTGCGCTGGGAAAATCACACCAGATGTGGTATTCGGCACTCCGGAGAATTACAGGTCCGAAGAAATTACATTCCAAGTGGCCCCGTTCAGTAGCGGATACCATGCCCTTCTAGGGCGGGAGGCATTCACGATCTTCCAAGCCATACCCCATTACAGGTACATGAAGCTCAAAATGCCCGGGCCCAATGGAATCATCACTCTAGCTAGTGATTCGGACATAGCACTCCGTGCCGAGAACAAAACAGCCGCATTGGCCCTCGAGGCATTATCCGAAGCCCTTGTGGCGGAGGAATTAACCACGCTGCGCTCCACAGTGGACAGGGATGACGTGATACTCGACAAAAGATCCAAGTCCACCTCTTTTAAACTAGCGGATGAAATAGTCAAATTCCAAGTCCATCCAACGAACCCCACAAAAACAACATCCATCGGGGCACAGTTAAACCCCGCTGTAGACGCCGCACTACGGGAGTTCCTGCGCGAGAATTGGGACATATTCGCCTGGCATCCTTCAGACATGCCAGGAATCCCACGCAGGCTGGCCGAGCATAGCCTTAACATTCTAAAGGGATTCAAGCCGGTCAAGCAGACTCTTCGGTGTTTCTCTGAACCTAAGCGACAAGCCATGGGAGAGGAGCTAGCCAAGTTACTGGAGGCCATATTCATTAGAGAAATAAAGCATCCGGACTGGCTAGCAAACCTGGTGATGGTACCAAAGAAGGACAAATCCTCGCACCTATGTGTCGACTTCAAGGACCTTAATAAGGCTTTCCCAAAGGATCCCTTCCCCCTCCCTCGCATCGATCAAATTATCGATGCTACCGCAGGACACGACTCATTGTGCTTCCTCGATGCATACTTCGGTTACCACCACATTAAGATGGAGGATTCCGATCAAGCCGCAACGGCATTTATCACTCCATATGGCCCCTTCTGTTTTAACACAATGCCCTTTGGGCTCAAAAACGCCGGCGCAACGTATCAGCGCATGATTCAGACATGTCTGGAAAAGCAGATCCGCAAAACAGTGGAGGCATACGTCGATGATGTGGTCGTTAAAACCAGACACATCGACTACTTAATAGACGACTTGAGGCTCACGTTCAATAATCTCCGAACATACGACATTAAGCTCAATCCGGAAAAATGCGTTTTCGGTGTACCCGCCAGAAAGCTCCTGGGCTTCATCATCTCCAGTAGAGGAATTGAAGAAAATCCGGCTAAAATCCAAGCTCTATCGTAGTTGGCTATCCCAACTGACCTCAAGCAAATCCAGAAGTTAACTGGATGTTGCTACCTCTTGAGCACTGCGTTGGTTTTCCCCGAAGAGGAAGGGATGATGTAGCAAAGTAGCGTAAGTATTTCCCTCAGTTTTTGAGAACCAAGGTATCAATCCAGCAGGAGGCTACGTGCGAGTCCCTTGTACCTGCACAAAACAAATAAATCCTCATAACCAACGCAAATAGGGGTTGTCAATCCCTATAAGGCCACTTACGAGAGTGAGATCTGATAGATATGATAAGATAATATTTTTGGTATTTTTATGGTAAAAGATGCAAAGTAAAATAAAGGCAAAGTAAATAGCAAAGGAAATAACTAAGTAGTAGGAGATCAATATGATAAAGATAGACCCGGGGGCCATAGGTTTCACTAGTGGCTTCTCTCGAGAGCATAAGTATTCTACGGTGGGTGAATAAATTACTGTTGAGCAATTGACAAAATTGAGCATAGTTATGAGAATATCTAGGCATGATCATGTATATAGGCATCACGTCCGAGACAAGTAGACCGACTCCTGCCTGCATCTACTACTATTACTCCACTCATCGACCGCTATCCAGCATGCATCTAGAGTATTAAGTTAAAAACAGAGTAACGCCTTAAGCAAGATGACATGATGTAGAGGGATAAACTCATGCAATATGATGAAAACCCCATCTTGTTATCCTCGATGGAAACAATACAATACGTGCCTTGCTGCCCCTACTGTCACTGGGAAAGGACACCGCAAGATTGAACCCAAAGCTAAGCACTTCTCCCATTGCAAGAAAGATCAATCTAGTAGGCCAAACCAAATTGATAATTCGAAGAGACTTGCAAAGATAACCAATCATACATAAAAGAATTCAGAGAAGATTCAAATATTATTCATAGATAGACTTGATCATAAACCCACAATTCATCGGTCTCAACAAACACACCGCAAAAAGAAGATTACATCGAATAGTTCTCCACAAGAGAGGGGGAGAACGTTGTATTGAGATCCAAAAAGAGAGAAGAAGCCATCTAGCTACTAACTATGGACCCGTAGGTCTGAGGTAAAGTACTCACACTTCATCAGAGCGGCTATGGTGTTGATGTAGAAGCCCTCCGTGATCGATGCCCCCTCCGGCGGAACTCCGGAACAGGCCCCAAGATGGGATCACGTGGATACATAAAGTTACGGCGGTGGAATTAGGGTTTTGGATCCGTATCTGATCGTTTGGGGGTACGTGGATATATATAGGAGGAAGGAGTACGTCGGTGGAGCAACCGGGGGCCCACGAGGGTGGAGGGCGCGCCTAGGGTAGGCAGGCGCGCCCCCTATCTCGTGGCCTCCAGTTTTATTTCTTGACGTAGGGTCCAAGTCTCCCTGGTCTTATTCGTTGAGAAAATCACGTTCCGAAGGTTTCATTCCGTTTGGACTCCGTTTGATATTCCTTTTCTTCGAAACCCTAAAACAGGCAAAAAACAACAATTTTGGGCTGGGCCTCCGGTTAATAGGTTAGTCCCAAAAATAATATAAAAGTGGATAATAAAGCCCAATAATGTACAAAATAGTAGATAATATAGCATGGAGCAATCAAAAATTATAGATACGTTGGAGACGTATCAAGCATCCCCAAGCTTAATTCCTACTCGTCCTCGAGTAGGTAAATGATAAAAACAGATTTTTGATGCGGAGTGCTACTTGGCATACTTTTAATGTAATTCTTCTTAATTGTGGTATGAATATTCAGATTTGAAATATTCAAGACAAAAGTTCATATTGACATACAAATAATAATACTTCAAGCATACTAACAAAGCAATTATGTCTTCTCAAAATAACCTGGCTAAAGAAAGTTATCCCTACAAAATCATATAGTCTGGCTATGCTCTATCTTCACCACACAAAATATTTAAATCATGCACAACCCCAATGACAAGCCAAGCAATTGTTTCATACTTTTGACATTCTCAAAACTTTTTCAATCTTCACGCAATACATGAGCGTGAGCCATGGATATAGCACTATAGGTGGAATAGAGTGGTGGTTGTGGAGAAGACAAAAAGGGAGAATATAGTCTCACATCAACTAGGCGTATCAACGGGCTATGGAGATGCCCATCAATAGATATCAATGTGAGTGAGTAGGGATTGTCATGCAACGGATGCACTAGAGCTATAAGTATATGAAAGCTCAAAAAGAAACTAAGTGGGTGTGCATCCAAGTTGCTTTCTCATGAAGTCCTAGGGCATTTTGAGGAAGCCCATCATTGGAATATACAATCCAAGTTCTATAATGCAAGATTTCCACTAGTATATGAAAGTGATAACATGAGAGACTCTCTACTATGAAGATCATGGTGCTACTTTGAAGCAAAAGTGTGGTAAAAGGATAGTAACATTGTCCCTTCTCTCTTTTTCTCTCTTTTTTATTTGGGCCTTTTCTCTTTTTTTATGGCCTCTTTTTTTTCGTCCGGAGTCTCATCCCGACTTGTGGGGGAATCATAGTCTCCATCACCCTTTCCTCACTAGGACAATGCTCTAGTAATGATGATCATCACACTTTTATTTTTCTTACAACTCAACAATTACAACTCGATACTTAGAACAAAATATGACTCTATATGAATGCCTCCGGCGGTGTACCGGGATATGCAATGATTCATGAGTGACATGTATGAAAGAATTATGAATGGTGGCTTTGCCACAAATATGATGTCAACTACATGATCATGCTAAGCAATATGACAATGATGGAGTGTGTCATAATAAAAGGAACGGTGGAAAGTTGCATGGCAATATATCTCGGAATGGCTATGGAAATGCCATAATAGGTAGGTATGGTGGCTGTTTTGAGGAAGGTATATGGTGGGTGTATGATACGGGCGAAAGGTGCGGGGTATTAGAGAGGCTAGCAAAGGTGGAAGGGTGAGAAAAGTGCGTATAATCCATGGACTCAACATTAGTCATAAAGGACTCATATACTTATTGCAAAAATCTACAAGTTATCAAAGCAAAGTATTATGTTCATGCTCCTAGGGGGATAGATTGGTAGGAAAAGACCATCACTCGTCCCCGACCGCCACTCATAAGGAAGGCAATCAAAAAATAAATCATGCTCTGACTTCATCACATAACGGTTCACCATACGTGCATGCTATGGGAATCACAAGCTTCAACACAAGTATTTCTCAAATTCACAACTACTCAATTAGCATGACTTTAATATCACCATCTTCATATCTCAAAATAATTATCAAGTATGAAACTTATCATAATATTCAACTCATAAGAGAATTTTATTCTTCTTGAATACCTAGCATATTAGGATTTAAAGCAAATTACCATGACATTAAGACTCTCGAAATAATCTAAGTGAAGCATGAGAGGTCAATAGTTTCTATAAAACAAATCCACCACCGTGCTCTAAAAGTTATAAGTGAAGTACTAGAGCAAAATTATATAACTCAAAATATATAAGCGAAGCACATAGAGTATTCTAAATAATTCTAAATCATGTATGGCTCTCTCAAAAGGTGTGTACAGCAAGGATGATTGTGGTAAACTAAAAAGCAAAGACTCAAATAATACAATACGCTCCAAGCAAAACACATATCATGTGGCGAATAAAAATATAGCTCCAAGTAAAGTTACCGATAGAAGTAGACGAAAGAGGGGATGCCTTCCGGGGCATCCCCAAGATTTGGCTTTTAGGTGTCCTTAGATTATCTTGGGGGTGCCATGGGCATCCCCAAGCTTAGGCTCTTGCCACTCCTTTTTCCATAATCCATCAAATCTTTACCCAAAACTTGAAAACTTCACAACACAAAACTTAAAGTTGAAAATCTCGTGAGCTCCGTTAGCGAAAGAAAAATAAAAGACAACTTCAAGGTACTGTAATGAACTCATTATTTATTTATATTGGTGTTATACATACTGTATTCCAACTTCTCTATGGTTTATAAACTATTTTACTAGCCATAGATTCATCAAAATAAGCAAACAACACACGAAAAACAAAATCTGTCAAAAACAGAACAGTCTGTAGTAATCTGTAGCTAGCGCAGGATCTGGAACCCCACAAATTCTAAAACGTGAGGAATTTATCTATTAATCATCTGCAAAAATAATTAACTAAATATCACTTTGCAAATAAAAATGCCAGTAGTTCTCGTGAGAGCTAAAGTTTCTATTTTTTACAGCAAGTTTAACAAGACTTTCCCCAAGTCTTCCCAACGGTTCTACTTGGCACAAACACTAATTAAACACAAAAAACACAACCAAAACAGAGGCTAGATAAATTATTTTTTACTAAACAGGAGCAAAAAGCAAGGACTAAAAATAAAATTGGGTTGCCTCCCAACAAGCGCTATCATTTAACGCCCCTAGCTAGGCATAACAAGCAAGAATAGATCTAGGTATTGCCATCTTTGCTAGGCAATCCATAAATGGCTCTCATAATAGATTCATAAGGTAATTTAATTTTATTTCTAGAAAAGTGTTCCATGCCTTTCCTTAATGGAAATTGGAATCTAATATTTCCTTCCTTCATATCAATAGTTGCACCAATCGTTCTAAGGAAAGGTCTACCAAGAATAATAGGACATGAAGGATTGCAATCTATGTCAAGAACAATAAAATCTACGGGCACATAATTCCTATTTGCAACAATAAGAACATCATTAATTCTTCCCATAGGTTTCTTAATAGTGGAATCCGCATGGTGCAAGTTTAGAGAGCAATCATCAAAATCACGGAAACCTAACAAATCACACAAAGTCTTTGGAATCGTGGAAACACTAGCACCCAAATCACATAAATCATAGCATTCATGATATTTAATTTTAATTTTAATAGTTGGTTCCCACTCATCATAAAGTTTTCTAGGGATAGAAACTTCCAATTCAAGTTTTTCTTCATAAGATTGCATCAAGGCATCAACGATATGTTTAGTAAACTCTTTATTTTAACTATAAGCGTGAGGAGAATTTAGCACGAATTGCAACAAGGAAATACAATCAATCAAAGAGAAATTTTCATAGTTAAATTCCTTGAAATTCATAATAGTGGGTTTAGCAACATCTAGGGTTTTAATTTCTTCAATCCCACTTTTATCAAATTTAGCATCAAGATCAACAAATTCCGAATTCTTGGAACGCCTTCTAGGTAAAGGTGGATCATATTCAGTCCCATCATTATCAGGATTCATATTTCAAAACAAAGATTTAATAGGGGACACATCAATAACTTTTAGATCTTCATCTTTATTTTCATAGGAACTAGAAGAACACGCTCTTATAAAGGCATCTTTCTTAGCACACATCCTAGAGGTTCTTTCTTTGCACTCATCAATGGAAATTCTCATGGCTTTGAGAGACTCATTGATATCATGCTTAGGTGGAATAGATCTAAGTTTCAAAGAATCAACATCAAGAGAAATTCTATCAACGTTCCTAGCCAAATCATCAATCTTAAGCAATTTTTCTTCAATCATAGCATTAAAATTCTTTTGCGAAGTAATAAATTCTTTAATATTAGATTCAAAATCAGAGGGCATCTTATTATAATTTCCATAAGAATTGTTGTAGGAATTACCATAATTGTTAGAGGGATTACTAGGATAAGGCCTAGGATTCAAATTTCCTCTATACGCGTTGTTACCAAAATTGTTCCTACCAAAAAAATTCACATCCATAGATTCATTATTATTCTCAATCAAAGTAGACAAGGGCATATCATTAGGATCAGAAGAAACACTCTTATTAGCAAATAATTTCATAAGTTCATCCATCTTTACACTCAAAACATTAATTTCTTCTATCGCATGCACCTTTTTATTAGTAGATCTTTCAGTATGCCATTGAGAATAATTAACCATAATATTATCTAGGAGTTTAGTAGATTCTCCTAAAGTGATTTCCATAAAAGTGCCTCCCGTGGCCGAATCTAAAAGATTTCTAGAAGCAAAATTCAATCCGGCATAATTTTTTTTGTATAATCATCCACAAATTTAAACCATGAGTAGGGCAATTACGTATCATTAATTTCATTCTCTCCCAAGCTTGTGCAACATGTTCATGATCAAGTTTCTTAAAATTCATAATATCGTTTCTAAGAGAGATGATCTTAGCGGGAGGAAAATACTTCGAGATAAAAGCATCTTTGCACTTGTTCCATGAATCAATACTATTTTTAGGCAAAGACGAAAACCAAGCTTTAGCATGATCTCTAAGCGAAAAAGGAAATAGCTTCAATTTAACAATATCATTATCCACATCTTTCTTCTTTTGCATATCACACAAATCAACAAAGCTATTTATATGGGTAGCGACATCTTCACTAGGAAGGCCGGAAAACGGATCTTTCATGACAAGATTCAGCAAAGCAGTATTAATTTCACAAGATTCAGCATCGGTAAGAGGAGCAATCGGAGTGCTAATAAAATCATTATTGTTGGTATTGGTGAAGTCACACAATTTAGTATTTTCTTGAGCCATCGTGACAAGCAAGCAAACTAACACACAAGCAAATAGAAAGCAAGCGGGCAAAAAGAGGCAAATAGAGAAAGAGAGGGAGGATAGAGAGAGATAGAGGGCGAATAAAACGACAAGGGTGAAGTGGGGGAGAGGAAAATGAGAGGCAAATGGCAAATAATGTAATGTGGGAGATAAGGGTATGTGATGGGTACTTGGTATGTTGACTTTTGCGTAGACCTCCCCGGCAACGGCGCCAGAAATCCTTCTTGCTACCTCTTGAGCACTGCGTTGGTTTTCCCTGAAGAGGAAGGGATGATGCAGCAAAGTAGCGTAAGTATTTCCCTCAATTTTTGAGAACCAAGGTATCAATCCAGTAGGAGGCTACGCGCGAGTCCCTCGTACCTGCACAAAACAAATAAATCCTCGCAACCAACGCAAATAGGGGTTGTCAATCCCTATAAGGCCACTTACGAGAGTGAGATCTGATAGATATGATAAGATAATATTTTTGGTATTTTTATGATAAAAGATGCAAAGTAAAGTAAAGGCAAAGTAAATAGCAAAGGAAATAACTAAGTAGTAGGAGATCAATATGATAAAGATAGACCCGGGGGCCATAGGTTTCACTAGTGGCTTCTCTCGAGAGCATAAGTATTCTATGGTGGGTGAACAAATTACTGTTGAGCAATTGACAGAATTGAGCATAGTTATGAGAATATCTAGGTATGATCATGTATATAGGCATCACATCCGAGACAACACTACAAAAAAATACACTTCCATGATGATACGTGTTTGTCACAGTAGGTCGCTTTTTTTGTCATGCATGTACATCCATGACAAATTTATGACAGAATCAAGATAGTCATACCTGTGCTGTCGTAGAAGTGTTCCATGACATTACCAAAATTATCATCATGGAAGTGTCCACTTCCATGATGATAAATCTCGCATCACAGAAGTGCTTTCATCAAGGGTGACCGACACGTGGCATCCACCATAACGGAACGCCGTTAAGCTATCGGGTCGGGTTTTGGATACGATAACCCGTTAACAGCCCTGACCAATGGGGATTTTCCACGTGTAAAATCATCATTGGCTGGAGGAAACACGTGTCGGCTCATCGTTGGGACATATGTCAACCACTCATTGGATGGAAGGCGCCTATGATACGTCGACACGTGGCACGGCCCAATAGAGGCCCATTCCTGCGAAAAGGCCGGCCCGTTTGACTTGGTCAAAAGCTGGCGGGCTAGCCCATGGAAAGCCTGTTAACGTCCTGTTCGAATATAGCCCATTTACAGCCTGCTAACCCAAGGCCCGTTACACCCTATCCGAATTAGGCCCAGTAGCGTCATCTGGGCCATCCAATATGATTCTAGCCTGTTTTCACTTCTGGCCCATGTATGGCCCATGACGTCTTTCGGCCCATATGAGGCCCTATGTAACTCTTGGCCTACTAACGGACCATGGAGAAACTGGGCCGTAATGAATAGTGTATCACTTTACACCCATTAACGGCCTGTGGTGAAACTGGCCCGTAATGAACAGTGTATCACTTTATACCCATTAACGGCCCGTTATTCTGTTGGGCCATTTCCAGCCCATGTTATCTTTCGGCATTCTCAGAGCCCATTTATTCTTGGGCTCATTTCCAGCATTCGTTTACTTACGGCCCATTATTGTCATTTTCTGCTTGTGGGCCAAATTCAGCCCGTGGTTACAGTCGGCCCGTTTATGGTTCGTTAATACGTTGGGCCGATTTCATAGCATCATCAAATACGGCCTATTAACGATGGCCCGTTATGGTCGGCCCATGAACGGACGATTCCAACTCTAGCCCGTTTACGACCATAATGCGGTCTGTTTGGCCCATGTTTGGCCAATCGATTATACGGCCCGTATAAGGCCCATTGATAATACGGCCCGCAGAAGGCCCATTGTTTCTACGGCCCGTAGAAGGCCCATTGTTTCTATGGCCGGTAGAAGGCCCACTATTTCTACGGCCAGTAGGAGGCCCAGTGTCACTACAGTAAATATTAGGCCATGGTTATTGTGGCCTAGTTTTAAAAAATAGGTTATTGCAGCCACTAGCTAACCGCGGAAAAAGAACTGCAATGACTACAAGCAAACAAATAAACAAGACAACAAGGAAATAAATAAGCAAGCAACTAACGCTAGGCTATCACGGTTATTACACATATTACATCCACTGGGCATCAAAGTTCGCCACCAGTGCAAATATAGGGAACAAAGCAGCATATCACATACACTAGTTGTCAAAGTTGGCGACCAGCGCAAATAAACGCCGCAGCAAAACAAATCCAGAACTGAAACCACTTCAGAAGATCTCAAGAAACAATATCCTGGGTACCCATAATGCTGACAAGATGCTTAGCAAGCTTATTAACTTTCTCTTGTTTGGCGCTTAAATCCTCCAGCGCTTGCTGTTGCACCAGAAAATATGCATCTAAATTCTGCAAGGATTTCCTTAGTCCTTCAGCTTCCTGTCGCAGCACATCTGATCGATGTATTTCAACTTGAAGTTGAGACTCAAGAAGACAAACTGATTCAGGCAGCAAGTTCGAAGAGCTTGTGCCAGCAGTAGTGGCCAGTAACTCAAACACTACATCAAGACAAGACTTTTGGGTTCCCTCACTGTCGTCAAGATAGTTTTTATCAGCTTTCTTGGAGACCAACAGGGATGTCTCACTATCTTGAACCTTATCTGCATTACTTCCTTTACCATTGGATAACGTGGTACTGTTCTCCAATATTTTGTCCGCATTCTAAAAAGAAACAAGCAGACACATCACATGTTTACCATGTTGTATATGAAACTCATTTTGGTAAATGAGTTCAGTAGTAAAGTGGACAGGATAACAGCATGAAACAAACATGTCTATGTACCATGGTCACTTTATGGTCTATACCATTCTAGTTTTTGTTGCCAAATCAAGATAGAGACACAGTTCAAATAATATTTGTTCAATACAAAGCAGAATAGACAGAATATAAGTGTGGGTAAATATAGAGCAATACCAACACTTGTAATGTGCATGACATGAGAACATAACTGTTTATTCAATTGAAACTGAAATCAACATAGAGCAGGTTACAACAGCAAACCAGTTAAAGAAACAGGTTTAAAACATACCTGTTGCGGCATTGGAGTTTCAATTCCATCCTTCAAATTTGAAAATAGTTGGTATGAGCAAATACAGTCATGCAAGAGCAAAGGCGTATGAACCATAGCTACAGAACCTGACCTGAGAACAAATCTTCTTCTCCTTTAAGCGCTGAGTTGGGATTCGGAGTGGTCGTCCTCGTGCTTTGGGCACTGCAGTTCCCTTACTAACTGCTCGTGTTTGGGTGCTCTATGGTGGAGACGGTCCTGTGTCAAATGGAACTGGGTTACTATCTGCCGGGGTTGGGGTTAGAAGGGGTGTAGCTGGTTCTGTGTCCAACTAGGTAGGGGTACAATCTGCGGGAGTCTGGGTTATGTGTGGTGGATCTGGTCCTTGGGAAAGTACAACCGCGGTTCTATCTGCATCAACTGGTAGCACTATCTTTTCTGAAGACCGTGTTGTTACTCCCTTAGATACTGCCATCACGCTCTCCAATTCAAATGGCTGAGAAACAAGAAAAGTAATTGAAAGTATAGACATTGTATGATAGACAGGTGCAATGGATAGTGGGGAATAAAAGAGGGCATGAAATAATTCATATTTATGTTGTCTAACCAAACAGGATAGCATGACACAATTTCACATATATGATGGCTAACTAAACATGATAGCATGACACAATTTCACATTATGATGGCTAACTAAAAAAGATGGAAAGACATAGTTCAAAATATGAGACTATGTAAATAGGATGACATGACATAACTATATAATGTGTTTATTAAATAGGTTGGCATGCCATAATTCACATACATTCACGGATAGAATGCCATAATTCAAAATATGATGACTGTAAACACTAAACAAGATGAGATGATATAACTATATGATGTCTTTATTAAATGGGTTGCCATGCCATAATTTAGATAGATGATGTGTATGTACTATGTAAACATGATGGCATGATATAATTCAAATATATGATTTATATAGTAAGCAAGTAAGCAGATGGCAATCCATATATGATGTAAAAACTAAGCAATGCAAGACAACATGCATGACATGGGTAATATAACCCTGCCAAGTTTGAGCATAGACCTCAGGGGGAAAATAGGACTGGTCATCAGTCTCTGAATCCTCCTCTGAGGAGCTCTCTGTAACCAGCAAGATGTCTGCTTCAGCAGGTAGCATTGTCTGCTCTGAATACCTTGTTTTCACTCCAGATACTTCCATCACCGCTTCAAATGGCTGATGCACAAGAAGAGTAGTTGAATATACAAACGTTGTCGCCAAATGGAACACGTAATACAAAAAAATGATAGCATGATATAATTCACATACATGATGATTGGCTAAACAGCATGGCATTGCATAATTCACATATATAATGCCTTTGCAACAAGATAGCATTGTATAATTCACATATATAATGTCTTGCAACAAGATGGCAATGCATAATTCACATATATGGTAATTAGACACTGAACAGGTGGCATTCACACAAAGCATGTCTAAACTAATCAAATGACATAGCAATGCGAGACACCATACGCATGATATGAGCAACATAACCCTGCCAAGTTAGAGCATACACCTCGGGGGGGATAGGACTGGTCATCTGTCTCTGAATCCTCCTCTGAGGAGCTATCCGTAACCAGCGAGATATGCGCTTTGTCAGATAGCATAGTCTGCTCTGAAGACCTTGTTTTCACTCCAGAATTTTCCATCACCGTGTCAAATGCCTGATGCACACGAAGAGCAGTTGAATGTAATAACATTGTTGACAAATTTAATATGTAACGAAAAAAAGGATGGCCTGATATAATTTACATATAAGATGACTGGCTAAGAAGGATGGCATTGCAAAATTCACATATATGATGCCTAGCTAAACAAGATGGCGTTGCATAATTCACATAAATGATGAATAAACTAAACAGATGGCATTCACACAAAGGATGTCTAAACTAAGCAGATGACATGTTTTATGTATAAAGTAAGCAATGCAAGACACCATATGCATGATATAACCAACATCAGCATGCCAAGTTAGAGCGAAGACCTCAGGGGGTAAATAGGAGTTGTATTCTCCTTCTGAATCCCCCTCAGAACAGATATCTTCCTCTCGATTACAATCCAAAATGCGTGGAGGGGGGCTGCCTTTGCGCCTACCATGGAGTGATGTCTGCATGAAATTTTATTGCCACACAAGGCTCGTCTCTTTTGCTCTACATGTTCAGTTCCATTGTTTACGATAACTGTCATGCATAGGAATAAAACATAGTGAGATTATGTAAGGAGTGCGTGCAGAAATCCAGAGTGATGGTAGCAACCTGTGGATAGACCTAAACCAATAATAGCAGGCAGATAATGGCTTCAGTTAAAAAATATAGATAATGGCTTCTTTACTGTTTGTTTCCCACCCAACATGAAACTCATAGTAGACACCGGAGATTAACCAGATAGTAGATAGATACTATTGATAGCGGCCCCGATATGTACCCCATAACCATTTAAAACTCAAGTTTGACCATTAGTTTGGAGCTGACTCAGAGTCTAATCGGTGAACAGGACGATAAAGTAGCATGTAATATTAAGCGATGCATAACGTAAGCAGACACGAAAGAGTGCGACCTCTCTTGCGGACCCGTGTAGTCCTCGAGGTCATTTGCTCGGTTGATGATGGTAGTGCAGTTTTCATGGCTGCCAGCGGCGGGGAAGAAGATATGAGGCGGCGAAAGACAGTCTGGAGGCCGGATCCCTACTGTGCTGGACCCTTCTGTTGTTGGAGCAGCTGAGCTGGGGTGGACGACGATGCAACAGGAGCGGGACAAACCACGCAAGGTTTTCTTTGACAACTATCTGTAAGAGAAGTAATTCTATAAGGGCTCGTTTGAATTGGAGGATTACAACAATGTAGGGATAGGAAATAGACAGGAATAGGGTAGGAATGCACGTGCAAAACAGAGAATTTAAAAACACAGGATTTCTGCCAATCTGGGTGTTTGATTCACAACAATTGGAAGATCACAGGATGCAAAGAAGCATGGTGAGATTAAGTCAAACCACAAGAAAATGTACGGTTATAATGCTATTATGCTACTATCTCTTAGTCGTGTGCTTCATGAATAGGAATTTGAAAAGGAGGACAAGTGAAAATTAAAATTCCTACGTTTTTTCTTTCAAGGAGACACTAAAGGAACAAATCCGTGTGCTCAATGGACAATATATATAACATGTAGAGTAAAAAAGAGATGCAACAAGTGTACAACCTCTTTGGCGAAGCCATGTCGATCTTAGAGTGATTGGGTTGGCCAGTGAGGATGCTCCGGCTGACTTGGCTGTTGGAGGAGGGGAAGAAGATCTTAGGCGTCTGGAGATGGAGCCCGAGGTACTGCTCCGCTGTGACGGAGGGTTTCGTTGTTGGAGCAGCTCCGCTGAGTTGTACGACACCAAGGCTGAAGCAGGATAAGAGAGACAACAAACAACGTTAACCTGAGTGGAATTCTAATAGCATCTCCAATACATGACGTAAATACATAACCACAAAGTGCTAGATGTAAAATACACCAGCCGCTCATCTCTGAACTTAACTATCGAAACTGAATTTAACTGTCGAAACTGAACTTAACTGTCGAAACTAAACTTAACTGTCGAAACTGAATTTTGCTGTCGAAACTGAATTTTGCTGTCAAAACTGGACGCACTAGCAAGGTGAGGCTACACGTCGGTCGACTGACTTTTTCATCTCTGGCCAGTCGATTTTCCAGCCGTTGGATACAAAATCAAGGGCCTGCGGTTCATCTTCAACCTCCACCCCCCTGAGCCGGCCAAACAGCAGCCCCCCGCCGCCCGCGGTGCGCCACCCCGCCCGCCCCGAAAACACTCCCCATCGCCGGTCCGCCGCCGCCCCGGCCATCCCGCTAGGCCCCCCCATGCCGAGCTTTTTCTCCGTCGATCCCCACGCCACCGCCCTGCCAACGCCCCACCACCGCCGGCGACCACCACCCCATCCTGAACCCTAAGATAGATAGTGGGGTACCTCTCCGGCGAGCCCCCTTCCCGCTGCGGTTGGTTCTTCCTTCACCCCGGCGGCATCGGAGTGAAGTGTAGCTAAATCGGAGCAGCATCGCAAGCAAGAGCAAGAGCGAGAGCAGCAACGCGAGCAAGAGCAATAGCAAGAGCAAACCAGGCAGGGGACCGAGAGCAAGAGCAGAGCAGCAGCGCGAGCAAGAGCTAAAGAAGTAGCAGGTCCTACTGATGTGGACGTCATCACCGAGGGAGCGACGCCATGGAGGAAGTGTCCGGCGATGCCGCCGTGGATGGAGCCGTGCCGTGTCGGCTCGGGACCGAGCGCCGGCAGCACCGTGAGATCGAATCAAGAAGAAAATGCGGCGATTAGTGTACAACCTCTTTGGTGGCGCCGATTAGGCCGCAACTTCATCCGAGGAAACGGTGATGATGATGCTCTTCCGGTGGTGCAGGTGAAGACGGCGGTGTGGGAATGGAGGTGGCGCGAAAGACGAGGGGAACATCAGGGCAGCTCCTTGGAGGTGGAGGATGGGGTGGCTGAACCGGCGGGACGATGAGATCGATGACGGATCCTCATCCAGTACGGTGGATGAGGGACGTCGAGGTGTTGTTGTGGACGACGTCATCGGGGAAGAGGCTCCGGCTGGGTGGCGGACGGAGCAGGGTGTGGGGTTTCATCGCGGGTTTTCGCGGCCTCAGTGTACGAATGGGTGGGCGGATGGGATGGCAGTGGGGAACCATGGCTTAGAGACGCGCTTGTCCGAAATGTGGGGTAAGTTACGAAAGTACCCCCACCGATTTGAGGCGGTTCTTTCGGTTCAGGGGTACCATGGGCATTTCGCGTGTCGGGATTTCACAGGAGGTGGGAGTTTTCGCGCGCGTTGTAATTTCGGAATAGCAAGGCGCGGGTTGAGATGGAGGGAGTTGTTGGAGCACAACGAGACAAAGATATATCTTAAATATTTCGGGCTAACAAGGCGTGGGTTGAAGTTTCCAGACAAGCCTAACATGTACTGTACCAAATCAATGCGCCCTACAAATGTCATTCAAAACTTTGAATTCATGTTGTGTTCAATTAAAATATTTCGCTACATGTATAATGCATGCAACCTACTACTCAAATGAACATTTTAGTGCATTCCAAACGTATATACTACCGCTTCAATATGAAATAAATTTGAATTCGTTTCTCTATTTGAATAAGATCTGCAGTAATGATTGTTGTGAAGTCAAAGCATTTGAATTCGTTTCTCTGTTTTAATAAGATCTACAATCATCATTATTGTCAAGTTAAACCATCGTTTGTGTATTATCTTCACAGCACACCACGTGATTAGTCTCGAGTTACATATGAACTATGTGTACTATATGAACTCGAACTAGATTTTTTGAATCCACTTTATTTTGATTTCAAATCACATTACATTTCTAGCTCTAGCTAGATCTTCATAATCTAAACCATGTCTCATATGTATAATGTGTTTATCACATTATGTATGGTGCCCCGCCCCCTACGCCTACAAGTATTTAGATGTGAGTTGCAAACACCACACATTACCACAAATTCAAATAATATGTGAGAATGTTCGATATATAGTATTGTTTAGATTGTTCGATATTTAGTTGTAAGCTGCAAACGCCACACATTATCACAAATTCAAATAAAATGTGATATTGTTTGATGTATAGTATGGTTTAGATTGTTCGGCATTTAGCTGTGAGTTGCAAACACCATGCATTATCACATTATGGTATAACATGTGCACAACACATGTATCATCGCTATATTCATGCATGCAATGTTTAAAACACTATGATCTCCTATTCAAATATATGAATCCGCTTTCATATCAAATTATGATCTTTGTTAGTCTCTTACACCCACACAATCCTCTAACCTTTGTAGCTACCACTAACTTTCTCTCGTGCATGCACACGCCCTCCTCGCCCTCCCCCTCCCTCGGCATTCTATCCACCGGGCACATTCATTTTTTTCTTTAGGCCGTTCTCCCAGAGTCTCCACAACTCCTTTCCGACACACACCGATCGATAAACCACTCCAGCGATGCCTGCCTACAACATACAAACACACCTTCAATCTCCTCCTTTATGTGTCCTTGCCTCGTGTCTCTCATATGGTGAGACACACATGTAAACTCTCGCCCCTCTTTTCATCGCTCTCTCACAACCGCACACTCCTCCCCCTATCTAGCTAGTAGTTGGGCCTGTCGCACCACCTCCTAGCTCCATTCTCTCTGTCTATCTGTCTCGCTGGGCCTTATTAGCCTCTAACAAATGGACGTACACCGACCGATCTCTCGCTATACATATAGCTAGTCAGGTCCTTATAACTCGTTTTTACCCACACGTCAATCGACCTACCTCATTAGTTGTGTCTCTCCCTTCCTCCGACAAACTACAATTGATCTACCGATCTAGTTAGGTTTGCTTACCAAACACATGGTTCCCCTTCATCATCCATGGATGCGTCCCAACAGATCTATCACGCACAGGCACACACAGAAACACATCCCCACTCTTATTGATAACATTGCAGTTCCACCCTCAGTTTGTTTAGTAGGCCTCTCCCACCATCTTCGAGAAGCAACTCCATCACCCATCCAGCACTCTACCCCTCTCCCTCCCTCTCTATCTCTCCTCTATCTCTCTCCCATCATATTTCCCGTCCTTCAGTTATGTATGGATGTCGACCAATCTCCCTCAAGACATAGCCGAGTCTCTTCTTCTCAACACATATACAAGTCATTCTACCTCTATAGTTAGGCCTCTGCCTACCCCTCCCACCACCCCCTCCCCCCCACACACTGATACATCGAGCGCTCTAGTCATGTCTCCCTGCCACACACAAACTTGACGTGTGCCCTCTAACGTTCAGGTAGGCCAGTCGCCCTATATCTTTGACTTGTACACACACACAATTTCAATGGCTCTCTTCATCGATCTCGCACCCACCCACTTGATCCTCTCTTCGACTCTATCGATAGCTATGACCCCTCCCTCTCTTCTCGTGGATTGCCCGACCCTCTATGTATGATATGGATAGGCCTCCATTTCACACACACTGCATGAAAAATTTTGTTTGAGATGTCATCGACACATATTCCCACAAATAATTCACAAAATCAACCCCCACCCCACCCCCACCCCAAAACAAAAAACACTCACGAATGCGGTTTGTGTCTCTCACACACACCCACGTAGGTGGGGAACCTGCACGAAGAGAAGAGGTGCATGCACGGCGCACGTACTCCCGTCTCTTTCCCAACCACACCCGCGCGGGTACACGGTGGAGCTCATTTCTGTACGAAAAAGGCAGCCCACGTGGTAATTTGGCACGTGTACTGGTTGTCCACTTGGTGGAGGGAGGATCGTCTACCACGGGTGAACAAACAAATTGCGACTTGACGTGTTATGTTAAAAAAAGAGGCAAACCATGTGGGGCCTACCTTAGAGGCAAGGCTCTATACACTGGAGTACTTTTGATGTGTCCCGTCAACACGCAGAATGAGTTGAAGCTTGCTTAGTACGCCGTCTCCCCCGCCCACGGGCGCGGTGGCTCGCAGGATGAGGTGAAGCTTGCTTACTACGCCTTACGCCCGCTCCCTCGCCCATGCGCGCGGTGGCTTGCAGGACGAGGAGAAAAATTTACTACTCCCTCCGTTTACTCCTCGTCCCTACTACCTTGGTTATAGAGATTATATCATATTGTTTGGAATATATATATGTCCTTTAGTAGATTTCAATATGAACTACTAGTACATACTCCAAACACTGATGTATATAGACGTATTTTAGAGTGTAGATTCACTCATTTTGCTCCGTATGTAGCACTCTCCCTCGCCCCTCGACCCTCGCCCACATGGTGGACGTGCAGCAATTCATTCGGTCTCATATAGCCAGAACAATATATACTGCACTACCATTATTGCTTGACTTCCCGAAGAGGTGAAGAGCCAATTGCGAGGTCAATATTTTGGAGATGCCAAGTGCAAGGTTATAGGATAACGAGTAGTAGGTGCCGCGTCATTTATAAATAAAGTTTTTTTTCAGTGGCACGTACGCAATATGATAGGTTCATGTGGAGAGAAAAGGAGTACATAGTCAGGACGGGCCAGCCTACACGGTTGCTTGCTGGGGTTGCTCTCTTCACACTCTCTCGCACAAAACGACTGGGGCCACATCTCTAACATCCCGGCGGATCACGTCCGCTTGGGGAAGGGGTGGATGCTTAGTGTAGATGCGGTGGCCGTCGCCGACGGCGAAAACCCTCTGTCGACACGTCCCGATCAGGGGTCCCCGCCGTTCTCTCTCACAAAGCCGGTGAGGTTGCCTTCGTCCCTTGCTCACTACCGCGACGTGGGCAGTTGCCGCCTCCTGCCACCCTCCTCAAGGTTGAGCTACGTCCCTCAGGTACAACTCCCTTTACAGCCGGCTTGCACCACTGCTCCAGCTGCCCACATCACTCCCTGTGGATATTTCTCTACTTCTTTGCCCCGCACATACCTCTACTGGCTTCTACGTACTGTATTTGTGATGATTTTATGTCTCATCAACTAGTCCCAGTAATCTTATTCTAATCATGCTTGTTCAATTTCTTTGCCACAAGGATGCTCATCTCGATTTTGGTGAAACTGCACAAAATGATCCGATGGTCAAAAGGTTGCAAACTTCATTTATTAGGAAGCTCGAATGTTGCCAGCAAATTGAAGCCTGGTCAGGGTTCACGGTTCAAGGGCTAGGGACTGCATGGATCATTTTTTCTTTAGCTGCCTCTGTTCCAAAAGAAGTGTCAACTTTAGTAGTAGTACAACTTTGTACTAAAGTTTGCACAAAGTTGAGAAACTTATTTTGGAACGGAGGGAGTACATATTTGCTATGATCTGTCAATCATTGAGATGCAATAGCATGCATGTTAGTCTCCTTTGTATTTGATGAAATGTTGCAACGGGCAACCTTGGATGCAAGATACATGTAACAGAAGCTGGAAGCTTCATAGCATTGTACAAATTTATCTCGCTGATAAATTACAGTATGTACTATACTAGTACTTCCTCCGTTCCTAAATATAAGTCTTTGTAGAGATTTCACCATGAACCACATGCGGATGTATATAGATGTGTTTTAAGTGTAGATTCATTCATTTTGTTCCGTATGTAGTGGAATCTCTACAAAGACTTATATCTAATATAATAGCTAGCCCCCACTACTAGGAATTCTCTATCCTCTCCTTGAGCCATGTCATCAAAATTGATGTAGCCGTTAGATGAAGTAAATCAGTCCATAATAGCCATCTGATCTTGATGTTAAGAGGCTCCGCACTAAGCCACATGCAAGCATGCAGAAATACCGTGCCACATGCATGTGAGTGGGTTTTAAATCACATCAACATGTCTGCATGCAAGCATGCACCGGTAGCATGCATGTAAGTGAGCTTTTAAGTCCCATTAACATGTCAAAAAGAAAAATATAATCCCATTATGCAATAGGAGTTCAGGAGTTGGCTGATCTTTTTTCCTTACGTGGGATGATCTAAATGATGACGGGAGTTTATTTAGTTTGGCTACCACATTTGTCATGCGGTTATAGAGTTTTTTTGTTCTATGAAATCGATAATTTTGCGCAGAGAGATATACCACTGTTCCGCGCCAACGCGCGGGGACTCATCTAGTAATATTTAGGAACGGAGGGAGTACTATGTAAAGAGTTAGGTGTCGCACGGTGATAGTAGTGTGAGGTGGGCCATGTAATCACTGAGCCTGCGTGTTTTCACTACTCTTGCACGCCTCCACTGTAAGAATGGAGAAAATTGTAATCTAGTAGTAGTAGCATACCTCCTTTCGCCGAAAGCATGGGACTGAAGGAAATATGCCCTAGAGGCAATAATAAAGTTATTATATATTTCCTTATAATCATGATAAATGTTTATTATTCATGCTAGAATTGTATTAACCGGAAACATAATACATGTGTGAATACATAGACAAACAAAGTGTCACTAGTATGCCTCTACTTGACTAGCTCGTTAATCAAAGATGGTTATGTTTCCTGACCATGAACAATGAGTTGTTATTTGATTAACGAGGTCACATCATTAGTTGAATGATCTGATTGACATGACCCATTCCATTAGCTTAGCACCCGATCGTTTAGTATTCTGCTATTGCTTCCTTCATGACTTATACATGTTCCTGTAACTATGAGAATTGTGTAACTCCCGTTTACCGGAGGAACACTTTGGGTACTACCAAACGTCACAACGTAACTGGGTGATTATAAAGGAGTACTACAGGTGTCTCCGAAGGTACATGTTGAGTTAGCATAATTCGAGATTAGGTTTTGTCACTCCGATTGTCGGAGAGGTATCTCTGGGCCCTCTCGGCAATGCTCATCACCTAAGCCTTGCAAGCATGTAACTAATGAGTTAGTTATAAGATGAAGTATTACAGAACGAGTAAAGAGACTTGTCGATAACGAGATTGAACTAGGTATTGGATACCGACGATCGAATCTCGGACAAGTAACATACCGATGACAAAGGGAACAACGTATGTTGTTATGCGGTTTGACCGATAAAGATCTTCGTAGAATATGTAGGAACCAATATGGGCATCCAGGTCCCGCTATTGGTTATTGACCAGAGATGTGTCTCAGTCATGTCTACATCGTTCTCGAACCGTAGGGTCTGCACGCTTAAGGTTTCGATGACAGTTATATTATGAGTTTATGTATTTTGATGTACCGAAGGTTGTTCGGAGTCCCGGATATGATTACGGACATGACGAGGAGTCTCGAAATGGTCGAGACATAAAGATTGATATATTGGACGGATATATTTGGACACCGGAAAGGTTCCGGAGAAGTTTGGAGCCCCGGGAGGTTACCGGAACCCCCCGGGAGGTATATGGGCCTTATTGGGCCCATGTAGGAGGAAGAGAGAAGGAGCAAGGGAAGGGGGCGCCCCCCAAGCCCAATCCGAATTGGGGAGGGGGGACGGCCCCCCCTTTCCTTTCTCCTTCCCCCTCTTCCTATTACTACTACTAGTACTACTTCCTAATACTAGTACTCTTTCCTTCCCCCTCCAAATAAGATAAGGAAAAGAGAGGGAAAACTACTTGGAGTAGGTTTCCCCCTCCTCATGGCGCGCCCCCTAGGGCCGGCCACCTCCTCCCTCCCTCCTTTATATACGGGGGTAGGGGGGCACCCTAGAACACACAAGTTGATCATTGATCGTTCCTTAGCCGTGTGCGGTGCCCCCCCTCCACGATATTACACCTCGGTCATATTGTAGCGGTGCTTAGGCGAAGCCCTGCAACAGGAGAACATCAAGATCGTCACCACGCCGTCGTGCTGACGGAACTCCCCCTCGGCGCCTCTGCTGGATCGGAGATCGAGGGTGCGTCATCGAGCTGTACGCGTGTCAAGAACTCGGAGGTGCCGGAGTAACGGTACTTGGATCGGTTGAATCGGAGGACGTACGACTACTTCCTCTATGTTGTGTCAACGCTTCCACTTCGGTCTACGAGGGTACGTAGACAACACTCTCCCCTCGTTGCTATATCATCACCATGATCTTGCGTGTGCGTAGGAAAATTTTGAAATTACTACGTTCCCCAACAGTGGTATCAGAGCCAGGTTTTATGGTTTGATGTTATTTGCACGAGTAGAACACAAGTGAGTTGTGGACGATACAAGTCATACTGCCTACCAGCATGTCATACTTTGGTTCAGCGGTATTGTTGGACGAGACGACCCGGACCAACCTTACGCGTACGCTTACGCGAGACCGGTTCCCTCGACGTGCTTTGCACATAGATGGCTTGCGGGCGACTGTCTCTCCAACTTTAGTTGAACCGAGTGTGGCTACGCCCGGTCCTTGCGAAGGTTAAAACGGAGTCTATTTGACAAACTATCGTTGTGGTTTTGATGCGTAGGTGAGATTGGTTCTTGCTTAAAGCCCGTAGCAGCCACGTAAAACTTGCAACAATAAAGTAGAGGACGTCTAACTTGTTTTTGCAGGGCATGTTGTGATGTGATATGGTCAAGGCATGATGCTAAATTTTATTGTATGAGATGATCATGTTTTGTAACCGAGTTATCGGCAACTGGCAGGAGCCATATGGTTGTCGCTTTATTGTATGCAATGCAATCGCGATGTAATGCTTTACTTTATCACTAAACGGTAGCGATAGTCGTGGAAGCATAAGATTGGTGAGACGACAACGATGCTATGATGGAGATCAAGGTGTCGCGCCGGTGACGATGGTGATCATGACGGTGCTTCGGAGATGGAGATCACAGGCACAAGATGATGATGGCCATATCATATCACTTATATTGATTGCATGTGATGTTTATCTTTATATGCATCTTATCTTGCTTTGATTGACGGTAGCATTATAAGATGATCTCTCACTAAATTATCAAGAAGTGTTCTCCCTGAGTATGCACCGTTGCGAAAGTTCTTCGTGCTGAGACACCACGTGATGATCGGGTGTGATAGGCTCTACGTTCAAATACAAGGGTGCAAAAGAGTTGCACACGCGGAATACTCAGGTTATACTTGACGAGCCAAGCATATACAGATATGGCCTCGGAACACGGAGACCGAAAGGTCGAGCGTGAATCATATAGTAGATATGATCAACATAATGATGTTCACCGATGAAACTACTCCATCTCACGTGATGATCGGACATGGTTTAGTTGATTTGGATCACGTGATCACTTAGAGAATTAGAGGGATGTCTATCTAAGTGGGAGTTCTTAAGTAATATGATTAATTGAACTTTAATTTATCATGAACTTAGTCCTGGTAGTATTAGCATATCTATGTTGTAGATCAATAGCTCGCGTTGTTGCTTTCATATGCTTATTTTGATATGTTCCTAGAGAAAATTGTGTTGAAAGATGTTAGTAGCAAAGATGCGGATTGGATCCGTGATCTGAGGTTTATCCTCATTGCTGCACAGAAGAATTATGTCCTTGATGCACCGCTAGGTGACGGACCTATTGCAGGAGCAGATGCAGACGTTATGAACGTTTGGCTAGCTCAATATGATGACTACTTGATAGTTTAGTGCACCATGCTTAATGGCTTAGAATCGGGCCTTCAAAGACGTTTTGAACGTCATGGAGCATATGAGATGTTCCAGGAGTTGAAGTTAATATTTCAAGCAAATACCCGAGTTGAGAGATATGAAGTCTCCAACAAGTTCTATAGCTAAAAGATGGAGGAGAATCGCTCAACGAGTGAGCATGTGCCCAGATTGTCTGAGTACTACAATCGCTTGAATCAAGTGGGAGTTAATCTTCCAGATAAGATAGTGATTGACAGAATTCTCTAGTCACCATCACCAAGTTAGTAGAACTTTGTGATGAACTATGATATGCAAGGGATAACGGAAACGATTCCCAAGCTCTTCATAATGCGGAAATTGACGAAGGTAGAAATCGAGAAAAACATCAAGTGTTGATAGTAGACAAGACCACTAGTTTCAAGAAAAGGGCAGAGGGAAGAAGGGGAACTTCAAGAAGAACAGCAAGCAAGTTGCTGCTCAAGTGAAGAAGCCCAAGTCTGGTCCTAAGCCTAAGACTAAGTGTTTCTACTGCAAAAGGATTGGTCACTGGAAGCGGAACTACCCCAAGTGATTGGCAGATAAGAAGGATGGCAAAGTGAACATAAGTATATTTGATATACATGTTATTGATGTGTACTTTACTAGTGTTTATAGCAACCCCTCAGTATTTGATACTAGTTCAGTTGCTAAGATTAGTAACTTGAAACGGGAGTTGCGGAATAAACAGAGACTAGTTAAGGGTGAAGTGACGATGTGTGTTGGAAGTGGTTCCAAGATTGATATGATCATCATCGCACACTCCCTATACTTTCGGGATTAGTGTTGAACCTGAATAAGTGTTATTTGGTGTTTGCGTTAAGCATGAATATGATTTGATCATGTTTATTGTAATACGGTTATTCATTTAAGTAAGAGAATAAATTGTTGTTCTGTTTACATGAATAAAACCTTATATGGTTACACACCCAATGAAAATAATTCATTGGATCTCGATCGTAGTGATACACATAATCATAATATTGAAACCAAAAAGATGGAAAGTTAATAATGATAGTGCAACTTATTTGTAGCACTGCCGTTTAGGTCATATTGGTGTAAAGTGCATGAAGAAACTCCATGCTGATGGGATTTTGGAATCACTTGATTATGAATCACTTGATGCTTACGAACCATGCCTCATGGGCAAGATGACTAAGACTCCGTTCTCCGGAGCGAGCAACTGACTTATTGGAAATAATACATACTGATGTATGCGGTCCGATGAGTGTTAAGGCTCACGGCAAGTATCGTTATTTTCTGAACTTCACAGATGATTTGAGCAGATATGGGTATATCTACTTGATGAAACATAAGTCTGAAACATTTGAAAAGTTCAAAGAATTTCAGAGTGAAGTGGAAAATCATCGTGACAAGAAAAATAAAGTTTCTACGATCTGATCGCGTAGACAAATATTTGAGTTACGAGTTTGGTCTTCAATTAAAACAATGTGGAATAGTTTCACAAACTCATGCCACATGGAACACCACAGCATAATGGTGTGTCCGAACGTCATAACCGTACTTTATTAGATATAGTGCAATCTATGATGTCTCTTACCGATCTACCACTATCGTTTTGGGGTTATGCATTAGAGACAGCTGCATTCACGTTAAATAGGGCACCATCTAAATCCGTTGAGACGACACCATGTGAACTATGGTTTGGCAAGAAACCTAAACTGTCGTTTCTTAAAGTTTGGGGTTGCGATGCTTATATGAAAAAATTTCATCCTGATAAGCTCAAACTCAAATCGGAGAAGTGCGTCTTCATAGGATATCCAAAGGAAACTATTGGATACACCTTCTATCACAAATCCGAAGGCAAGACTTTTGTTGCTAAATTCGGAAACTTTCTGGAGAAGGAGTTTCTCTCGAAAGAAGTGAGTGGGAGGAAAGTAGAACTTGACGAGGTAACTGTACCTGCTCCCTTATTGGAAAGTAGTAAATCACAGAAAACTGTTTCTGTGACACCTACACCAGTTAGTGAGGAAGCTAATGATGATGATCATGAAACTTCAGAACAAGATACTACTGAACCTCGTAGATCAACCAGAGTAAGATCCGCGCCAGAGTGGTACGGTAATCCTGTCCTGGAAGTCATGCTACTAGATCATGATGAACCTACGAACTATGAAGAAGCGATGGTAAGCCCAGATTCCGCAAAATGGCTTGAGGCCATGAAATCTGAGATGGGATCCATGTATGAGAACAAAGTATGGACTTTGGTTGACTTGCCCAATGATCGGCAAGCAATTGAGAATAAATGGATCTTCAAGAGGAAGACGGACGCTGATAGTAGTGTTACTATCTACAAAGCTAGAATTGTCGCAAAAGGTTTTCGACAAGTTCAAGGTGTTGACTACGATGAGAGTTTCTCACTCGTATCTATGCTTAAGACTGTCCGAATCATGTTAGCAATTGCCGCATTTTATGAAATCTGGCAAATGGATGAACAAAACTGCATTCCTTAATAGATTTATTAAAGAAGAGTTGTATATGATGCAACCAGAAGTTTTTGTCAATCCTAAAGGTATTAACAAAATATGCAAACTCCAGCGATCCATCTATGGACTGGTGTAAGCATCTCAGAGTTGGAATATATGCTTTGATAAGTTGATCAAAGCATATAGTTTTATACAGACTTGCGGTGAAGCCTGTATTTACAAGAAAGTGAGTGGGAGCACTACAGCATTTCTGATAAGTATATGTGAATGACATATTGTTGATCGGAAATAATGTAGAATTATTCTGCAAAGCATAAAGGAGTGTTTGAAAGGAGTTTTTCAAAGAAAGACTTTGGTGAAGCTACTTACATATTGAGCTTCAAGATCTATAGAGATAGATCAAGACGCTTGATAAGTTTTTTCAATGAGTACATACCTTGACAAGATTTTGAAGTAGTTCAAAATGGAGCAGTCAAAGAAAGAGTTCTTGCCTGTATTAACAGGTGTGAAGTTGAGTAAGACTCAAAGCCCGACCACGGCAGAAGATAGAAAGAGAATGAAAGTCATTCCCTATGCCTCAAACATAGGTTCTATAAAGTATGCCATGCTGTATACCAGATCTATTGTATGCCCTACCACTGATTTGGCAAGGGAGTACAATAGTGATCTAGGAGTAGATCACTGGACAGCGGTCAGAATTATCCTTAGTGAAATAAGGATATGTTTCCCGATTATGGACGTGAAAAAAGGTTCGCCGTAAAGGGTTACGTCAATGCAAGTTTTGACACTGATCTGGATGACTCCAAGTCTCGATCTAGATACATATTGAAAGTGGGAGCAATTAGCTAGAGTAGCTCCGTGCAGAGCATTGTAGACATAGAAAATTGCAAAATACATAACGGATCTGAATGTGAAAGACTGTTGACTAAGATTCTCTCACAAGCAAAACATGATCACACCTTAGTACTCTTTGGGTGTTAATCACATAGCGATGTGAACTAGATTACCGAATCTAGTAAACCCTTTGGGTGTTGGTCACATGGCGATGTGAACTATGGGTGTTAATCACATGATGATGTGAACTATCGATGTTAATCACATGGTGATCTAGATTATTGACTCTAGTGCAAGTGGGAGACTGAAGGAAATATGCCCTAGAGGCAATAATAAAGTTATTATATATTTCCTTATAATCATGATAAATGTTTATTATTCATGCTAGAATTGTATTAACCGGAAACATAATACATGTGTGAATACATAGACAAACAAAGTGTCACTAGTATGCCTCTACTTGACTAGCTCGTTAATCAAAGATGGTTATGTTTCCTGACCATGAACAATGATTTGTTATTTGATTAACGAGGTCACATCATTAGTTGAATGATCTGATTGACATGACCCATTCCATTAGCTTAGCACCCGATCGTTTAGTATTCTGCTATTGCTTCCTTCATGACTTATACATGTTCCTGTAACTATGAGAATTGTGTAACTCCCGTTTACCGGAGGAACACTTTGGGTACTACCAAACGTCACAACATAACTGGGTGATTATAAAGGAGTACTACAGGTGTCTCCAAAGGTACATGTTGAGTTAGCATAATTCGAGATTAGGTTTTGTCACTCCGATTGTCGGAGAGGTATCTCTGGGCCCTCTCGGCAATGCTCATCACCTAAGCCTTGCAAGCATGTAACTAATGAGTTAGTTATAAGATGAAGTATTACAGAACGAGTAAAGAGACTTGTCGATAACGAGATTGAACTAGGTATTGGATACCGACGATCAAATCTCGGACAAGTAACATACCGATGACAAAGGGAACAACGTATGTTGTTATGCGGTTTGACCAATAAAGATCTTTGTAGAATATGTAGGAACCAATATGGGCATCCAGGTCCCGCTATTGGTTATTGACCAGAGATGTGTCTCAGTCATGTCTACATCGTTCTCGAACCGTAGGGTCCGCACGCTTAAGGTTTCGATGACAGTTATATTATGAGTTTATGTATTTTGATGTACCGAAGGTTGTTCGGAGTCCCGGATAGGATTACGGACATGACGAGGAGTCTCGAAATGGTCGAGACATAAAGATTGATATATTGGACGGATATATTTGGACACCGGAAAGGTTCCGGAGAAGTTTGGAGCCCCGGGAGGTTACCGGAACCCCCCGGGAGGTATATGGGCCTTATTGGGCCCATGTAGGAGGAAGAGAGAAGGAGCAAGGGAAGGGGGCGCGCCCCCCCAAGCCCAATCCGAATTGGGGAGGGGGGACGGCCCCCCCTTTCCTTTCTCCTTCCCCCTCTTCCTATTACTACTACTAGTACTACTTCCTAATACTAGTACTCTTTCCTTCCCCCTCCAAATAAGATAAGGAAAAGAGAGGGAAACCTACTTGGAGTAGGTTTCCCCCTCCTCATGGCGTGCCCCCCCTAGGGTCGGCCACCTCCTCCCTCCCTCCTTTATATACGGGGGTAGGGGGGCACCCTAGAACACACAAGTTGATCATTGATGGTTCCTTAGCCGTGTGCGGTGCCCCCCCTCCACGATATGACACCTCGGTCATATTGTAGCGGTGCTTAGGCGAAGCCCTGCAATAGGAGAACATCAAGATCGTCACCACGCCGTCGTGCTGATGGAACTCCCCCTCGGCGCCTCTGCTGGATCGGAGATCGAGGGTGCGTCATCGAGCTGTACGCGTGTCAAGAACTCGGAGGTGCCGGAGTAACGGTACTTGGATCGGTTGAACCGGAGGACGTACGACTACTTCCTCTATGTTGCGTCAACGCTTCCGCTTCGGTCTACGAGGGTACGTAGACAACACTCTCCCCTCGTTGCTATATCATCACCATGATCTTGCGTGTGCGTAGGAAAATTTTGAAATTACTACGTTCCCCAACAGGGACATCCAGCAGTCCTACCACCTTAGTAATAAAGACCAATGAGCCGTCAAATCACATAGACCCAGCAGTAAGTTGGACGGACGAAGCAACCATCACTCTTGCGCTAGTGAGAGGTCGCGTCCGCTCTGCCCGGGCATGAATGCGGCACCGATTCTTTGGAGCAGCGCTGACCGTTTCGGGCAGGAAGCGCGCGGGGGTGATGGAGGGGCTTTGGGTGGGCTAGGCTGGTCAGGAGCGGGCGTGGCAGCTGTCCGCATGTCCCTACCGGACACGCCCGGAAACGAGAGGATGCACCGACTCTCGCGGCTAAAATCGTACACTACACAACATCTCTCTATAGGAGTAGGTCAATCTGTCGCTCTCTCTAACACACACATGGTGTTAAACACACACACACACACACACACACACTCACACACACACACACACGCACACGCATGCACCTTGGTCCCGTTGCACCTTCTAACATGACTTATTACACCTAGACGGAGGGAGTAGTAAGTATACGAGATACGGTGGCACACTGACTTAAGTCGAATACAAGTGGCCAAAATTTGTGTGCATGTTATAATAAGGATTCACTTAAAATAGTACGTGAGTGAACAGAGGGATCAATTGGACAGTGTTCCCGAGCAGTAGCGAGATGTGTGAGGTAAGATACACCGTGGCGCTTTTAATTTTTCTTATTAATTTGTTTGTTTCACCCTCTGACTGGTGGGACCCAACTCACTACGTGGAGAGAGGTAAGGTGACTAAGGCTGCATTATTTCTACACCACTGTGGATAGTCTTACCACCAAAGACACATGACACGATTATGATTGAAATCCCAATGACTCCCACAAACACACAAAAACACAGCATGCTTGTCACATGAATGCAGGAATGTATAAAAGGTTATTTCCCTCTCGTTGAACATAACGGGAGGGTTGTGTAGCTGGTTAGCCTGTTCGCTCACTCTCTTGCCCTCTCCTGCTGGAGCCTCAGCGCTTGTAGTTGTTCTCTTCACACTCTCTCGCCCTCTCCAGATCTAAACAAGATTTCATTGGCCTCTCTCTCCCGTCACTGTTGCTCAAAGAGCCGGCGGGATCTGTCCGCCGGGAAGGGAAGGAGGCTTAACGCTGTCGCTGTCGGCGAGGGACTACCGACGCAGCTGTTCACTTTCCACCCAGCGGCGGCGCGGGAGGGCCTCCGACCCCTTCTTCTTCGCCGCCGTCCCGTCGCCCACCGAACCACGCCCCAAGAACCTTAAGGTATAATTTACTTACTCCACATGCATTGCTCTAGCTACATGTATACCATGAATCTTGGACGTGGTTCAAAGAGGAAAGGAGTGGGGGAAAGTAGTGGGAAAAGTTGTATATAGCATGAATCTAGGACGTGGTTCAAAGAGGAAATGAAGGGGGTAAGTTGTATAGCATTAATCTAGGACGTGGTTCAAAGAGGAAAGGAATGGGGGAAAGTAGTGGGGAAAGTTGTATCGCATAAATCTAGGACGTGGTTCAAAGAGGAAAGGAAGGGGCAAAAGTACTAGTTCAAAAAGGAAAGGAAGGGACAAGGTTGTAGAGTTTGAGCAGGACTAGATTTGCTATGCTCACATACGGAAAGGCGTCTAAAGATAACAAAACTGGGACCAACACAAATATGCTCCTTGGTTGCTTGTCTTTGTTGCAACAGACTCTGCATGACCATAGTACATTGGTAGATGCACATGGTGCTGGTGCGTCCACTGTCCCGTGCAACTCATTAGCTGTTGTTAATCTAAGGCCCTGTTTGGTTAAAAACTCCCTAGTCCCTACCTGCTAGGTTCCAGGAACTAAACATGGACTAGAGGTTATTAAATGACATGCTAAAAGACCATGTTACCCCTAGTAATGAACTAATAGAGACAAGGTGCGATGCGTGGCAGGGGCAACTATTGGAAAAAGTCCCAAAAAGACTCCCTCAGGGTCTTCTTTCTTTAGTTCCAAATGCCCACTTTTAGTCCCTAGAAGTCCCTCCTCTTTGGTTTAGATGGGACTGACACAGAGTTTTTTTAGTCCCTACACCAAAATGTCCCTGTAAACAAACACCCTCTAATAATGCCGCTGGAAAATTGATGCAATGCCACAGTTAAAAGCAAATTACATGTTTAACAAATTTTATTGTTAATATAATATCTATGTTAATATTTAGCAAATTACATGTTTAGCAAATTGATGCAATGTTTAGCAAATTGATGTTAATATTTAGCAAATTGATGTTAATATAATATCTATGTTAATATTTAGCAAATTACATGTTTAGCAAATTGATGCAATGCCACTGTTTGAGAAATGCTACTGTCTTGCTTTATTTCCCATTTAGATACGGTAGATGCTTATTTTTGTTGGCTTCTGTGTCATCCATCGTTATTGACCACTAATTGTTTCCTTTGCACCTCTGTGTAAAAAGGGTTATCTACTTCACCTCGTTGCCATTGTGACCTTTTGTTGCACTGCACAAAACACTTTTGTTTTAAGAGTGTTTTGTGCAGTTCAACCAAAATGTCACACCGACAATGTTGCTTGATTGCTTGATCTTAGTGGAACTACACAAGAGGAGATCTTACTTCCTATCTGTTAAGGCGAATTTGGTTCAGATCTTCTTCTTGTGAGTTGTTTGAATTCCGCATCATGAGAGGTCAGTACTAGCCTTCTTTCACATGATTCTGCAGTGTGCATTCATATGTTGTGCTACTTGTACGATAATGTTGCTTGATTTTAGTGAACTGCACAAATGGAGACAAGACTTCCAATCTGTATGTGCACCGTAATATCCCATTGAGGTAAGATAAGGATATTTCACAACTGCTGGCCTGTATTTTGCCACTTCCATCAGAAAATTAAGTTTAGTACTATACTTGTGCTCCCTAATTGACATGCCAAATCTTACATTGAAGGCGAAGCTTGTTTGTTATTGAACCAAGTGATGAAGGGGAAGAACAAGGGGAAGAAAAACAAAAATCAACTCCCGGTACTGTCATGAAAAAGTGGTATTGTCCTTGAGAAGTGCTTCATCTGTGCTGTTTTAAATATTTCCTTTCCTTTTTTCGAGCAAACGGTGATGCTAGCATTTAGTAGTCCTCTTGTCTTTGCACAACATGATCATCTTCCTCTGAAGAAGAATATGGAGTACGTGAAGTGACTAGTTCCGATTATGCCAGGATGAAGAAGCCCTGTCTATCTTATCATCAGAAGGAGCAGTTGAAGGATGGTTACATTACTCCCCACAAGACCAAACTAACTTCAGCTCAGAAGGACTGACAAAATCTCCATTTTTTTGCTGTGATGCGTGAGTACAATGTTGTTCTAGGATTCTTTCTGGTGAGTTCCATTTTTCTAAAAGTGTGTTCTACATGGACCATGTATGTGCCTGTTGAAACTGTCAATTCATAGTACAGTTTGCTCTATACTAATCACTTTTTTGTATTTGTGCAAACAGGGGTGCTCAGCTTGATTTCAATGGGAACTGCACAAAATGTTCATGAATACATCGAATCATTCATTTCCACCACAAGAAAGGAGGTGCTGATAAGTTCAAGGCGTTGCAACATATAAGGGCAAAATCATACAAGCTACCCGCGAATTTGGTTGATTTTGGTGGAACTGCACAAAAATAACAGCTGGCTTATTTAGCACGACGTGCCATGTCAATGTCCGAACTGATTGCAAACCCTGCCCATTCCACAATCGTAGGCATTTGATATTTTGGAATGGGACAACCTTGTCAAATTTTGCTCATTGATTTTAGCAAGACATGCATTTGATATTTTCGAATGGGACACCCTTGCTGTCAGCAGTGTCGATCAATTTTTTCTTTATTCTTTAGTTGTGAAGTAAATATTTCCTCTGACATGTGAGTCGCTGGGATGCATAATCATCGATTGTTTTGAATGTTCTCTATGAATTTCCAGGCCTGTGTGTTTGATTGCAATGTACAGAAACGCTAAAAACCTTCTCAAACTCTCTGTACTCCTTCTGTTCCTTTTTACTTCGCACATTGTGAAAGTGCATACTTTTTTGTATAAGATTGGTCAAAGTAGAGATACTTTGACTGCAAACAAAAGTTGTATGCAGACTAGAAAGGACCAAAGGGAGTACATGTGAAACTGCTGCAAACGAGGTGATCACCCTGGGAATAATGCTAGTACATATTGTTTTGCATGTTCATCCAATGCCAGTGATACAGGAATTCGAACTAATCGAAATAAATTCATTCATACACAGTCGGATTTCATGTAAACATGCCAGATTTCATTACATTTCATACATTCTTCAACTAAAAAGGGGTGCGCTGGAGGTATAATTAATTAACCGAAGCTACCCACCTGTGTCCCGCTGAGCCGAACAGAAGCTTCAGTGACTTAACTGCAGGTGTAGTTGCGTAACTGACATGTGGCCTGTTGGGCCCACGTGTCAGTCAACCAACTGCACCAGCAGTTAAGTAGAAGCAGCGTTATTCTCCAGCAGAACTCCCCGACTCCACGTCGCCGCCAAGAAGCTAACCGGCCGTCAATGGTCAACCCGCCTAGCTTGTCTTCAACAGGAGGGTAGCAGCGGTGGCCTTACTTGGACCTGAGCGGTCGCGACCTACCTTATTCTACTCTTCCTCGTTTTCTGTGTGGCGCGGCCTCGTTGGCAGCGGGGCGGGGCCTCGGTGGAGCCGGCGATGTCCTCTGTCTCGTTGTCGGCGGGCGACGCCTCAGTGGAGCGGTGGAAATCTTCCCCCGCGTTGCCGGCAGGGTGGTGCCTCGGCTGAGCCGGCGATGTCCTCTGCCTCGTTGTTGGCGGGGCGGGGCCTCGGCGGAGCCGGCGGTGTCCTCTGCCTCGTTGTTGGCGCCGCGGGGGCTCGGCGGAGCAGGGCCTCTGTCGTTGTCAAAACCGGCGGATCTCGGGTAGGGGGTCCCGAACTGTGCGTCTAGGTCAGATGGTAACAGGAGGCAGGGGACACGATGTTTTACCCAGGTTCGGGTCCTCTTGATGAAGGTAAAACCCTACGTCATGCTTGATTAATATTGATGATATGGGTAGTACAAGAGTAGATCTACCACGAGATCAGAGAGGCTAAACCCTAGAAGCTAGCCTATGGTATGATTGTTGTTCGTCCTACGGACTAAAACTCTCCGGTTTATATAGACACCGGAGAGGGCTAGGGTTACACAGAGTCGGTTACAATGGTAGGAGATCTACATATCCGTATCGCCAAGCTTGCCTTCCACGCCAAGGAAAGTCCCTTCCGGACACGGGACGAAGTATTCAATCTTGTATCTTCATAGTCGAGGAGTCCGGCCGAAGGTATAGTCCGGCCATCCGGACACCCCCTAATCTAGGACTCCCTCAGTAGCCCCTGAACCAGGCTTCAATGACGACAAGTCTGGCGCGCAGATTGTCTTCAACATTGCAAGGCGGGTTCGTCCTCCAAGTACTTCATAGAAGATTTTGAACACAAAGATAGTGTTCGACTCTGCAAAATAAGTTTCCACATATTGCCATAGAGAGAATAATATTTACACAAATCTAATCTGCTGACATATTCCGTAGCATGACATCACACCATGGCCAAGTCTTTATTCGAATCGTTTTATTGTCCCACCTTAGTGCGTTTAGCGAGGCGGTTTCCTTGGCACGTCTTGTTAAAGCAGAGATCGTGTCCCCTTATTTCGGGATTCTCATCAACACGGGCATGGGTAACCCAACCGTACCCGTTGGTATATTTTCTCGATCAAAGGCGAGTCCCAAACGGTCACGGGGAAGGCCCTTGGTATTCAACCTCTTATAAAGAGACCAAGGCCTTACTCCTTTCTTTCAATCTCAAACGAGTTCGCCCTTCACCTCGAGTTCCAACACCCAAGGCTCCAGATTTCAGGCGCTTCAGACCTTCGACAATGTCCGGTTCCGACCTTCGAGGCTGATGGATGCCTTCCTCCGTCACGGAGGAGGACGTGCTGAAGTTGAGAGAGGCCAGGTTCTTAACCGGCGAAATCTCACATAGGCTGCCTGCTCAAGGGCAGGTCATTCCCACTCCCAAGCCTGGTGAGAGTGTGGTGTTCATGTCTCACTTCCTTCGAGGGCTAGGCTTCCCGACGGATCCCTTTGTGAGGGGGCTCATGTATTATTATGGGCTGGAATTTCACGACTTAGCCCCGGAGTCCATCCTCCATATTTCCTCATTCATCATCATGTGTGAAGCCTTCCTTCGTATCACTCCTCACTTCGGACTATGGCTCAAGACCTTCAAAGTAGAGCCGAAGATGATCGAGGGACGACATGCAGAGTGCGGAGGTGCTTTTATAAGCAAGAATGTTGGTACTCCATGGCCCGAGGGCTCTTTTCAAGAGGACTCTAGCTTATGGCAGCAAGAGTGGTTTTGTATTACCGTTCCCAGGGCCCCTAAGTGGGTGGCGCCACCTGCCTTTCATTCGGGTCCCCCGCCATGACTGGCGTCATGGGTCAATATGGGGCTGGACTGGGGGCCGGCAAAGGACGTGCCCCTGTTGCAGGGCCACATCCGAGATCTCCTAGAAAGAGACATCAGTCTGGTCATGGTGACGCAGGTTATATTAATTCACCGAGTTCTGCCTTGCAAACGTCGCCCCCTCCGTCTGTGGGAGTTCAATCCGGAAGGACCACGAGTTCTCCAAAATTTTCTTGGCATGACGCCCGTGGAGATGTACAAATTGTTCTTCGGACCACAAGTAGTGTGTCCGGATTCTATGGAGGACACAGGTCTGAGCTGCAATCGTCCGGATACTCAAGTAAGTAGCCTTGTGCCCGGACTCGCTATCCGTATATTTATCATAAAATTGCCCCTAAAAGAGCTGTTCTTTAAACAGGAGTGGATAGCGAAAGCAAAGCTAATCAGGTGTCCGGCCCCCCTCCCCGAGACCACGCCGGGTCCCGTGCTAGTCAGGATGTTGGAGGTTGTGCCTTCAAAGGGAAGCGAGGGAGGGGACAAGGGAGCTACAACCTCCTCAAAGGAGGTTGTCCGGAAGGGAGGAATCGAAAATTCCTCTCCTCAGGGGAAGAAGAGGACCACCTCTGAAGACCCGGAGACCATGGCCTTAAAGCGGGGGAACAAATCTTCGCCAGAGGGTCCTGTGCTAGGGGATACTTCAGCCGAATTATGCCCTCAAGGGGATCAGCCCTCCACCGAGCCGTAAGTAGAGAGGAGTTTTCTTTTTAAGAAACGAGAGAAATCCTTGCTTTATATCTGAGAAAAGTAATCGAAAATTTACCTTGTCGCTCGGACCTTAGCCCTTCTCAACAGAGCTCATCTTCGGGGGATCTTCTTCCAGAGATGATGGAGAGCGGAATGCCTCCCCCTGCCGTACCGCCTTGCGAGGCGGGCAGCCCCGAGGTATCGTCGCGGAGGGTTTCTCCAAATCCGGCGGGGCCGGAAGGTAGCCATATGGCCCCCCAAAGCCCTCCGCGTCTGGCCTTCAAAAAGGGCCATCGGACGAGTCCGACGCCGTCTGGTGCGCGGTCGGAGGAGCTGAAGGATCTGCTAGGGCGAGCATCTATCTCAGAGGAGCATCGTGTATTGATGGGTACGGTGATTGAGAGGATTTCATCCGCAGAGAGCGGATTGCACGAGGCCGTCAAGAGTTTACTGACAGGTTTTGAGGTATGCGAAATAATGTACCCTTTTTGGACAGTTTCGCATAAATAAGATGCGCCCTGTGTAGATAGTAGCCCCTGAGACTCTGTGTGTTGTCAAAAGTGACGACGCACAGAGGATCATAATCCCAGGTCTAATATGCCGCCTTTATACATAGGTGGTGAAGTGTCCGGTGGCTAGCCGGACTGATGGATTTGCCGAGCTAAAGCGGCAACTTGACATGGCAGATGCCGACATCGCGCTTGTCAACAAGCGGCTTGACAAGGCACAAGGTATGTAATTCCTTCGGCGGCGCCTGGTAAGAGGAGCTTTATGCCAGTATCTTACAATGTGTGCGCTTGATGCAGATGGTGCTGCTGCCATGGGGAATCTTCGTGTGGAACTTGCCCGAGCCAAGGAGCAAGCTAGGAAAAGTGATGCGGCTGCCGGAAAGGCAATTGAAGAGCTGAAAGCCGAACAGGCTGCTCACTGCCGAAGCAAGATGGAAATGGCCGAGATGGCCGTGAAGCTGAAGAACACTGCTGACCGTTGCAAGCTTCTTGAAAAAGAAGATCTGGCAGAACAGACGGACCTGAAGAAGGCCGTCGCCGATGCCAAGGATGCTCGCTCTGCGATGAGAGCTGTGAAGGAGGAGCCGCGTCAGGCCGGAAAAATCGCGGCTGGAAAGCCCTTTATGCTGTGGAGGAAGTTCTGTGATCCTAGACATGCTCCGTTAGACCAGATGTGGAGTACGGCGGACACCTATTTGGATTTAGCAGCGAGTGCCGCAGATGCGACCGAGCACTTCCGAGATCAAGAAGATCGCGAAGTGGAAAAGCTCTTCTGGTCGCAGTTCCACAATCCAGAGCGTCCACTGTCATTAGCCGATCGTCTGGCCGAATGGGCCGAGCTAAATAGGTTGTCCGGACTCGCCATGAAGTATGTCGTGAGTCATCTGTGGCCAGAGAGACCAGAGCCAAAAAGTTATTTTGACTTGGTGCAGTAGTTCCTTGGTGCGGCACCGCATATCAATGTGATGAAGAGGTCAGCGTGCATAGAGGGTGCGCGGATGGCTCTTGCCCGTGTCAAGACATACTGGGCGGAAATGGAAGCCACCGCTGTTGCATCCCCAGACTCGGATGGAAGCCGAGTACCTACCGAGCGCTATTTTCAGGAAGTTCTGCAAGGCGCTCGTTTAATAGAGACGTAGTGCTCGAAGGATACTATATTCGAATAGCATGTATTATTGTAAAACAATTATTTTGATAAATTGTAGAAGCTTTTTATACTTGTGCCTGCAAGTATTATGATACCTCCCGTGCGGCCGTTTAACATATATGTATATATAATCTGAAAGATGGCAGTCGTCGGCTTCAGCCCCCACGCACATAATGCGGGGGTGTTCGCAGAAGGTGCATTTTCACACTTGATCCAACGTCTTGGTCCTACAAAGGAGGTGATAGCGCAGCGAACTAGGAAATCGGACTATGATGCTTTATCACTTTCACTTAGCCATAGGAGTTTGACATTGAGGCTACTATATAGCCCCTGGTGGCGCCTGCGCTCGCCCGAACTCGGGGCGCGTATGTGCCTGGCCAGGAAACAGCCCTTCGTTAATGCGGAGGAATCCTAAAGATTCCGGTATGTCATCGAGTGGTTGACCAGTCTCACGCTATATCATGACAGTCAGTTTTCGGCTTTCTCTACTGAGGTGCTCGCCTGGCCGAACCGGGGCACAATCGCAGTAGTTCTCCTGGTGCCGCCTTAGCCGATAGAGCGGAACGTAAGGCAGCAAAACACAGGAGCCGGGCAAACCCAACATTTGACCAAAGACATGATTCGGAGCTGATGCATATAAGGCCAAACTCGCGACGCCGAACACTCCCTAAGGTATTCGGTCTTTATGAGGGCGGGCGGGATAATGCCCTTAGTAATAAGCCCCTAGTGTCCAGGTACGCGCAAAACTCTGACGTGGCCACATGCCAAAACGCCAGCCTCCTCCTTGGTTATACCAAGAAACCACGGGATGTGTATGAACAAGAGACAATAAAAAAGGTTTATGCAGGGTCTTAATCTGAAAAGAATCCTTGGAACGGGTCCCTGCTGCACGTCTGCGCCTGTGTCTCCGTTGTGCCGTATCCTGGACGGGTGAAGCACGGTGTTCATCTGTAAAAGAGAGGAACTTAGTTAAAGAAAGATCGTGCCGAACATGAGTTATACTAAATAAACAAAGTATGAATCGAAATGGGTAAAATTGAGCTTTATTGTCTCTTGTTTTATATGCGCGGAGCCCCTAGTACAGGGGTATACGGCTATTAAGCCTTTATCAATTGTATGTTTATGCCGGACTCGTCTAGCCATGTCCGTGGTCTTGACGACCTGTTTAGATGCTTTGGCTGGTGAAGCCGCTTTATTGTGGGGCTGTCAAGGCAGCCACACTGTTTTCCACGCGAGAGTAACACTCAATGTTTTCCCTTTAATGAGATGATGCCTCGTGGACCGGGCATCTTAAGCGTAAGAGATGCATAATGCGGTATTGCGTTAAAGCGGGCGAAAGCTTCGCGTCCCAGCAGTGCTTGATAGCTACTTGAGAATGGGGCGATGTGGAAAGTTAGCTGTTCACAACGGAAGTTATCGGGGGAGCCGAACATAACTTCTAGCCGGAGAGAACCCATGCAACGGGCATCCGGGCCTGGCGTTACCCCTTGAAAGGAGGTTTTGCTATGGCGAATTTTTGTTGGGTCTATCCCCATGTTGCGGATTGTGTCCTAGTATAACAGGTTTAGACCACTGCCGCCGTCCATCAGGACATTTGTAAAATGGAGTTCGCCGATTATTGGATCTAATACCAAGGTAGTCCAGCCTGCGTTCCGGATACTTCTAGAGTAATCCTGATGGTCGAAGGTGATTGGTTTTAACAACCATTGGCGAGACTCCTTTGGGATAGGCCGTATGGCGCGTATCTCTTGTGGCGCCGTTCTGTTTGTCACGTGAAGTAAGTTTACTGTTTTGACTTCTTGTGGGAAATCCTTTTGTTTCCTGGTGCTCTGCTTGTGGGGTTCGTCGTCGTCCTCACTTGGTGAGTCGGGCCCCTTGTGTTCGGCGTTGAGCTTGCTGGCTTGCTTGAAAACCCAACAATCTCTGTGGGTATGGTTCACAGGCTTCCCGGGAGTACTATGTATTTGACATATCTTGTCCAAGATTTTGTTTAAGTTGGATAGCTCGTCCCTGTTATCCTGGAGGGGCGGCTTTCTCTGATTCTGCCGCGATCTTTTGAATCCGGCATTGACCGTCGTGCTCTTTGGGCTGTTTCCCTTATTCCGGCGCTGGTCCTTGTTGCGTCGGGGTTTTCCGTTTTCCATCCCTAACTTCGGATGTACTTGGGTCGCTGGTGCTGCATCTTGCCAACCAGCTGTCCTCTCCTGCGCAAAAGTGGGTCATGAGGCTTGTCAATGTGGCCATTGTTCTTGGCTTTTCTTGGTCGAGGTGTCTGGCGAGCCATTCGTCTCGAACGTTGTGCTTAAAAGCTGCTAGGGCTTCGGCGTCCGGACAGTCGACTATCTGATTCTTTTAGTAAGAAATCTGTTCCAGAATTTCCGGGTTGACTCTCCGGGCTGTTGAGTTATGTGACTGAGATCGTCTGCATCCGGAGGGCGGACATAGGTCCCTTGAAAATTTGCTCGGAAAGCATCCTCAAGCTCTTCCCAACTTCCATGGTGTTTTCGGGAAGGCTTTTGAGCCAATGCCGGGCTGGCCCTTTAAGCTTGAGGGGTAAGTATTTTATGGCGTGGAGGTCATCTCCTCTGGCCATGTGTATGTGGAGGATATAATCCTCGATCCAGACCTCAGGGTCTGTTGTTCTGTCGTACGCCTCTATGTTTACGGGCTTGAATCCCGCTGGAAATTCATGGTCCAGCACCTCATCGGTGAAACATAGGGGGTGTGCGGCACCCCTGTATTTGGGTGTGCCGTGATGTTTGGATATTTGTTGTGTTGCATTGCTTACTAGAGCTTGCTTTCTTGGCCCGTATATAGATTTGGCTGGGCCGTCTTTTTGATGCGGATCCTTTGGTGGATCGCGTGCCGGCTTGTGTGCGGCGCCGCTTGCCGCTCCATGCTGGCCATGCGGTCGTCCATCCGATCGGATGGCTTTCCTATTTTTTGATTGCGGGGGCTCTAAGGCCTCCTCGTCAAATTCATGCAGTAGCTTTCGCTTTGGATAGCTTTTTGTGCGGCGACTACCGGCATATTTGTCTGCGGTGTTGTGTACTTTGCTCCATCTGATTCTGAGTGCATCTTCCGCAGTTTTGAGCTTCCGCTTTTGCTTTTTCAGGCTATGCGCAGTGGCGACGAGCCTTTTGTGGAGGTTCTTCTGCTCCATGAGTTTATCCGGCGTAAGGTTGTCCGGACTGTTGTTTTCGCCGAGGACGGGGTGTTCGGTTTGTTTATCCAAGTTTCCCTGTTCGGACACTTGCTCGAAGGCATGTTCGTCGTCCGCCGGCTCGTCCTGCTCTATGGCTGGGTCTGTATGACTGCTGTCTCTGTCGAGGCGGGGCTTGGAGCGGCGCTTACGTCGCCGCTTTGATTGCTTTTCGAGTGAACGATCCCTCGTTGCATCCTTGTGTTCCTCGTCGTCGCTTCCTTTGGGTGTGTCCACCATGTATACATCATGAGATGAGGTGGCTGTCCAGTGTCTTATAGGCGTTGGTTCGTGTTCATCTCCTACATCGTCGTCCATACCGTCGATGTCTTCGGAGTCGAAGTCGAGCACGTCGTTTAAATTATCGATAGTGGCTATGAAGTGGGTAGTGGGTGGGCTTTAAATTTCTTCATCATCCGCATCCCAACCTTGTTGACCATAGTCCGGCCAGGGCTATCCTCATAAAGAGAGAGACTTTAGTGAATTCAGAATATCGCCGAAGGGCGAGTGCTGAAAGATGTCCGCGGCGGTGAACTCCATGATCGGCGCCCAATCGGGTTTGATCGGTCAGGGCGCGGAGGGCTCGGAGTCTGGAGAGGAGTCCGGCTCCTTGGAGTCACGGGCTTTACAGAGAATAGGGCTGGTGTTCGGCTCGATCACTGTAGAGATTGCAGCCCCTGAGGTGGTGTCTAACCACCTATCCTCGATTGGTGTGATCGGCTCCGAGCTAGGGGTTGGAGCGGACACAGGTGCGGCCTCCAGGGCACTGTTCGGCGGCAGAGCTAAATCATGCCCATCGTGACAGTGCGGCGCGCTCGGCTGTGGCTTGAATCCATCGAAGATCGAGTCTCCGCGGATGTCGGCCGTGTAGTTCAAACTTCAAAATCTGACCTGATGGCCAGGGGCGTAGCTTTCGATCTGCTCCAGATGGCCAAGTGAATTGGCCCGCAGTGAAAAGCCGCCGAATACGAAGATCTGTCCGGAGAGAAAAGTCTGACCCTGGATCGCATCACTGTTGATGATTGGAGAAGCCATCGGGCCTAAAAGTGACAACACAGAGGAACTCTCAATGAAAGCACCAATGTCGGTGTCAAAACCGGCGGATCTCCGGTAGGGGGTCCCGAACTGTGCGTCTAGGTCGGATGGTAACATGAGGTAGGGGACACGATGTTTTACCCAGGTTCGGGCCCTCTTGATGGAGGTAAAACCCTACGTCCTGCTTGATTAATATCAATGATATGGTAGTACAAGAGTAGATCTACCACGAGATCAGAGAGGCTAAACCCTAGAAGCTAGCCTATGGTATGATTGTTGTTCGTCCTACGGACTAAAACTCTCTGGTTTATATAGACACCGGAGAGGGCTAGGGTTACACAGAGTCGGTTATAATGGTAGGATATCTACATATCCGTATCGCCAAGCTTGCCTTCCACGCCATGGAAAGTCCCTTCCGGACACGGAACGAAGTATCTTGTATCTTCATAGTCCAGGAGTCCGGCCAAAGGTATAGTCCGGCCATCCAGACACCCCCTAATCTAGGACTCCCTCAGCCTCGTCGACGCCAGCGGAGCGGGGACTCGTCGGAGCCGGCATTGTCCTCTGCCTCGTCCTCGGTCTCGCCAAACAGCGCCTCGCCTACTTCATCGCCCTCTTTGCTAGCCTCTTTGTAGGCGGCCGCAGCCTCTGCCACCCGCCAGCGCTCGAGGCGGCCCTTGCGGGCGGAGCGGTACGAGTTGAGCAGCGCCTCCTGCTCCGCCCGCTCCGCGGCGATCTGCTCCTCCGCCTGTAGATGCTCCTGGAGGAGATGGTGGTTGTAGGCGGCGTCGGCCTATGCCTCCCGGAACTGCTCCTGACGCATCTGCCTCACACTGTCCATATATTGGGCACTGGCCTCGCCGATGGTCATGGTGCAATGCACCGGCGAGGATGGCACAGAGGAGGGGGTTGGTGCCGGATCGTCGACTACCATGTTCTCCATTGGGACGTCGTCGTCCTCCGGCTGCCTGCCGGCCAGCCGGTCGGCAGCAATGGCTGCCATCTCCTCGTGGTCCGTCGTCCGCCCGTCCCGAAGAGTGCTGGAGCGCGAGGAAGCCTTGGTGGGCAGTAGTTGTGTGGACAGGAGAAAGGCAACGGATGCGGATGACTGCGGCTATGGCCGGCGCAGCAGTCTATATAGCAATGGTGGGCGGGCGGAGGGACGGACGTGTGGCGCCGGAGTAGCTGCATCGGCAACCGCATATCATTAATGTGGGCGGCAGATGGACGGACGGATGGCACTTGTGTCATTTGAAGGCGGAGCAATCACCTGCACCGGGAAGCGGGGCAGGCGGCGCTGACTGTTTCAGGCGGAAAGCGCGCGCGGGCGAGGAGATGAACTTACTTGGAGAGGATGACAATGGGGACCCACAAGGTCCATAGCCTCACGTACGCAAGTGCCTCCTTATTATATATATATATACATATATATATATACATATATATATACATATATATATATATATATATATATATATATATGTATAAAACTATACTCCCTCCGTCTAGGTGAATTAGTCTTATTAGAAGGTGCATCACGACCTAGGTGCAAGCAGATTGGTGGAAAAGAAGAATATTTCTCTCTTCTAAACACAACATTTAATCACAGCAGTTAAGAGGATGCCTTATTAGCTACCCATGCTGGCCATCGTAATTCATAGCATGCAAAGCGCTTTTATTTCTTGCCTAATAACCGCATGGACGTGCTGCATGCATTGGTCCTTGCCCGAGCAAAAAAGGGAGGAAAGGGGTTTCCACGGGAGACAAGGAGGCAGAGGTGGAAGCGCTCGCTGGAGTTATTTATTTTGCTTCCCCCTGGTTTCCTGACATCACGGTCCCACACCATTGTCAACCTATGTAGTACTAGTCAATAAACGAGAGAATTGCACAAGAAGCGGCCGACAGTTGGGACCAGCAGCTCGAGCAGTATTTGTGTTTTTGAGGTGTGAGCACTACAGAGTTTTTCGATGTTTAGCCCAGATATTAATTTTTCTCCTCTGAACAACAACGATAACATCGCTGCAGGTATTAACTGGGCGGGCTGTGGCCCGTCTAACCCAAGCCAGATATCCAGCCCAGATATTAAATTTTTTCAAGCTGAAAATGGCTAGCCCAGCTATACTTTTTTTAGGAATACCCAGGCAAGGTCAAGTTGTTATTCTCCGCCCCGCTGGGCTGCAAATCTTTCCTAGGAGGGATGCATTAGGCTTAACAAGAAAATGGGTTTTAAGAAATAATAAATGGGATGTAATTATAAAAACTGGGCAGTAACTAAAAAAAATGCACCAAACACGTGATTACTTTATAAAATATTATTTTTGGATATTGAAAATTTTAATTTCATTAATTGTTGCGAGCGGAATGTTTCGTTGGATTTTTACATAATATAAATTTATATTGAAATTGCATTTAATCTGACTAGAAATCTCGGGATAAAAATATTTCGGATCCCATCAAAATGTGGGAAATTTTATTGAATTCTGTTTTGAACGGTTGGTTGAAATGGGCTGTACTTTTAACAAACTGTAAATGGGCTGTAGTAAATTCCATTAGAATTCAAAAATGGGCTACACATTCTTACAAATCTCAAATGGGCTATAAGTTCTCTGCCACACACTTCTGGCCTTACTAAGTTGACGCGTCCCCTAAAAAAACAGAGTTGATGCGTATGCAAGGCTTTGTCAACTTATAGTCAACACACGGTTCTAGCAGCAGTGGCCGTTGGATGTCCATCCAACGGATGCCGTGCTTCTTCTTCAATCTCGGATATTCTAGCTTCACCCGCCCAAAAAATGATTCCTCCCCCTGAAATCTGGGGCGCACCGTTTCGGAAGCTGACCTGTGGGCCTAATAAGTTGACATACCAAGGGCTTTGTCAACTTAGGCAATATAAACGATTCTAGCAGCAGTGACCATACGACGTCCATCCAACGGCCGTAGTGCTTCTTCAACCTCTGGTCTTCTTGCTTCAGCCGCCCAAAGCAGCGCCGGTCGTGCCGCGTGCTCCTGCCTCCCGTGGCCGGCTGTGCTGCCGTGGAGGCCTCACCGCCCCCTACTATCCCCACCGCTGGCCAGGCCCTGCGGTGACGACAGCCTCACACCGCAGCCGAACAAGTGAACCCTCATACTCCTCTCCGCATGGGCATCCACTGCCGCGTCTTCACTGGCTCCGCGTCGTCCCCTTCCTAGGCCTCGCCGTCGTCCACCGCCCTGGTGCTCTCGGCGTGGCATGGTCAACGTGGAAGGAACGACTTCCATCAGACGTGGACTGTACGTGGAGAGGCTGATAGCTGGGTCCACGGCGGCAGCAAGGAAGTGCCTCCTTATTACGCGGAAAATAATGATTCCTCCACCTGACAGCAGGGACCCATCGGACGGGCCACCAGTATTTTGCGAAAAAATCGTTCCCCCCTGACTGCTGGGACCCACCGGACGGGCCACCGTATTTCGCGAAAAAACATCCCCTCCCCCGCTGTCAGCTCGGACCCACCGGAAGTGCCTCCTTATTATGCACAAAAAAATGAATACCCCCCCGCTAGCTGGGACCCACCTTGCTGGGAGGCTGACTTGTGGGCCTACTAAGTTGACGGGGACGAAGGGCTTTGTCAACTTAGTCAATATGAACGATTCTAGCTCCAGTGACCGTACGATGTCCATCAAACGGCCGTAGTGCTTCTTCAACCTCTGGTCTTCTTGCTCCAGCCGCCCAAAGTAGCGCCTGTCGTGCCCTGCCTCCCGTGGCCGTCTGTGCTACCGCAGAGGCCTCACCGCCCCCTACTATTCCCACCGCTGGCCAGGCCCTGCTGCGACGGCAGCCTCACACCGTAGTCAAACCAGTAAACCCTCGTAGTCCTCTCCGCGCGGGCTTCCACTGCGGCGTCGTCCCCTTCCTAGGCCTCACCGTCGTCCACCGCCGTGGTGCTCTCCGCGCGGCGTGGTCAACGTGGTCAAGGAACGACTTCCATCGGAAGAGTACTGTACATGGAGAGGCCGACAGCTGGGTCCACGGCCTCAACGCAGTGTTTTTGTGATTTGCCAAGTAAGTCGCTTTGTCAGGCCTGTTGGGCTGCAAATCTTTCAAGACAAGGAGAGCTTTCATTCGGTTGGCCGAGAAAATGGCCCATCAGTAATAAGAAATGGGCTGGACATTTTTAAAACACATCAAACCGACAATTAGTTTCAAATATCTTTTTTTCATTTCAAGATTTTAAATTACATTAATTTTTATGCATGGAGAATTTGTTGGATTTTATATTGATATACATTTATTTTTAAAATCAGTTTGAATGTGAGTCAAAATTTCGGGATTAAAAACAGTTCGGACCGCACCGAAATATGCCAAATTTCGTATAATTTTTTAACCGTTGCCACAATATGGGCTGTAATGCTAACAAAAAGAATATGGGCTCCAAAAAAACCTTAAGAATTAGCAAATGGGCTGTAAATTATTAGAAATAATGGTAGATGGGTTGTATGCTATTTTCCACAGATTTGAGGCTTTCCTAAAAAAAGGTTGACGCACCAGCACTGACTGTTGGATGTCCATCCAACGGCCGTCGTGCTTCTTCAATCTCTGCTCTTCCTGCTCTAGCCCCTCAAACAAGCGCCGGCGGGACTTCCTGCTCCCTCCTCCTCACGGCCGGCTGTGCTGCCGCGCAGACCTCACCGCCCGACCATACTCCCATCGCTGGCCTAGTGTGACGCCCGGATAATCAAGCTACAGTAACCTCTGCTAATGATGCCACATCACTTCGATTATTGTCGCTAATCCCGCGTTAGTTCGAAACCGATTAAAATTCAAATTCAAAATTTCGCAAACAACAAAAGTTTTCAAAAATTAAATCAACATTGTTTGAGGTGTGCAAATAAATACCTAGGAGTTTATGGTGTGGGACCCATGCTTTTATAAAAGACCCAAATACTTAAAATGAATTGAAACAGAAAAGAAAATAAATAAAGAAAGGAAAATACAGAAACAGAAAACAAACTAACAAACAAAAAATAGAAAGGAACCCCCACTGGCCCAGCTGGCCCATCTGTTGGCCAGGCCGGCCCAACTGGCCCAACCGGGCACCCCCACTCCCCATATCCCCACTACCCAAACCCTAACCGGCCGCTACTCCCCACTCCCCCGAAAATATCCCCCTCTCCCCCGTTTGGATCGGGATCGGGAGGAGGGCACTCACCTCGCCGCGACGACTGCGCCAGGACGGCGACGATGCCCGAGCCCGATGCCACCTCCTCCGCCACCTCGCCTCCCCGCGTCGGCCTCCACCACCCCGGCCCGAACCACCACCCGCGACCCCGTCACCGGACCGCCGCCGCCCGGAGCTGTCCTCACCCTGGAACCACCACGGCGTCGCCGTACTGCTTCCTTTACGCCGTCGTCCTCGTCACCTCCTCGACCACCGCTGCCCAGTCCCTACCCTGCCGGTGAGGCCCCGGCCTCTCCCCTCTTCCTCTTCCTGTGTTGGACGTCGCCATGCCCGCCGTCCCATGTGCGCGCTCACCGCGCCATGCCCGCGCACCGCACCCGCCCGTGGCCCGGCTTCTCCTCTGCCAGTCCCGCCGTCGCCTAGCACCATAGCTCCGCGCCCCGACTCCTTCCGCCTCCCTGCTGCCGGCCCGCGCCCGTGGACCCCTTCCCCTTGCTCGCCGCAGCTCCGGCACGGCTCTGCCCGCGCAACCGCGCCGCGTTCGGCTAGCCCCGTCGGAGCACGCCCGCTCTGGCCTTCCCCGCGCGCGCCTGCCGTTGCTGGCGCCGCCCGCTGCGCCCCACCACCGCCTTGCTCCGCCGCCCGCACGCTGACCCGGCTCCCCGCACCATCGCCCTGATCCGCCCCGCAGCCACCCGTGCCCGCGGTCGCCTCGCGCGCTGCGCGCCGTCGCCGGCCGCCGTTAACGTGCGCCCGCCCGCTGCCCGTATCTCCCTCGCCCGTTCGGGCTGGGCGCTAGCGCCCCTGTGCTCGTAGCCCACACCCGCTATGGCCCCCTTGCCTATGACATGTGGGGCCCCAACCCCCACAGAACGTTTATAAAAAAAGTAAAAAATATATATAAATATAAATAATAATAAGTATAATTAATTAATTACAGAAATAATTAACTTAATTAATTTTGATTAATTAAACTAAACAAATAATTAAACTAATTAAACATTAGTTATCTAATTAACCTGGTTAGTTAATTAGCTAATTAATTTGTATGACAGTGGGGCCCACCCTCCTAATTAATACTAATTAGGTTAATTAAATTGTTTAATTAAAATGTGTCACTGACCAGTGGGACCCACTGGTCAGGTTGACCAGTCAACCCTATTGACTGATGACGTCAGCATGACATCATGCTGATGTCATAAATCCAATTTTGAATTAATTTAAATAATTAATTAAATTCCAGAAATTAATAAAATCTTTAGAAAATCATATCTTTTAATCCGTAACTCGGATTAAAATATTTTCAACATGAAAGTTGCTCAGAATGATGAGACGAATCCGCATACGCAGCCCGTTTGTCCGCCACACATCCCTAACATAGCAAACACACAACTTTCCCCCTCCGGTTCATCTGTCCGAAAACGCGAAACACCGGGAATACTTTCCCGGATGTTTCCCCCTTCACCGGTACCACCTCGTACCGCGTTAGGGCACACCTAGCATCACGCTTTGTCATGTCATGCATCGTCATGCATTTGTTTGCATTATATTTATTGTTTCTTCCCCCTCTTCTCTCGCTAGACACCGAGACCAACGCCGCTGCTACCCAGTACGACTACGGTGTTGACGACCCCTCTCTGTTGCCAGAGCAACCAGGCAAGCCCCCCCGTTGATCACCAGATATCGTCTACTCTTCTCTATACTGCTTGCATTAGAGTAGTGTAGCATGTTACTGCTTTCCGTTAATCCTATCCTGATGCATAGCCTGTCCTTGCTACTACTGTTGTTACCTTTACCGGCAATCCTAATGGTTAGTATAGGATGCTAGTTTACCATCAGTGGCCCTACATTCTTGTCTGTCTGCCATGCTATACTATCGGGCCGTGATCACTTGGGAGGTAGTCACGGGTATATACTTATACATAATATATGATACTTGTGGTGATTAAAGTCGGCTCGGCTCGTAGGAGTACCCGCGAGTGATTCCGATGTTGGGGGCTGAAGGGGCAGGTGGCTCCATCCCAGTAGAGGTGGGCCTGAGTTCTCGAAGGCCCCGACTGATACTTTATGGCAGAGCGACAGGGCAGGTTGAAACCAACTAGGAGAGAGGTGGGCCTGGCCCTGGTCGACGTGCGTGGTTATTTCAGAATAACACGCTTAACGAGATCTTGGTATTTGATCTGAGTCTGGCTACTGGCCTATACGCACTAACCATCTACGCGGGGACAGTTATGGGCACTCGACGTCGTGGTATCAGCCGAAGCCTTCGTGACGTCAGCGACTGAGCGGCGCGCGCCGGGTTGGACCGCGTAACGCAACTTCCTTTGTAATGGAGGTTGCTAGGTCTGCTCACCGGCCGCGTACGCAACGTGCAGGTGTGCAATGGGCGATGGGCCCAGACCCCTGCACCATAGGATTTAGACCGGCGTGCTGACCTCTCTCTTGTGCCTAGGTAGGGCCGGGACGTGTTGATCTTCCGAGGCCGGGCGTGACCTAGGAAAGTGTGTCCGGCCAAATGGGATCGAGCGTGTTGGGTTATGTGGTGCACCCCTGCAGGGAAGTTGATCTATTCGAATAGCCGTGTCCCTCGGTAAAAGGACGACCAGGAGTTGTACCTTGACCTTATGACAACTAGAACCAGATACTTAATAAAACACACCCTTCCAAGTGCCAGATACAACCGGTGATCGCTCTCTCACAGGGCGACGAGGGGAGGATCATCGGTTAGGATTATGCTATGCGATGTTACTTGGTGAACTTACCATCTACTCTCTTCTCCTGCTGCAAGATGGAGGTTACCAGAAGCGTAGTCTTCGAAAGGACTAGCTATCCCCCTCTTATTCCGGCATTCTGCAGTTCAGTCCACATATGATAGCCTTATTCTAGTTGATACCAATGCATACATATGTAGTGTAGCTCCTTGCTTACGAGTACTTTGGATGAGTACTCACGATTGCTTTGCTCCCTCCTTTCTCCCTTTCTATACCCGATTGCTGTGACTAGATGTTGGAGTCCAGGAGCCAGACGCCACCGTTGATGACGACTACTACTACTCGGGAGGTGCCTACTACTACGTGCAGCCCGCTGACGGCGACCAGGAGTAGTTTAGGAGGATCCCAGGCGGGAGGCCTGCGCCTCTTTCGATCTGTATCCCAGTTTGTGCTAGCCTTCTTAAGGCAAACTTGTTTAACTTATCTCTGTACTCAGATATTGTTGCTTCCGCTGACTCGTCTATGATCGAGCTCTTGTATTCGAGCCCTCGAGGGCCCTAGCTTGTAATATGATGCTTGTATGACTTATTTTTATTTGTAGAGTTGTGTTGTGATATCTTCCCGTGAGTCCCTGATCTTGATCGTACACGTTTGCGTGTATGATTAGTGCATGGTCAAATCGAGGGCGTCACAAGTTGGTATCACAGCTGACTGCCTGTAGGAATCCCCCTTCCACACTCCTTGGCCGAAGTTGAGTCTAGACATTACAAAAACTTTTACTAACATGGTTGTGTGCCTTACGGGCCCACGTCGCCATCTGGGTGGTATTAGGATCTTTTACTCCTCGATCCTTACTCTGGGACTCTGACATCTCTTCTATTCGGGTTAAACGATTTTACTAACTCTGACTCTAGGTTCTCGATAATACTTTCTCTTGGAGAGCCACTTATTACAGATGATCGCCTGCTGCACCAGAAGATTTCGAAGTTACTCACCGATGTTCTCTCGAGACCTTTTGCCCGTCGCTTTTGCAATTCCCTATCATCGATATATCCCTATGGATAAATACATACACTTTTCGTTCTTACCTTTATTCCCGGCTGCTATTGTTATTACAAGATACGCTGAAAATTCTCTCTATTGTTCCGAGAATACTTTGTGGCTATTGCCTTGCAGTTCTTTGCCACCTGAATACCCCTACGGATAATTTCTCGCACTCATCGAGTATCCGCTCATCCCCAGTTGATTCTGGTATTTCACAAAAGCTTTTGAAATACCATTCGATCTTCCTAAGATCCTCAACAATCTATTGCTCTTGAAATTCTTGGTTGCTTGCATGATTAAATCCTATAAGTCAGGTAATCTTCTTGGCATCCTTTGTCATTATCATTTTAAGTCTGTTGATCCAATATGATGTGAATGCTCTCAATCCTCAGTCATATCCTAGAATTCATCCTTCCGGCTCATACGTCATTTCAAACATGAGCTGGTTCTCGCCAATCAAATTGTCGTCGATTGTGCCCCTAAGTATATTGAACTTATCCATCCTTGATGAGAGCGTCTGCTTCTGATCCTTCGCTTTGTAAAACATAATTCCTTTGCAATTGAGCTCTAAGTTACTTAGTTGTTTTTATAATCCAATGTCTTTGCATTGATTCTTCCTCTGGTTGTGAGCCGATACTCACATCAGATCTTTTATGGACCATCAGAACCTTGTTGGATTTTATCCGACAACGTCCTTCATATTCAATCACTTTGGAAGTTCTTTCCCTGATACATAATGCCTTTGGTAAATCATATTCCTTGATTTGGCCAACCATGCTCTGCTTTCGAGCTGGTGATATTTTCTATTGAAGCTTGTGGTATATGTTTCCACGATCCCCCGATGGGTTGAACCAATGCCTTCCCTAATCGATGTGAACCCGAAAGATTTCACGGGTCATACTTATCTGGTATTGCACCAGGTAAAACTTCCAACAACTAATGTCATTTTAGAAATACGAGGAGGTGAATGGAAGGTTATGCATTGAGGAAGTGGGAGTCGACCTTGAACCTTTGTGTTCATGCCCATGGACACGATGTAGATCCTATCATGGAAGCTTCTAGTAATAATAACTATTTCCTTGATATAATATCCTTGGTATCGGTGAATTGATCCTTTACAATCATGGTTCCGACCATATGTTCTTCTTTGATCCCATTTCTCGGGCAAGTTTAAGCACTTGTCTTCTGTGGATCAATACACCTGTCCAACCTTTACTTTGATCTTTCGTCGAGTATTATACCCTGGTATCTCGAGATCATCATGGGACTGCATAACTTTTTATGAGTTCTTCGTCAAGTACTACATTCTCACCGATTCCAATTTCCACAGGCTCTGAGTTATTAAACACTCAAAGACACCGATAACTAAACCGAGTCCGCACTACGGTTCAACAACTCTTAGTAATCTTCTTTATGTATGAGTTTGTACCCGATCACGCCCTTCCTAGCCTGATCGGCTATATCATTATCATGCAACTTTTTAACTGTGCTATCTGGTCCTTCTTTCCGAAGCACAATTTTCGACGATGAGCTAAGCTTACGTCGACTTTCCTCGTCATATCATTTCGCCTTGAACAACAAGCTTGATTCCGAGTTTGTATCGTATCCGTGGTTTCAATAACTTTTCGCTCCATCCTTCCTATTGCTTGATGTCGTCGATGAGCGATTATATCTTCATGAAACCTCTCGACAAATGTGTCATGATCATCATCAACATTCCGAGCTCCTCAAGGATATCAATTGAATTCATGATGAGAAATACCATCCTTGCCCTCGATGAATTGTGTTATCATCGACCACTCGATTGCCTTCCGTTCAACACAAACTTGTTCGTGTTTTGTGTTATACCTTGGGAGCCTTGCTATCCAGCATTTTTCCCTTGAAGTATTACCATCTTTTATGTCAAGAATGTCGTGAGAATTTCACCACCTCTTAAGAATTCTTGATGCAGGTGATACCTTTTGCCATATCCGTTCATTCCTTGGTCCTTGTGTTATTTCTAACCGAAAAAACCCGACAATCGAACTATGATGTGCGACTTCAAAACTTCTAGCAACCCTATTGCTTTGAAGTTAATGGTCGCTATTTCATTCTAGACCATTGGTTATCGAATCACCATTCTAACATTGATCATGCTATCTAAGCCCATATTTCGGGTGCACCTTTCAACCAATGTTTAACTGTGTATGTTTTCCTCCGGCATACCTCATTACATCATTTGATCCTACAAATGTTAACTTCTTGTTCACATAAGTGTGGAAATCCATCTTTTGGAAATCGTGATGGATTGACGCTGAGTTCACCAGTTACTTCCTCACCCCCCCTTGGTTAAACGGTGAACTCTTATTTCAGAACTCGCTTCCATAGTTCATTTCCCGATAAACTTACAATGTTATCTCGTCAAATTGTGTTGCGCCTTTCCTTCCCAGGCATCCTGAGTCTGAGGTATCCTGACACCAATCAGATCTGAATCTCGGTCAGATATGATGGTTGGAATATATTTTCAAGAGTTATAACATTGGTCTTTATATAACCCGGTAAGGTGATGTCATGCCTATCACACTTGGCCGGAGGACCTATTGTTATAGTTTTCCTTTTTAGCAAGTTATCTGTTCTTCCATGAGGAAATTGTAAGAATTATTCTATAAGTTGTGCCTGATGGATCCTTTGTGCATCCAAATTCTGCCCCTTACTTGATGACCATGTCAATGCTATCTCAAAGCATGTATGTGGTACTCCTATCGTCAATAAGAACATTTGAAGCATAATGCTAAAATTTCTTTATCAAATATTCAAACACTATTGTTTGGGTAATGTCATGAAATTCCTCTCTCTTTACCTAAATGGTTTTCTACTTCTATCCTGTCATGGATGTCATGCTCTGCTTGTCCTTGGGAAGGATATACCCCTGATATATGTGTTTAAACACATTTTCCTTTCCATTGTTTGGTTTAACCTTTCTTGTGATCTATATGATCTAAGCAGTAATATTCTCCTGCTTATGTATATACCTCGGTATACAATTCTGTTAGCAAGACCCTGTTACTATTGTTGATGACATTTCGGTAGCCACCGATGGACGAGGACCTTGCCTATTGGCCCGCCTCGTTCAACGAGTAGGAAAATGGTTCTCTTTGTCCCTCGCCTTGGTATCGATGTTGTTGCCGACATAACTGACAGGCTAACCTCTGACACGCCTTACTATCGTGACCATGCAAGATGTCGCCCCCCTTCCTACTTTCAACCACATGGTGGGCCCATAACCCACAGTTCCACAGGATCGAAACCTGACTCCCATGTACACCCCCTGTTCCCAAGGTTGTTCCTCGCGCGTGACCTCATATGTAATTCACGAGCCACCTTCAGGTCTGATATCGGACACAATACTTATTCCCGTTGTTTTGACCCTTTCACACCCTATAACAGGCATCGAATGATTGCCTGCCTGCTCGAAACTTCCCAGGTTACCTCCTTACTTTGCTCTCGATAATTTCTTAAGATTCGATTCGAGAGTTACTTTCCGCCACCTTCCTCGATGTTGTCGACTCGATAGTCAACCTTGCCGACGTCCGTTCTCCCAGAATGCCCACCCTTTATTCTTTCCTAAGTACGATGGAGTTCCTGAAGAAAGGGCGCCGACTTCATCATGATGACCTGAAGTAGAGAAATGAAGACATCAATGTATTGGACCGGCCTCTTTGAGAAGAGCAAGCCAGGATGACAAAATCCGTTAGAATGTCGTAACCTATTCTTCCCCCTTACTTCCCCTCTTAAATCTCGGGACGAGATTTCTTGTAGTAGAGGAGAATTGTGACGCCCGGATAATCAAGCTACAGTAACCTCTGCTAATGATGCCACGTCACTTCGATTACTGTCGCTAATCCCGCGTTAGTTCGAAACCGATTAAAATTCAAATTCAAAATTTGGCAAACAAGAAAAGTTTTCAAAAATTAAAACAAAATTGTTCGATGTGTGCAAATAAATACCTAGGAGTTTATGGTGTGGGACCCATGCTTTTATAAAAGACCCAAATACTTAAAATGAATTGAAACAGAAAAGAAAATAAATAAAGAAAGGAAAATACAGAAACAGAAAACAAACTAACAAACAAAAAATAGAAAGGAACCCCCCACTGGCCCAGCTGGCCCATCTGTGGGCCAGGCCGGCCCAACTGGTCCAACCGGGCACCACCACTCCCCATATCCCCACTACCCAAACCCAAACTGGCCGCTACCCCCCACTCCCCCGAAAATATCCCCCCTCTCCCCCGTTTGGATCGGGATCGAGAGGAGGGCGCTCACCTCGCCGCGACGACTGCGCCAGGACGGCGACGATGCCCGAGCCCGATGCCACCTCCTCCGCCACCTCACCTCCCCGCATCGGCCTCCACCACCCCGGCCCGAACCACCACCCGCGGCCCCGTCACCGGATCGCCGCTGCCCGGAGCTGCCCTCACCCTGGAACCACCACGCCGTCGCCGGACTGCCCCCTCTACGCCGTCGTCCCCGTCACCCCCTCGACCACCGCTGCCCAGTCCCTACCCTGCCGGTGAGGCCCCGGCCTCTCCCCTCTTCCTCTCCCTGTGTTGGATGTCGCCATGCCCGTCGTCCCGTGTGCGCGCTCACCGCGCCGTGCTCGCGCACCGCACCCGCCCGTGGCGCGGCCTCTCCTCTGCCAGTCCCGCCGTCGCCTAGCACCATAGCTCCGCGCCCCGACTCCTTCCGCCTCCCTGCTGCCGGCCTGCGCCTGTGGACCCGTTCCCTTTGCTCGTCGCAGCTCCGGCACGGCTCTTCCCGTGCCACCGCGCCGCGTTCGGCTGCCCCCGCCGGAGCACGCCAGCTCTGGCCTTCCCCGCGCGCGCCTGTCGTTGCTGGCGCCGCCCGCTGCGCCCCACCGCCGCCTTGCTCCGCCGCTCGCACGCTGACCCGGCTCCCCGCACCATCGCCCTGATCCGCCCCGTAGCCACCCGTGCCCGCGGTCGCCTCGCGCGTTGCGCGACGTCGCCGGCCGCAGCAGCCGCCGTTAACGGGCGCCCGTCCGCTGCCCGTATCTCCCTCACCTATTCGGGCTGGGCGCTAGCGCCCCTGTGCCCATAGCCCACACCCGCTATGGCCCCCTTGCCTATGACATGTGGGGCCCCAACCCCCACAGAACGTTTATAAAAAAAGTAAAATATATATATATATAAATAATAATAGTAAGTATAATCAATTAATTACAGAAATAATTAACTTAATTAATTTTGATTAATTAATCTAAACAAATAATTAAACTAATTAAACATTAGTTATCTAATTAACTTGGTTAGTTAATTAGCTAATTAATTAGTATGACAGTGGGGCCCACACTCCTAATTAATACTAATTAGGTTAATTAAATTGTTTAATTAAAATATGTCACTGACCAGTGGGAGCCACTGGTCAGGTTGACCAGTCAACCCTGTTGACTGCTGACATCAGCATGACATCATGCTGATGTCATAAATCCAATTTTGAATTAATTTAAATAAAAAATTAAATTCCAGAAATTAATAAAATCTTTAGAAAATCATATCTTTTAATCCGTAACTCGGATTAAAATATTTTCAACATGAAAGTTGCTCAAAATGACGAGACGAATCCGCATACGCAGCCCGTTTGTCCGCCACGCATCCCTAGCATAGCAAACACGCAACTTTCCCCCTCCGGTTCATCTGTCCGAAAACGCGAAACACCGGGAATACTTCCCGGGATGTTTCCCCCTTCACCGGTACCACCTCGTACCGCGTTAGGGCACACCTAGCATCACGCTTTGTCATGTCATGCATCGTCATGCATTTGTTTGCATTATATTTATTGTTTCTTCCCCCTCTTCTCTCGCTAGACTCCGAGACCGACGCCGCTGCTACCCAGTATGACTACGGTGTTGACGACCCCTCTCTCTTGCCAGAGCAACCAGGCAAGCCCCCCCCCCCTTGATCACCAGATATCGTCTACTCTTCTCTTTATTGCTTGCATTAGAGTAGTGTAGCATGTTACTGCTTTCCGTTAATCCTATCCTGATGCATAGCCTGTCCTTGCTACTACTGTTGTTACCTTTACCTGCAATCCTAATGCTTAGTATAGGATGCTAGTTTACCATCAGTGGCCCTACATTCTTTTCTGTCTTCCATGCTATACTATCGGGCCGTGATCACTTGGGAGGTGGTCATGGGTATATACTTATACATAATATATGATACTTGTGGTGATTAAAGTCGGGTCGGCTCGTAGGAGTACCCGCGAGTGATTCCGATGTTGGGGGCTGAAGGGGCAGGTGGCTCCATCCCGGTAGAGGTGGGCCTGAGTTCCCGAAGGCCCCCGACTGATACTTTGTGGCGGAGCGACAGGGCAGGTTGAGACCACCTAGGAGAGAGGTGGGCCTGGCCCTGGTCGGCGTCCGTGGTTATTTCAGAATAACACGCTTAACGAGATCTTGGTATTTGATCTGAGTCTGGCTACTGGCCTATACACACTAACCATCTACGTGAGGACAGTTATGGGCACTCGACATCGTGGTATCAGCCGAAGCCTTCGTGACGTTAGCGACTGCGCGGCGCGCGCCGGGTTGGACCGCGTAACGCAACTTCCTTTGTAATGGAGGTTGCTAGGTCTGCTCACCGGCAGCGTACGCAACGTGCAGGTGTGCAATGGGCCATGGGCCCAGACCCCTGTGCCATAGGATTTAGACCGGCGTGCTGACCTCTTTGTTGTGCCTAGGTAGGGCTGCGACGTGTTGATCTTCCGAGGCCGGGCATGACCCAAGAAAGTGTGTCCGGCCAAATGGGATCGAGCGTGTTGGGTTATGTGGTGCACCCCTGCAGGGAAGTTGATCTATTCGAATAGCCGTGTCCCTCGGTAAAAGGACGACCTGGAGTTGTACCTTGACCTTATGACAACTAGAACCGGATACTTAATAAAACGCACCCTTCCAAGTGCCAGATACAACCGGTGATCGCTCTCTCATAGGGCGACAAGGGGAGGATCATCGGTTAGGATTATGCTATGCGATGTTACTTGGTGAACTTACCATCTACTCTCCTCTCCTGCTGCAAGATGGAGGTTACCAGAAGCGTAGTCTTCGAAAGGACTAGCTATCCCCCTCTTATTCTGGAATTCTGCAGTTCAGTCCACATATGATAGCCTTATTCCAGTTGATACCAATGCATACATATGTAGTGTAGCTCCTTGCTTGCGAGTACTTTGGATGAGTACTCATGGTTGCTTTGCTCCCTCCTTTCTCCCTTTCTATACCCGACTGCTGCGACCAGACGTTGGAGTCCAGGAGGCAGACGCCATCATTGACGACGACTACTACTACTCGGGAGGTGCCTACTACTACGTGCAGCCCGCGGACGGCGACCAGGAGTAGTTTAGGAGGATCCCAGGCGGGAGGCCTGCGCCTCTTTCGATCTGTATCCTAGTTTGTGCTAGCCTTCTTAAGGCAAACTTGTTTAACTTATGTCTGTACTCAGATATTGTTGCTTCTGCTGACTCGTCTATGATCGAGCTCTTGTATTCGAGCCCTCAAGGCCCCTGGCTTGTAATATGATGCTTGTATGACTTATTTTTATTTGTAGAGTTGTGTTGTGATATCTTCCCGCGAGTCCCTGATCTTGATCGTACACGTTTGCGTTCAAATCGGGGGCGTCACACCTAGCCATCCCTCTACTCACCCACACCTGCTGTTATTCTCCGACGACGACAGACGAACCCGTAAACCCTCGTACAGTCGTACTCCCCTCCGCGTGGGAAACAACTGCCGAGTCTTCCTTGCCTCCGTGTCGTCCCCTTCCTAGGCCTCGTCGTCGTCCACCGCCCTGGTGCTCTCGGCGCGGCGTGGTCAACATGGTCAAGGAACGACTTCCATCGGACGTGGACTGTACGTGGAGAGGCTGACAGCTGGGTCCACGGCCACAACAAGGAAGTGCCTCCTTATTACGCAGAAAATAATGATTCCTCCACCTGACAGCTAGGACCCACCGGACGGGCCACTATATTTCGTGAAAAAACATTTCCCTTGACTGCTGGGACCACCAGCTACATCTTCGCACGCAAGGAAGTGCATCCGGGCAAAAAAAAACGATTCGCCCCTTGACTGCTGGGACCCACCAGCTACATCTTCGCAGGCAAGGAAGTGCGTGACAGTCGAGACCCACCTGGTCAAAGAGTACGTAGCGTTGTCATTCTGGTCGCGAACGTGTATGTACATACTGGTCGATGTAGAGGCGCGCACGTGTCGTAGTAGAGGTGCGCACATAGCATGTACATGTACGTACAGCGGCCAGGGTGCAATAAAAAAAATACGGCCACGTATGTGTACATACGGGCGGGGTCTCGAACGCCTACTCGCGCATACGTACGGCCAGGGCTCGTGTACATTGCTGGGTCGGAACGGAGAAACATCGTCATCGTCGTGTTCATGTGGAGGCAACGGAATGCGTCATGTTCATGGGGAGGCAACGGAACGTGTGGGAGCCAACCGGCTGGGTCGGAACAGAATGCGTGGTCGTGTTCATCGGGAGGGCTTGGACGGAACAGGCGATGGAAACGAGGCCTGGCGTACCGCACAATGGAGGAAACGGACCTCCTACGTTCGGAACGGGGTCCTGTTGATCGGGAGGGGTCTGGCGTAGCGCAAAACGGAGGAAACGGACCTCCTATGGTCGAAACGGGGGTCCTGTTGATCGGGAGGGGTGTGGCGTACCGCAAAACGGACGAAACGAACTTGTGTTTGAGTGCTACGGTCGAAACGGGGGTTCTGTTCATCGGGAGGGGTGTGGCGTACCGCAAAACGGGACTCCACGGGATACTGTTCATCTCCACCGTCGACCCCCTCCAGCCTCCACGAGCTACTGTTCATCCACCGTCGACCTCCTCTAGCCTCCACCTGCGACTGTTCATCCACGGGGTCCTGTTCATCCAGCCTCCACCACGCGCTACTCTACCGGCTACTGTTCAACCAGCCCTCTCCACGGGCTCCTGTTCAACTAACCCTCCACGGGCTACTGTTCATCCTGCCCTCCACCGTCTACTGTTCATCCTGCCCTCCACGGGGTGGTCCTGTTCATCCAGCCCTCCACGGGGTCCTATTCATCCAGCCCCAACCGGCTCGATCTATCGGGGTCCTTTTCATCCAGAGGCAACACCACAGGGTCCTGTTCATCCACCCCCACCGGGAACTGTTCATCCAAACCCCCCCGCAACGCTCACTGTTCATCTAGGGGCAGCATCGATCGGCTTCAGTTAGCAGCAGTAGCGAAGGAATCGCTCGATCGGGTTCAGTTAACAGCCATCGATCGATCGCTCAGGTTCAATAACACGTAGCCTGCAGTGCAATCGCTCGGGTTCAGTTAGAGCCCAACGCCTCGCTCGGGTTCAGTTAGAGCCAACGCCTCGCACACACGCGCGTACATGTACGAGAGAAACGTGCATCGCTCGGCCCCCGACCTCCCACCGTAATCGGGAACTCCCCGAAATTCCCCCCCTCGCTTCTACCACGGTTTTTTCCGTCATGGACGGCCCAAAGAATGTCATGCAGCTGCGTCTCCGGCCCGCCCAGGATGAAAAGCCCATTTTCTGTCATGATTTTTTGTCATAGAAGTAGGAGCCCACCACATCTATGATCATACCGGGTTTTGTCACAATTATCGTCATAGAAGTGTCATATGTATGACAGATTTTTTTTGTTCGGCCCAAAATGTTACGGATGTGTCTTTTTTTTTGTAGTGCAAGTAGGCCGACTCCTGCCTGCATCTACTACTATTACTCCACTCATCGACCGCTATCCAGCATGCATCTAGAGTATTAAGTTAAAAACAGAGTAATGCCTTAAGCATGATGACATGATGTAGAGGGATAAAGTCATGCAATAGGATGAAAACCCCATCTTGTTATCCTCGATGGCAACAATACAATACGTGCCTTGCTGCCCCTACTGTCACTGGCAAAGGACACCGCAAGATTGAACCTAAAGCTAAGCACTTCTCCCATTGCAAGAAAGATCAATCTAGTATGCCAAACCAATCTGATAACTCGAAGAGACTTGCAAAGATAACCAATCATACATAAAAGAATTCAGAGAAGATTCAAATATTATTCATAGATAGACTTGATCATAAACCCACAATTCATCGGTCTCAACAAACACACCGCAAAAACAAGATTACATCGAATAGTTCTCCACAAGAGAGGGGGAGAACGTTGTATTGAGATCCAAAAAGAGAGAATAAGCCATCTAGCTACTAACTATGGACCCGTAGGTCTGAGGTAAACTACTCACACTTCATCGAAGAGGTTATGGTGTTGATGTAGAAGCCCTCCGTGATCGATGCCCCCTCCGACGGAACTCCGGAATAGGCCCCAAGATGGGATCTCGTGGATACAGAAAGTTACGGCGGTGGAATTAGGGTTTTGGCTCCGTATCTGATCGTTTGGGGATACGTGGATATATATAGGAGGAAGGAGTACGTCGGTGGAGCAACAGGGGGCCCACGAGGGTGGAGAGCGCGCCTAGGGTAGGCAGGCGCGCCCCCTACCTCGTGGCCTCCTGTTTTATTTCTTGACGTAGGGTCCAAGTCTCCCTGGTCATATTCGTTGAGAAAATCACATTCCCGAAGGTTTCATTCCGTTTGAACTCCATATGATATTCCTTTTCTTCGAAACCCTCAAACAGGCAAAAATAGCAATTCTGGGCTGGGCCTCCGGTTTATAGGTTAGTCCCAAAAATAATATAAAAGTGGATAATAAAGCCCAATAATGTCCAAAACAGTAGATAATATAGCATGGAGCAATCAAAAATGAGAGATATGTTGGAGATGTATCAGATGTGTGGCGGCCTTAAGCCGCTTTATCTCCCGATTAGGAGAAAAGGCACTCCCCCTTTATCGCCTTCTTCGGCGCGCCAAACACTTCGAGTGGACGGACGCAGCCACGGCCGGATTGGAAGAAATAAAAGCCATCCTGGCCACCAACCCAATCTCGGCCGCGCCAAACGTCGGCGAACCAATGCTGTTATATATAGCGGCAACTCACCAAGTTGTAAGCGTAGTGCTCGTCGTCGAACGAGAGACGGACGGACATAAATTCCCACTTCAAAAGCCGGTATATTATGTATCCACTGTCGTCACTCCATGCAAATCACGGTACCCACATTATCAAAAGATAGCATACACGGTATTCATGGCATCCCGCAAATTACGACACTACTTTCAAGAGTGTTCAATTACGGTGGCCTCAGAAGTACCACTCAACGACATAATAAACAACCGCGATGCCAAGGGGCGGATTGCCAAATGGGCTATCGAGCTTGTCCCGTTCGACATAACATATAGACCACGACGAGCCATTAAGTCGCAAGTACTGGCCGATTTCATCGCCGAGTGGACAGAAGCCGAACTCCCTAAAGAGTACGGCGCATACTCCAATTGGATCATGCACTTTGACGGCTCTAAAATGCTGGCTGGTCTGGGGGCTGGCGTCGTCCTGACGTCCCCCACCGCAGATACAGTCCAATACGTACTCCAAATACTATACACAGACTCCAACAACGCAGCCGAATATGAGGCCTTATTACACGGTCTCTGGATGGCAGTTACCATGGGCATTCAACGCCTGGAGGTGCGTGGGGACTCGAACCTTGCAATATCTCAAATAAATGGAGATTTCAATGCCAAGGATCCGAAAATGGTGGCATATCGCAACACCGTCCTCAAAATGTCAGCTCGGTTTGAGGGGCTTGAATTCCACCTTGTGGCTCGGGAAAACAATCAGGCGGCGGATATCCTCGCCCGTATCGGCGCTAAGCGCGATCCTATCCCACCTAACATCTTCTTGGAAAGGCTGTTTAAGCCATCCATGGTATGGGAAGGGGACACCGGTAACAATATTCCGGACCCGGCCACAACACCAAATACCGAACACTCTGACACAATCGGAGGCTCTGCCATCGAAGTAACACCTTCAGCCCATGTGATAATGGCCGTCATCGCCCCATGGATAGAACCATTCCTGGGCTACCTAACCACGCAAGAACTACCCGAGGACCAAAATGAGGCACGCTGCATAGTGCGGTGATCTAAAGCCTACAAGGTCCACGAGGGAGAGCTTTATAAGAAAAGCACTACCAGAGTCCTTCAAAGGTGCATATCCGAAGAGGAAGGGCGGAAGCTTTTGGTAGAAATCCATGCTGGACTCGGCGGCCACCACGCTGCAGCCCGGGCCCTTGTAAGCAAGGCCTTTCGTACAAGTTTCTATTGGCCGACGGCCCGAGCAGATGCACAGTATCTGGTCCAACATTGCGTCGGTTGCCAGCTTTTTGCAAACCAAAGCCATATGCCGCCTACCGCTCTCCAAAAAATCCCCATTACTTGGCCCTTTGTGGTATGGGGGCTTGATATGGTCGGACCCCTTAAAGGGGGAACCCATAAGAAAAAAAATACTTACTGTTCATGGTGGATAAATTCACCAAATGGATAGAAGCCAAACCCGTTAAAACGGCTGAATCCGGACTGGTGACAGACTTCATATCTTGGGTTGGACACCATTATGGCATCCCGCACAGCATCATCACTGACAACGGCATGAACTTTACAATCGACGAGGTAAAACTTTGGTGCAGCAACATGGGCATCAAGCTTGATTATGCTTATGTCTATCACCCGCAAACTAATGGTCAAGTCGAGCGAGCAAATGGTCTTATCATGAGGGGAATCAAACCCAGATTAGTGCGGTCCTTAAAGGAATCAAACACGCACTGGATAGAGGGACTCGACTCCATACTATGGGGCTGCGGACCACGCTGAATCGCACTTCCGGATACACACCGTTTTTTATGGTGTATGGCGCAGAGGCGGTTCTGCCTTGCGACATAATTCATGACTCACCTCGAGTGCGCATGTACGAAGAAAAAGAGGCCGAGCTCGATCGGCAGGACAGTTTGGACGCCCTGGAGGAGGAGCGCGACGTGGCAAAAGCCCGTTCCACATTCTATCAGCAACATGCTCGAAGGTATCAAAGTAGATAAGTACGGGCCAAAACCAATAATGTTGGCGAACTAGTTCTACGCCTGCCGGAGAAGAAAAAGAACAAGCTCAAGCCCAAATGGGAAGATCCCTTCATTATTGACCAGGTTCTGACCGGTGGAGCGTACCGTCTGCAGGATGCATCGGACAATCGACTCGAGCCAAACCCATGGAACGCAGCCAGACTCCGAAGATTCTACGCCTAGTGCCGGACTCTATGTTCGTCTCCTTACCCCCGTCAATTTTTTGCGTATCAATTATCTGTCTTTTCTCTCTTTCTCTCTTCTTTTTTCTTCTCCTCAAGGCCTTAAAAGGCTAACTTGTGTCTTGTTTACACAATCTTGACGCGCTAACCGCGCTCATTATACCTGGGGCTTCTTATACAGAAGCTTAATATAACTATTTTCCTGGGCTTTATGCCCCACACATGTGTTATTCTTCCAGATGTACCTTTTTTCGCCATTATATGCATCGATATGGCTTGAATTTTGGCCAAGATGGGTTGCCTGGCTCTTGTATTTATGCCCTACGTTCCCGTTAATTCGGCTAGGGCATAAGGGGAGCACCTCTGCGATTGTTACTGCCGGGTCAGCCGGATGTGTACCTCAGACTGGGTGAAGCCGAAAGCTAGCGTTCTTAAGGGAATATTCAGTCGGTGAACAAAAGATGACTTTTATTTATTTTGATACATGCCCCCAGATGTTATAGCCTACGTCCCTTTTCGCAGTTCGGACATGCACATTAGGGCATGCGTACCCAGGGAAAGGAACCCTTAACGGAACTATTATCCCTGGAAGATGTTTCTTACTATCCATGTAATATAACATAGCTAGTTGGGTACTTGTCTATTCAAGCACTTATGACCCCTACGCCTGGTTTCCACGCATACCCCGGTTTTTACATAACCGAGCAGGTATTCGGATACACTCCGGACTATCGGGTCCAGAGGTCGAAGCGAAAAGGTCCGCCATGACAAATGATTTACAATCCGGCTAGGGACATTATATATGTCACTTAAAGTACACAGTCACTTTGACTGACTAAATTCTTCTTCTATACCATCCAACAGGCTGTCTAGCCTACAATCCTGTTGGGAATACTTTGCGGCTAATTCTACTTGGTCATACACCAAACTGACGGGGATCTCTTTCCCATCGGGCCCCACAGGTCCGACCTCGGCCATGTGGTTTGGGTCAGCTTTGGTATATCGCGTCTTCACCATGGCCCAGGCTTCCCTTGCACCTTGTCGGCATGCTGATATCTTCCATAATCGGAAGTGCCGCCGCGCTCCCTTGAGCTTCTCTATAAGCTCCCCCATGCCTCCTGGCGGGGAGGCGGATGGCCACAAGGCTTGGGCATTAGCCTACATCACCTGCCGAACTTGTTCGTGCAGTTGTGAGAGCTCTGGTAGAAGATCACCCGCAGACCCGGGCATCTCCTCCGCGGGACGACCCGTCAGCATACCTGCAGACATAACTCTGTTAGCCGGCTTCTTTGCCGAACTCTTTCAAAAGTTCGTTCAAGCACTTACTAAAAATGCTGCGTCGAAGCCGCTTGTTCTCCTTCACGGAGTCCGAAAGTTGGGCTTGGACATCTTTTAGTTCCACGCCCAGCCGGATATTGGTGTCTTGGAGTTATTTTTCTCCCGCCTGACCCGCATAAGCACGTGCTCGCCAGCATTTAGCTGTTGATTAGCACGTTGCGCATTCTCCGGCACGGCCTCCGGATTCACTCAGGAGTCATCTGCAACATCTATTGTTAGATTTGCATGCATGCCGCATACTATCTGGTACCTGTCATTCTTTGCAATCAAAACAAGTGTTACCAGTGGGGGCCTTCTCGGACTCCTTCAACGCGGCAACCGCGACCCGTAGCTGGGCTTTGCACTCTTCCAGCTCTTGAGACAATTGGGTATTCTTCTCTGTTGTGTCAACTGTTTCAAGTCTCAGGGCTACTGATATATATATAATCGTCAGATTTTCTTACCCGTGTATCCTTTACATACTGGTCCATGGCTCTGGCAAGATTGTTTTGAGCAGCACAGATGTACGCGTCTCCTGAGTTGAAGGCATCGAACGCCTCTTGGGAGAAACAAGCGTCATGGAGTATGGCCCGGCGACGCCTGTGATTCATGGCGCTCTCCACTTCGGAATTTGTAGCGGATAGTCTATCTGCATCCTTTGTAGGAGGAGCATCCGGCGTTCGCCCCGTGTTAGCTTCCGCCTCTATGTCCGACCCTACAGCCCGACAGGTGGAGGCGTGATCGGCAACCTCTCCGGATATAGTCCGACGAGCGTTTTTCCTACTAGGAAACATGGATGTCATTATATTTTAAGAAAGACGACAACCACAGAGCGAGGTTCTGTGTCATACCTCTGCGCCGGCGTCTTAGTCCTGACCACCTTCCTTTTTGGCCTACCCGGCTTCAGTGTCCCTTGTTGGCGAGTCACTACAGGTTCGGCATGTTGTCCCGAGGGCCTTCCCTATAAAACACCATATGTGTACGGCAGGTGAAGTGCATAAAAGGGGATCCTTCTTGGAAGTTGGGGCTCCGGTTTTTCTTACATGCGATGCAGGGAGTAGCCCAGGATAGTCGGCTATGATGGCCACCATGGCATCATCGCAGATCAATTGATAGAATGTCCTGTCAATCAGCTCCACAAATATGTCCGGATCCTCTTCGAGTCCGGGATCGAGGGCCCGGTCAGGGTCCTCCGGTTGTGGAGGTGGGCTGTTGACCTCCCTTACGGCTTTTCATAGCTCCTGCCATGAAACGGCAAGGTGAGTACTTATGACGAAGAATGCGGGAGGGTTGGGAGTAAAGAGTGACAACTCACCCAGCTTGGGGGGTTGTACATGGAGAATCCATCCCGTGGCTTAATGCAGATGAACTCCTCTTCCTCTCCCTTGAACAAATCAGACAGAATTTTTGCTAGAGCAGCAACTGAGTCCAGTCCCTTATGCCCGCAGCAAGTGGCATCATCTTCCCCGTTAAAGCGCCACATGGGGTGCCCTCGATATTGAAGTGGCTGCACCCCCCGCATTATGCATATTGACATAATCTCGATTATTGTCAGTCTTGATTGAGCCAACACTTTTATCCAGCCCATCAGGTAAAGGACTTCTCCGTTATCTTCCTTCCGAGGGCTCCGTGGGCGCCAGCTTCGGCGTTTCTTCAAAGGGGCATTGTCGAACTCAGGAAGACCCATCCGAATAGGATCTGGAAGGGGGACGTCCTCCATGTAAAACCACTCCGAAGGCCAGTCTTCGGACGTCTTCTTCGGGGTACCGGACATGTATTCGGTCCCGGCGATGCGCCATATTTCAGCTCCACACACTTGATATATTGACCCCTCCTATGTGTGGGGCACAAGGAAGAATGGCCTCTTCCACAGCTCGAAATGAGCTTCGCAGCCCAGAAACAGCTCACAAAGGCAACATAACCAGCGATGTGTAATATGGAAGCGGGGGTGAAATTATGCAACTGGAGGCCATAAAACTCCAGGAGCCCGCGGAGGAACGGATGGATTGGAAATCCAAGTCCCCTTAGTAAATAAGGGACAAGGCATACCCGCTCCCCCTTGGAGGGATTGGGGAAGCTCTCCACTTGCTCCCCGCCATTATAGGTGGCGAGCCCGGCTCGAACGGGGACCATATACGCTGGAGGGAGAAATCCCTGGGTCTGTAACTCTACTAATTGGCTGTGCGAGACGGAACACTTCTCCCAATCACCGGGCTTAGGGCTACGGGAGCGGGAGGAGGAGCTGCGATGGCCAGCCATGTTGGAATGGATTTTTCCGAGCGTGCTCCGATGGATACTCGACACGGGGGGATGGTGCGGTCTAGATCTAAGAATCCCCGTCTCTTTAATAGACAGTTTACTTACATGGCTAGGGTGGCAAATGTAAAAATGCCCTGGCTCCTCGCATTCGCTCAACACGTGGAAGATAGCCCTTATTGGGCACGGAAGCGAAAAAGTGCAACATTTATGGGGAGCCGGACACTAACTCAGCAGATATTCAGAATTTGGAGAAGAACCCGCCTTGCAATGCCGAAGACAATCTGCGCGACGGGCTCATCGTCATTGAAGCCTGGTTCGGGGGCTACTGAGGGAGTCCTGGATTAGGGGGTCTCCAGACAGCCGAACTATATCCTTTGGCCGGACCGTTGGACTATGAGGATACAAGATTGAAGACTTCGTCCCGTGTCCAGATGGGACTCTCCTTGGCATGGAAGGCAAGCTTGGCAATACAGATATGTAGATCTTCTTCCTTGTAACCGACTATTTGTAACCCTAGCCCCCTCCGGTGTCTATATAAATCGAAGGGTTTAGTCCGTAGGACGACAACAATCATACCATGGGCTAGCTTCTAGGGTTTAGCCTCTACGATCTCGTGGTAGATCAACTCTTGTAATACTCATATCATCAAGATCAATCAAGCAGGACGTAGGGTATTACCTCAATCAAGAGGGCCCGAACCTGGGTAAACATCGTGTCCCCCGCCTCCTGTTACCATCCGCCTTGGACGCACAGTTCGGGACCCCCTACCCGAGATCCATCGGTTTTGACACCCACAATGGCTTTATAGAATGCTTCATGTGCTTCACTTATATCATTTGAAGTTTGGATTGCATGTTTCTCTTTACATAGAAAACTGCCATTTGTAGAATGCTCTTTTGCTTCACTTATATTTGTTAGAGCGTGGGCATATCTTTTTTAGAAAGAATTATACTCTCTTGCTTCACTTATATCTATTTAGAGAGATGACATGAACTGGTCATTCACATGGTTAGTCATAAAATCCTACATAAAACTTGTAGATCATTGAATATGATATGTTTGATTCCTTGCAATAGTTTTGCGATATAAAGATGTTGATATTAGAGTCATGCTAGTGGGTAGTTGTGGATTAGTAGAAATACTTGTTTTCAGGTTTGTGATTCCCGTAGCATGCACGTATGGTGAACTGTTATGTAACGAAGTCGGAGCATGAGGTATTTATTGATTGTCTTCCTTATGAGTGGCGGTCGGGGACGAGCGATGGTCTTTTCCTACCAATCTATCCCTCTAGGGGCATGCGTAGTAGTACTTTGCTTCGAGGGCTAATAAACTTTTGCAATAAGTATATGAGTTCTTTATGACTAATGTTGAGTCCATGGATTATACGCACTCTCACCCTTCCATCATTGCTAACCTCTCTAGTATCACGCAACTTTCGCCGGTACCATAAACCCATCATATACTTTCCTCAAAACAGCCACCATACCTACCTATCATGGCATTTCCATAGCCATTCCGAGATATATTGCCATGCAACTTCCATCATCATCATATACATGACTTGAGCATTCATTGTCATATTGCTTTGCATGATCGTAAGATAGCTAGCATGATGTTTTCATGGCTTGTCCATTTTTTGATGTCATTGCTATGCTAGATCATTGCACATCCCGGTACACCGCCGGAGGCATTCATATAGAGTCATATCTTTGTTCTAGTATCGAGTTGTAATATCGAGTTGTAAGTAAATAAAAGTGTGATGATCATCATTATTAGAACATTGCCCCAGTGAGGAAAGGATGATGGAGACTATGATTCCCCCACAAGTCGGGATGAGACTCCGGACGAAAAAAAAAGAGAAAGGCAAAAAAGAGAAGGCCTCAAAAAAGAGAGAGAAAAAGAGAGAAGGGGCAGTGTTACTATACTTTTATCACACTTGTGCTTCAGAGTAGCACCATGTTCTTCATATAGAGAGTCTCTTGAGTTATCACTTTCATATACTAGTGGGAATTTTCATTATAGAACTTGGCTTGTATATTATGATGATGGGCTTCCTCAAATGCCCGAGGTCTTCATGAGCAAGCAAGTTGGATGCACACCCACTTAGTTTCAGTTTGAGCTTTCATACACTTATAGCTCTTAGTGCATCCGTTGCATGGCAATCCCTACTCACTCACATTGGTATCTATTGATGGGCATCTCCATAGCCCGCTGATACGCCTAGTTGATGTGAGACTATCTTCTCCTTTTTGTATTCTCCACAACCACCAATCTATTCCACCTATAGTGCTATATCCATGGCTCACGCTCATGTATCGCGTGAAGATTGAAAAAGTTTTGAGAATGTCAAAAGTATGAAACAATTTCTTGGCTTATCATCGGGGTTGTGCATGATTTAAATATTTTGTGTGGTGAAGATGAAGCATAGCCAGACTATATGATTTTGTAGGGATAACTTTCTTTGGCCTTGTTATTTTGAAAATACATGATTACTTTATTAGTGGGCTTGAAGTATTATTGTTTTTAGGTCAAATGATAGACTATTGCTTTGAATCACTCGTATCTTAATATTCATGCCATCATTAGATATGTGATCAAGATTATGCTAGGTAGCATTCCACATCAAAAAATATCTTTTTTATCATTTACCTACTCGAGGACGAGCAGGAATTAAGCTTGGGGATGCTGATACGTCTCCGTCGTATCTATAATTTTTGATTGTTCCATGCCAACATTCTACAACTTTCATATACTTTTGGCAGCTTTTTATACTATTTTTGGGACTAACACATTGATCCAGTGCCCAGTTCCAGTTCCTGTTTGTTGCATGTTTTTTGTTTCGCAGAATATCCATATCAAATAGAGTCCAAACGGGATAAAAACTAACGGAGATTTTTTTGGAATATATATGATTTTTGGGAAGAAAAATCCATGCGAGACGGTGCCCGAGGGAGGCAGGAGGCAGGGGGGCGCCCCCCTGACCCTCATGGCCACCCCGTAAGGCGGTTGATGCCCTTCTTTCGCTGCAAGAAAGCTAATATACGTATAGAGACCGTGTTAAAATTTCAGCCCAATCGGAGTTACGGATCTCCGGGAATATAAGAAACAGTGAAAGGGTAGAATCTGAGAACGCAGAAACAGAGAGAGATAGAGAGACAGATCCAATCTCGGAGGGGCTCTCGCCCCTCCCATGCCATGGAGGCCAAGGACCAGAGGGGAAACCCTTCTCCCATCTAGGGAGAAGGTCAAGGAAGAAGATGAAGGAGGGGGGCTCTCCCCCCTTGCTTCCGGTGGCGCCGGAACGCCGACGGGGCCATCATCATCACCGCAATATTCACTGCCATCATCACCAACTCTTCCCCCCCCCTCTATGCAGCGGTGTAACCTTAATCTCTACTTAAACATGGTGCTCAACGCTATATATTATTTCCCAATGATGTATGGCTATCCTGTGATGTTTGAGTAGATCCGATTTATCCTACGGGTTATTTGATGATCGTGATTGGTTTGAGTTGCATGTTTTATTATTGGTGCTGTCCTATGGTGCTCTCCGTGTCGCGCAAGCGTGAGGGATCCCCGCTGTAGGGTGTTGCAATACGTTCATGATTCACTTATGGTGGGTGGCGTGAGTGACAGAAGCACAGACCCGAGTAAGTAGGTTGTTTGCGTATGGGATAAAGAGGACTTGATACTTTAATGCTATGGTTGGGTTTTACCTTAATGATCTTTACTAGTTGCGGATGCTTGCTCGAGTTCCAATCATAAGTGCATATGATCCAAGTAGAGAAAGTATGTTGGCTTATGCCTCTCCGTCATATAAAATTGCAATAATGATTACCGGTCTAGTTAACGATTGCCTAGGGACAAATAACTTTCTCGCGACAACAAGCTCTCTACTAAAACTAATTTAGTTGTGTCTTTATCTAAACAGCCCCTAGCTTTTATTTACGTGCTCTTTATATTCTTGCAAACCTATCCAAAAACACCTACAAAGTACTTCTAGTTTCATACTTTTTTCCGGTAAAGCGAACTTCAAGTGTGCATAGAGTTGTTTCGGTGGTCGATAGAACTTGAGGGAATATTTGTTCTACCTTTAGCTGCTCGTTGGGTTCGACACTCTTACTTATCGAAAGAGGTACAATTGATCCCCTATACTTTTGGGTTATCACTAACCTATTGACCTAGTGCCTAGTGCCAGTTGCTGTTTTTGCTTGTTTTTTACATCGCAGAAAATCAATATCAAACGGAGTCTAAACACCATGAAACTTTTTGTGGATTTTTTATGGGTCAGAAGACTCCCGATGGGCCAGAGCAGCACCTGGGGGTGCCCCGAGGGGGGCACAACCCACCAGGGTGTGCCAGGCCCCCCCGGCGCGCCCAGGTGGGTTGTTCCCACCTCGGTGGCCTCCCGTACCCCTTCTTTGCACTATAAATTCCCAAATATTCTAAAACCCTCGGGGTCAACCTAGATCAGAAGTTCTGCCGCCGCAAGGCACCGTAGCCACCGAAAACCAATCTAGACATGTTCCGGCACTCTGCCGGAGGGGGGAATCATCTCCAGTGGCCATCTTCATCATCCCGGCGGCCACCACGATGAGGAGGGAGTAGTCCACCCTCGGGGCTGAGGGTTTGTACTAGTAGCTATGTGATAAATCTCTCTCTCTCTCTCTCTCTTGTGAGCTATATCATGGTCTTTGTTAATATAGTCGGATCATATGATGTTTCTCCCCTCTATACTCTAGTTGTGATGAATTGAGTCTTTGCCCTTTGAAGTTTTGTCTTGTCAGATTGAATATTCAGAGATAACACATGATATATGTCTTGCGGTATGAATACTTGAGGTGAAAATTGGGGTATCTTATTGATTCACTTGATATATGTTATGGCATTCAACTCGTGGATTCCTGTGGTGATATTGGGGTAATCTATGCATAGGGGTTGATGCACGTTTTTATTATCTTTTTTCCAACCTAAACTTTGGGGTATCTTTATAGTTCTTTGTGTGGATTGAGTATCATGAATACGAACTTGCTTTGGTGTTATCTTAGTACGGACTCTAGGATAAATCAAACGGAAAAATAGCTTTGTGTTATTTTAGTACAGACTCTTGAATAGATCGAACGGAAATAATATCTTTGAGGCGATTTAGTACCCTACAAACAATTTCTATCTTTTGTTCTCCGCTAATAGGAACTCGGCAGTGATTCTTCGTTACACTTCGAGGGATAATCATATGATCCAACTATGTTAGCATTGTTGAGAGGTTTCACTAGCGAAAGTACGGACCCTAGGCCTTGTTTTTAAGCATTGCAATACCGTTTTTGTGCCCGTTTACTATTTGCTACCTTGCTATTTATTTTTATTCAGATTATAAAAATATATTTCTACCATCCATATTACACTTTTATCACCATCTCTTCGCCGAACTAGTGCACCTATACAATTTGCCATTTTATTGGGTGTGTTGGGGACACAAGAGATTTCCTGTATTTGGTTGCAGGGTCGTTTGAGAGAGACCATCTTCATCCTACACCTCTCACAGATTGATAAACCTTAGGTCATCCACTTGACTTAGGTCATACACTTGAGGGAAAATTGCTACTGTCCTACAAAACTCTGTGCTTGGAGGCCCAACACGTGTCTACAAGAATAAAGTTGCGTAGTAGACATCAAGCTCTTTTCTGGCACCGTTGCCGGGGAGGTGAGTGCTTGAAGGTATATCTTTAGATCTTGCAATTGAATCTTTTAGTTTCTTGTTTTATCACTAGATTGGTTTATAAAAGAAAACTACAAAAAAATGGAAATTAGGTTGCATCCTATTATTGATCATCTTTATAATATCTTTCTTGAAAATGATGGTTCAGAAAATTGTGCTCAATTGTTAGAAGAAGAAGTCAATAAAATGCTTGGCACAAAATATTTGAATGACGAGCATGATTGCAATGTTGTCAGTGTGAATTCTTTGAATATCCAAAATGCTAATGATGATTGCACAAGTCATGACAAAAATGTTTCTTATAAGCATCTCACTTTTTGCAGAGTGAAATTGCACACCAAAAATGGAAGATAGATTTTGTAAGAAGCATAAATATTTAGAAACGAAAAAGTTGCAAGAGAGGCTAGATGATTGTGCTGAAAGATTTAATTTTTTTCGCCATCCTTGTGAACTTTGCAATGAACATGGTCATTTAAATCTGCAATGCAAATTCTTTCATGATCAAATCGTGTGTAAAAATTGTGATAACTTGATTACCCTTGAGCATCATAAATAGCTTAGTCTTCTTTTGGGGTATGAAGAAATGAAACGTATAACTAAGAGTATTCCAAAATTTAACCTCGAGAGATTTCTTGATTTTGATCTAGAAGAAATTTATATGTTTTGTGCCGTCAATTGCATTTATAATCCTTATATTGCCAACTACCTAAAGTCAAGAGAACAAATAGAATATGAAGAGAGTACTAATGAAAGGGAAAATATTTCCCAAAACTCTCCTAGTGTTTATTATGATGAATCGGGTAACGAGGAGGAGCTTCCTATCCAACCAATCTCATCAATAAGAAGCTTGAAAATATTAATTAAACCCACACATGATGTGGTGAAGAAGAAGAAATGAAGAAAGAAGAGAGGTAAAAAGGTATCGCGCCCAAATAATGTTGTGCCTCATGAAAATGAATAAAAAATAATTGTGGAAGATGATGCACTTGATGATGATTTTGTTATGCCTATTGCTTGTTGTGATGATTATGATTGGGAAGACAACGATATGCCTTATGATCTTGAAAATATTTTTAGCACTTGCTTGGAAGAATATGATAATAATGTTTGTTATACTATTGGTGCCATTCATGCTATTGATAAGAATGATTGTGATGATGATATGCAAAACCACAAGCTTGGGGATGCTATGTTTGATGAGTATGATATGTTTGAAGATTTATTTGCTGGAAATAATGCTTGTCCTAAGCTTGGGGATGGTTTGCTTAATGAATATGATCCTTTGATTCCTTCTACTTTCGATAAGAAAATTTATTATGATGATAGCATGCCTCCAATTTATTATGATTACATTGATGAAAGTGGGTTTTGAAGAGTGTCAACTCTAGGTAGTAGTGATCCCACTATTTTGGAGGGTGTTGAATCTTATTACAATATTGATGAAAGTGGATTTGGAGAGGTCATGACTTTATTTAGTGATACATCCACTATTTTGGAAGAGGTTTCAATTGATTATGACAATGAAGTTGCTATCTATGATGATTATTATGATGACATCTATGCCATAAAGAGTGATAAATCTTCTGTGCTTGTGTGCTACCTCTTGAGCATTGGTTTGGTTTTCCCTTGAAGAGGAAAGCGTGATGCAGCAAAGTAGCGTAAGTATTTCCCTCAGTTTTTGAGAACCAAGGTATCAATCCAGTAGGAGATTACACGCAAGTCCCTCGTACCTACACAAACAAATAAGAACCTCACAACCAACGCGATAAAGGGGTTGTCAATCCCTTCACGGTCACTTACGAGAGTGAGATCTGATTGAGATAATAATAATAAGATAAATATTTTTGGTATTTTTATGATATAGATAGGAAAATAAAGATTGCAAAATAAAATAGATTGGAAACTTATATGATAAGAGATAGACCCGGGGGCCATAGGTTTCACTAGAGGCTTCTCTCAAGATAGCATAAGTATTATGGTGGGTGAACAAATTATTGTCGAGCAATTGATAGAAAGTGCATAATTATGAGAATATCTAGGCATGATCATGTATATAGGCATCACATCCGCAAAAAGTAGACCGAAATGATTCTGCATCTACTACTATTACTCCACACATCGACCGCTATCCAACATGCATCTAGAGTATTAAGTTCATCAGAACAGAGTAACACATTAGGCAAGATGACATGATGTAGAGGGATAAACTCAAGCAATATGATATAAACCCCATCTTTCTATCCTCGATGGCAATAACACAATACGTGCCTTGCTGCCCCTGCTGTCACAGAGAAAAGACACCACAAGATTGAACCCAAAGCTAAGCACTTCTCCCATTGCAAGAAAGATCAATCTAGTAGGCCAAACCAAACTGATAATTCGAAGAGACATGGAAAGATAGCCAATCATACATAAAATATTTCAAAGCAGAATAAAATATTGTTCATAGATAAACTTGATCGTAAACCCACAATTCATCGGATCTCGACAAACACACCGCTAATAACTATGGACCCGAAGGTCTGAGGTAAACTAGCCACACATCATCGGAGAGGCTATGGTGCTGATGTAGAAGCCCTCCGTGATCGATTCCCCCTCCAGCAGAGCTCCGGAAAAGGCCCCAAGATGGGATCTCTTGGGTACAGAAGGTTGCGGCGGTGGAAATAGGGTTTCGTGGTGCTCCTGGATGTTTTTGGGGTATATGAATATATATATAGGAGGAAGAAGTAGGTCGGTGGAGCCATGAGGGTCCCACGAGGATGGAGGGCACGCCGAGGGGGGTAGGCACGCCCCCTGCCTCGTGGCCTCCTCGTTGGTTGCTTGACGTCCACTCCAAGTCCCCTGGATCACGTTTGTTCCAAAAATAACTCTCGGTTTTATTCTGTTTGGATTCCGTTTGGTATTCCTTTTTTGCGAAACACTGAAATAGGCAAAAAAACAACAATTTGCATTGGTCCTTGGGTTAGTAGATTAGTCCCAAAAATAATATAGAAGTGTATAAATAAGCCCATTAACATCCAAAACAGATAATACAATAGCATGGAACAATAAAAAATTATAGATATGTTGGAGATGTATCATTGTGCATCATGAAAGGAGTGTTGTATCTGATGGTTATATTATTGAATTCATTCATGATGCCTCTGAAAATTATTATGAGAAAGGAACTTATGCCCTTACATATCTCAATAATATCAAGTTTCTTCTCTATGTGTTGATTGTTTTGAAGTTACACTTGTTTTGCCTTCCTATGCTAGTTGATTCTTGTTCCCATAAGTTGTTTGCTCAAAAAACCCTATGCATAGGAAGTGGGTTAGACCAAAATGTGCTAGTCTTATGCTTCATGATGCTCTCTTCATGTTTCAATTCTTATCTTTTATCCGAGCATCATCAAAATCATCATGCCTAGCTTAAAAGGCATAAAAGAAAAGCGCTTGTTGGGAGACAACCCAACACTTTTACCTACTGTTTTTGTGTGGCCACATGCTAATGCTACTGTAGCAATCATGTTTTATTGCTTTTGTTTCAATAAAGTGCCAAGTAAAGCCTTTAGCATCTTGTTGGGTGATAGTTGCTTTGATCTTGCTGAAAAACATAAACTTTTGTGCTCACGAAAATAATTCTAGTTTTTAATAGTAGAGTGATGTTGAGTTGATTCTTTTCGAAGAAGATTAATATACAAATTTCCCAGGTTGTACTAATGTTTCAGAATTTTTGGAGTAGCATAAGTATGGTTTGAGTATAGATTACTATAGACTATTATGTTTTTGACAGATTCTGTTTTCAATGTATAGTTTGCTTGTTTTCTAGTTTCTATGGCTTATATTGATCAATAGAAATTGTAGAAAATTATATGATACAATAGGAATTGTGTGAGAACAATTATGAATCTTGTCTGTGGCAGTACTAAAAGTGGAATGGTTTGCTCTTTATCATACTAACCTATCTCACAAAGTTCCGTTAAGTTTTGTGTGATTGAAGTTTTCAAGTTTTGGGTGAGATATTGATATGAGGAGAATAAGGAGTGACAAGAACATAAGCATGGGGATGCCCAAGACACCCCAAGGAAATATTCAAGGAATATCCAAGCAACTAAGCTTGGGGATGCCCCGAAAGGCATCCCCTCTTTCGCCTCCTACATTATCGGTAACCTCACTTGGAGCTATGTTTTCATTCATCACATGATATGTGTTTTGCATGGAGCGTCAATTTATTTTGTTAGGATTTTCTTGATGTTATTTAGAATAATGTTTTTCATATTTTATTTCAATAAAATTGGCATTGATAGCCTTTGCCATGCTTATTTTGCAAGTATACATGTTGCTGTTTGAAAACAGAAAGTTTACCGCTGTTGCAAAAATTCCCTAGAAAAGTAAGAATGTGATAAAATGTTGATTTTTTTTTTGAAAAATGAGCTCTGGTAATTTTTATATAGTGTGGTAAATTTTCATAATTTATGGAGTTAGGGAAGTATTGATACTCTTGCATTCTTTACAAACTGTACTGTTTTGGCAGATTACTGTTATGTTTGCATTGTTTGCATATGTTTGCTTGCTTAATGATTCTATTTAAGGATATGAGTATTAAATATGCAGAGGCATTTAGTATGCAATGTTGAATAATAATTTCAGTGATTTTCTACAGTAGAGAATGATAAGGTTTTTGCATTGGTTTATACTAACTTATCTCATGAGTTCTTGTTGAGTTTTGTGTGGATGAAGCTTTTGAGATTTAGGAAAACCATGATATGAGATGAATTAAGGAGACACAAAAGCTCAAGCTTGGGAATTCCCAAGGCATCCTAAGATAATATTTCAAGAAGTCTCAAGCACCTAAGCTTGGGGATGCCCCGGTAGGCATCCCACCTTTCTTCTTCAACAATTATCGGTTAGTATCGGTTCAGCCTAAGTTTTTGCTTCTTCACATGATGTGTGCTATTCTTAGAATGTCATTTTGTTTTCATTTTGCGTGCCCAGGTGGGTTGTGCCCACCTCGATATCCTCCCGTACCCCTTCTTTGCACTATAAATTTCCAAATATTCCGAAACCACTCGGGGTTAACCTAGATCAGAAGTTCCGCCGCCGCAGGGCTCCATAGCCACTGAAAACCAATCTAGACCCGTTCCGGCACCCTGCTGGAGGGGGGAATCATCTCCGATGGCCATCTTCATCATCCCGGCGGCCACCACGATGAGGAGGGAGTAGTCCACCCTCGGGGCTGAGGGTTTGTACCAGTAGCTATGTGATAAATCTCACTCTCTCATGATATATATCATGGGCTTTGTTAATATAGTCGGATCATATGATGTTTCCCCCCTCTACACTCTTGTTGTGATGAATTGAGTCTTTATCCTTTGAAGTTTTGTCTTGTCGGATTGAATATTCAGAGATGAGAACACATGATATATGTCTTGCGGTATGAATACTTGAGGTGACAATTGGGGTATCTTATTGATTCACTTGATATATGTTATGGCATTCAACTCGTGGATTCCTGTGGTGATATTGGGGTAATCTATGCATAGGGGTTGATGCACGTTTTTATTATCTTTTCGCCAACCTAAACTTTGGGGTATCTTTATAGTTCTTTGTGTGGATTGAGTATCATGAATACGAACTTGCTTTGGTGTTATCTTAGTACGGACTCTAGGATAAATCAAACGGAAAAATAGCTTTGTGTTATTTTAGTACAGACTCTTGAATAGATCAAACGGAAATAATATCTTTGAGGCGATTTAGTACCCTACAAACAATTTCTATCTTTTGTTCTCCGCTAATAGGAACTCGGCAGTGATTCTTCGTTACACTTCGAGGGATAATCATATGATCCAACTATGTTAGCATTGTTGAGAGGTTGCACTAGCGAAAGTACGGACCCTAGGCCTTGTTTTTAACCATTGCAATACCATTTTTGTGCCCGTTTACTATTTGCTACATTGCTGTTTTTATTTATTCAGATTATAAAAATATATTTCTACCATCCATATTACACTTTTATCACCATCTCTTCGCCGAACTAGTGCACCTATACAATTTGCCATTGTATTGGGTGTGTTGGGGACACAAGAGATTTCTTGTATTTGGTTGCAGGGTCGTTTGAGAGAGACCATCTTCATCCTACACCTCTGATGAATTGATAAACCTTAGGTCATCCACTTGACTTAGGTCATCCACTTGAGGGAAAATTGCTACTGTCCTACAAAACTCTACGCTTGGAGGCCCAACACGTGTCTACAGGAATAAAGTTGCATAGTAGACATCAGGGACCTAAGCATGCAACCAGGACACAAATTTGTTTTTTCAACCAATATATTTGCATTAGAGCATGTGCATGCAGTTCAAATTTGAATTATGCACATAAATGCATTGAAACCTCAGTTAATGCATAAAAATGTCCAAAGAACCCCCAAAAAATACCAAAAGTTGACACAACACTCCTGCTATTCTATGTTGACACAAGAATTTTTTTGAAAGCAGTAAGAGGCAAAGGATATCGTTTCGTCCCCAAAGGTGGGACGTTCCGTACCGAAACCATCACGCTTGTTGTGAGAAGCTCTAGTTTGTGAGAAGCATATCCCAAACCTGCCCCAAATAGGACAAAAAAATTACCACGGCATATTGATGCTGCTCCATGATAGCATGCCAAGTTTCATGAATTTCAAACGAGCTTTGGATTTACTAGAATTTCAAAACCAGGTATCTCAATGTTTGCGGCCGAGTGACCGTGGCAGGGTGTTTGACATTCGTTCCCATTTCTTGCATGGGACCCAAGTATGCAACCAAGGACACATATTTGATTTTTCAACCAATTTATATGGATTAGAGCATGTGCATGTAGTTCAAATTTGAATTATGCACATAAATGCATTGAAAACTCAGCTAATGCATAAAAATGTTCAAATGAACCCCAAAAAATCCCAAAAATTGACACAACACTCCTGTTGTTCTATGTTGACACGAGCAATTTTTTGAAAGAGGCAATGGATATCGTTTCGTCCCTAAAGGTGGGACGTTCCCTACCGAAACCATCAGGCTTGTTGTGAGAAACTCTGGTTTGTGAGAAGCATATCCCCAAACCTGCCCCAAAAGGGACAAAAAAATTACCACGACATGTTGATGCCGCTCCATGATAGCATACCAAGTTTCATGAATTTCCGACGAGCTTTGGATTTACTAGAATTAAAAACCAGGTATCTCAATGTTTGCGGCCGAGTGACCTTGGCCGGGTGTGTTTGACATTCATTCCCATTTCTTGCATGAGACCTAAGAATGCAACCAAGGACACATATTTGAATTTTCAACCAAATTATATGTATTAGAGCATGTGCATGTAGTTCAAATTTGAATTATGCACATAAATGCATTGAAAACTCAGTTAATACATAAAAATGTCCAAACAAACCCCGAAAAATCCCAAAAATTGACACAACACTCTTGTTGTTCTATGTTGACACGAGAAATTTTTTGAAAGCAATAAGAGGCAATGGATATCGTTTCGTCCCCAAAGGTGGGACGTTCCCTACCGAAACCGTCAGGCTTGTTGTGAGAAGCTCTGGTTTGTGAGAAGCATATCCCCAGACCTGCCCCAAATGGGACAAAAAATTTACCATGACATGTTGATGTCGCTCCATGATAGCATGCCAAGTTTCATGAATTTCGTACAAGCTTTGGATTTACTTGAATTTAAAATCCAGGTATCTCAATGTTTGTGGTCGAGTGACCATCGCAAGATGTTTGACATTCATTTCCCATTTCTTGCATGGGACCTAAGAATGCAACCAAGGGCACAAATTTGAATTTTCAACCAATTTATATGCATTAGAGCATGTGCATGTAGTTCAAATTTGAATTATGCACATAAATGCATTGAAAAATCAATTAATGCATAAAAATGTCTAAACGAAGCACACAGTCGTTCAAAGTGAATGGTCGGGCGGCACCGCGCGCAAAGTTTCCCTCCACATTTCCAAAATTTTGGCCTACCGCCAAAAAATCTACCCCCTCCCCCTTCCCCACTCCCTTTTCTCCCCGACCACAAGTCACATTTCCCCTGTTTCCTCCGTCTGTCCTTCCTTCCTTCCTAACCTATAGCCGCTTCCTCGCTCTCGCCGTCTCGCATCCTACCGCCGGGGTCGCCATGGTCTTCTTCAAATACCTCTCCAGCGGTTCCTCCTCCAGCGACGACTCCTTCACCACCCAGGTATGCCTCTCTTCTCTCTCTCGGGCCATGACTTGGAATGAAGGATTTTTACCCGGCGGTCGATTTGAGTCATTTCTTCCTCTTGTAGCTCCCTAGGACCATCAGTGGCAACGAATGGAGCGGGGTGGCTGAAGATCTATCTGCTCGTTGTCACCATCAATCTCCATGCATGAAGCTAGTCGCGTTTGAATCTGTGGGTAGTGGGAGGAAGTTTCTGGCATGTGCAAAGAATGTTAGACCCTCTTTCGTTTATACAAATCATTTTTAGATGTGATTCATACACTGTCATGGTCTCAACCCATTCATACTACACCTTCAACCAAACGCATCCTAAGACAGTGTCACAGTTTGTACCTAGTATCTTAAATTGTTGCCATCTCATTAGCGGTGCCATTATAAAATTATTTGGCACTACTTCAGCAGTTTGTGCAGCCAACTTTGGTCCACACATCCGAGTAGCCAAGCAGTAAAATACTAAATCTTCATGGCACAAAGGAACTGGGCATCGGAGCAACTACGTACTCTAGAGTCTGGTCCCTGATGTTTTCCGCTGCATCGACTCGCCACTGCAGGGCACCGGTGCGAGATGTAGCAACAGTTATCTTTACCCCAGTTTTGGCATACATAGTGGATGACCTTAGTGCTATTTATTCTATCTTACTAAATTTGTGCATGTACACACCTGTTAGTATCAATTTGCTGTCATCCAAACACTGTTGCTATGCTATTGTAGTTATATTTACCTTCCTCATAAAATGTTCAATTTGTTATTTATTGTACATGAGTAAGAACTTGTAGCGTTGTTGTAGTTAATTATAGCTTCCGATGTTCCATAATTTGGTTGTTGTCTCAGTAGTTATTAATTCATTTGCACATTGATCTTTTTGAGAAGATATGTCATAATTAACATGTTTCTTCATTTTTTCAAAATAAGCATTGATGATTTTCTATGTTGATATAAACCCATTTCCCCTACAATTGTTACTGATCTAATTTTAAATATTGTAGGATGAAAAGAAGTGTTCTTACCTAGAGTGGGTTGATCAAGAGTGGCCACAGTCTTTGAATATGTGCCTAGCGAAGCTCTGGAGCATGTATGAGCAAGAGAATAGACGTAGGCTTAGAGAAACTGTTGTCAATGCTGAAGAATATTTGAAGATGTGGGATAAGAAGAGGAAGGTGGAGAATGAGCTCAGATTTTTTTAAATCAGACTTTGCTAAGATGGTGTTGACGAAGGAGGAGGCACTTTCCCAGTTGGCCAGTGCAAAACAGGTTCTTACTGAACTGAAAGCAGAGGTGGATAAGACGAGACTGGATGATCTTGATTAGGGAAATGAATATATTGTTCTTATGAACTTGAACTAGCTATATGTTGTACTATGTTGTTTTCATGTAGAGAGCTACTGTCAAAAAGATTAAGTTAGGAGAGGCCAACACAAAATATTTCCAATCCCGAGCCACCATCAAATTCAGAAACAGCAGCATTGCTATGCTTCATGATGAACAAGGGCATGAACACTTTGATCATTCTGCCAAATCCGCCATTCTATACAGAGCTTTTAAAAATAGAATGGGTACTTACAACATCTTTCAATCATCTTCACCTACAACATTTGCTCACTCCAATAGACCTATCAGAGCTGGAATCACCATTCTCCAAAGAGAAAATTGATCATGTGATTAATCATATGCCTGCAGATAAGTCACCTGGTCCGGATGGTTTCAATGCTGCATTTAAAAAAAATATTGGGACATCATTGCAACAGATTTTTATAAGCTTATTGAGGATTTCTACCATGGGGATGTCAACATTCAAAGTATCAATTACCCATTCATCATATTGATACCCAAAGTTGATGGTGCTTCTACACCCAATGAATTCAGACCTATATCCCTCCTCAATTGCACTCTGGAAATCATCACAAAGCTCCTTGCAAACAGGTTGCAGAAACTGATCCTCAAGCTAGTGCACAGAAATCACTATGGCTTTCTTAATAACAAATGCATCCAGGACTGTTAAGCTTGGACCAATGCCATCAATCACAGAAGGAAACAATATTACTCAAATTGGACTTTGAGAAGGCATTTGACATGATCATCCATGAAGCTCCATTTGATATTATGAAGGCAAAAGGTTTGGAAACAAATGGCTGAATTGGATTAAAATGATCTATGAGACTGGCCACTCTTCAGTACTACTTAATGGTGTTCCTCGCAAGCAATTTATTTGCAAAAAATGTGTTAGGCAGAGAGACCCTCTTTCCCCCTTTATATTTGTTATTGTAGTTGACCTACTGCAATCTATGATGAATGAAGCCATGCAACAATCTCTGGTGGACTCTCCTCTTATACCACTACTGCAGGATGCTGCTAACGCGACAATACGATCAGAGACCCTTCGAGAAACTGTGTGTGATGCAATAATTGCAAATGGTGGTTTATGAAAACCGTCAAAAATGTATAAAATGTTTGTGATGACGGATGCATCAAACACGGTTCAGATTTTAGTTGCGTGTGCGATGAAGGGCATACGATTCAGTTCAATTAACTATTTGCGATGAGGAGAAACAAAAGAAACGGCCAGCCAGATGAAGACGTGTGCGATACACAGCATACGGTTCACTGGGATGAACTATTTGTGATAAGGAAACACAAAAGAAATAGGTAGCTAGATGAAGGTGTGTGTGATATACAGCATACGGTTCACTCGGATGAACTATTTGTGATTTGGCAACACAAAAGAAGCGGTCAGCCAGATCAAGGTTTGTGCGATATACGCATGCGGTCCACTTGGCCCTTGTCGTCAGTGTGTGACCTCTATGGCAACCATTCGCTCCCTAGGCGCCTTTTGTGTACTGTGGCAACCGTCCACCGACTCTTCGCCTTTCCCTCTCGATTTGGAACTGCTGTCGCACGCTCTTCCTCCCTCCTCCATTTGCCTTCACCCTTCCTTCTGCCATTGTTCGATCGTCTTCTCCATGGAGGGAACATGCCGGAAATGACCCCGTTATTCTTGCCCCGGTCTGAATGATGACGCGTGATAACCCACAAGTATAGGGGATCGTAACAGTTTTCGAGGGTAGAGTATTCAACCCAAATTTATTGATTCGACACAAGGGGAACCAAAGAATATTCTCAAGTATTAGCAGCTGAGTTGTCAATTCAACCACACCTGGAAACTTAATATCTGTAGCAAAGTATTTAGTAGCAAAGTAATATGATAGTAGTGGTAATAGTAGCAAAAGGTAACGATAGCAAAAGTAATGTTTTTGGTATTTTGTAGTGATTGTGACAATAGCAACGGAAAAGTAAATAAGCAGAGAACAATATATGGAAAGCTCGTAGGCAATGGATCGGTGATAGAGAATTATGCCGGATGCGGTTCATCATGTAACAGTCATAACCTAGGGTGACATAGAACTAGCTCCAGTTCATCAATGTAATGTAGGCATGTATTCCGAATATAGTCATATGTGCTTATGGAAAAGAACTTGCATGACATCTTTTGTTCTACCCTCCCGTGGCAGCAGGGTCCTAGCGGAAACTAAGGGATATTAAGGCCTCCTTTTAGTAGAGTACCGGACCAAAGCATTAACACATAGTGAATACATGAACTCCTCAAACTACGGTCATCACCGGGAGTGGTCCCGATTATTGTCACTTCGTGGTTGCCGGATCATAACACATAGTAGGTGACTATAGACTTGCAAGATAGGATCAAGAACACTCATATATTGATGAAAACATAATAGGTTCAGATCTAAAATCATGGCACTCGGGCCCTAGTGACAAGCATTAAGCATAGCAAAGTCATAGCAACATCAATCTGAGAACATAGTGGATACTAGGGATCAAACCCTAACAAAACTAACTCGAGTACATGATAAATATCATCCAACCCATCACCATCCAGCAAGCCTACGATGGAATTACTCACGCACGACGGTGAGCATCATGAAATTGGTGATGGAGGATGATTGATGATGACGATGGCGACGGATTCCCCTCTCCGGAGCCCCGAACGGACTCCAAATCAGCCCTCCTGAGAGGTTTTAGGGCTTGGCGGCGGCTCCATATCGTAAAACGTGATGAATCCTTCTCCTTCATTTTTTTCTCCCCGAAAGTGAATATATAGAGTTGGGGTTGAGGTCGGAGGAGCTCCAGGGGGCCCACGAGGTAGGGGGGCGCGCCCCCACCCTCGTGGCTAGGGTGTGGGCTCCCTGGTCTTGATCTTTTGCCAGTATTTTTTATTATTTCCAAAAAGACACTCCGTGGAGTTTCAGGTCATTCCGAGAACTTTTTTTTCTGCACGTAAATAACACCATGGCAATTCTGCTGAAAACAACGTCAGTCCGGGTTAGTTCCATTCAAATCATGCAAGTTAGAGTCCAAAACAAGGGCAAAAGTGTTTCGAAAAGTAGATACGACGGAGACGTATCAACACGATGGAGGAACTCATTGATCGGTGCGACATCATCACCTCGGCTAGCATGGCAGGTTCGTTCAAGACCATTCTCGACTCAACTAATAACATCATTACAAGGAACCTAAGGGTACATGAGCGATTTGATCTCCCCTATCTTCTACGCCATGATCCTGCTGACTGGCGTGGGGATGAGGGAAGCCTTGCCTTGTGTAAGTTGATGCCGCTTGATAATGATACATATGATGTTAAGATGCCATCGCTTGAGGGCAAGGCTTGGGCAGTCGCAAATGGAGATTGGGTTGTTTATATTGGGTATAACTGCAAGTGGGAACTTGTGAATGTGTACACTCATCACCGAGTTCCACTTCCAAAAATCTCAGACAACTGCCCAGAGGTTGAGTACACCAGTATTCTACGTGAGTTCAAATCATAGTTTTAAATAGCCGGCTATAGCCCCGCTATAGCTGTTTGAGGGTGTTGCCGCCAAATGATTTCATGTACAATTTTCCGCTATAGCCCAGCTATAGTTGTTTTTAAGGGTCGCCGCTAAATGCCATAGCCTGCTAATTAAAACATTATGATCATGCTGACTGTCGTCTATGGAAGATAGAAATTTGTCGAGTTCCCAACCGCTCTTGGGATTACACGAACTATGAAGTTGTTGCTATCTTCGACAAGCTTGTTGCCGTCCTTACTTCCACGCCTTGATGGATATTGCTCAAAAATCAATTTCTGTACATGGATGAGTACTGTGATGCAATTCAATACGAGGGTCTTGTGTTTGCTGCCACCACTCGTGGCACTGTTTTTGCATGGAATCCTGATGCTTTCAGTACGTTTGTCTTCCACCGTAATTATAATTGTTTCATCCACATGCATGCGAGTTAGATAGTTTCCCTCTACTAATGAACCTTCTTGTGTTTACAAGGTCCTGTGAACAATCCACCACCTATACTTTATTTTTTTAACCAAGGGGGATATGGCGATGCTGATGATCACGAGCATGAGGACGAGCAGGACCCATATACTCAGTGGCGCCTGATAACCCACAAGTATAGGGGATCGCAACAGTTTTCGAGGGTAGAGTATTCAACCCAAATTTATTGATTCGACACAAGGGGAGCCAAAGAATATTCTCAAGTATTAACAGTTGAGTTGTCAATTCAACCGCACCTGAAAGACTTAATATCTGCAGCAAAATATTTAGTAGCAAAGTAATATGGAAGCTGCGGTAACGGTGGCAAAAGTAGTAGTATTGGTTTTGTAGTGATTGTAATAGTGGCAACGAAAAAGTAACTAAGCAAAGATCAATATGTGAAAAGCTCGTAGGCAATGGATTAGTGATGGATAATTTTGTCAGATGTGATTCCTCATGCAATAGTTATAACATAGGGTGACATACAACTAGCTCCAGTTCATCAATGTAATGTAGGCATGTATTCCGAATATAGTTATACGTGCTTATGGAAAAGAACTTGCATGGCATCTTTTGTCCTACCCTCCCGTGGCAGCGGGGTCCTATTGGAAACTAAGGGATATTATGGCCTCATTTTAATAGAGTATCGGACGAAAGCATTAACACTTAGTGAATACATGAACTCCTCAAACTACGGTCATCACCGGGAGTGGTCCTGATTATTGTCACTTTGGGGTTACCGGATCATAACAATAGTAGGTGACTATTGACTTGCAAGATAAGATCAAGAACTCACATATATTCATGAAAACATAATAGGTTTAGATCTGAAATCATGGCACTCGGGCCCTAGTGACAAGCATTAAGAATAGCAAAGTCATAGCAATATCAATCTTAGAACATAGTGGATATTAGGGATCAAACCCTAACAAAACTAACTCGATTACATGATAAATCTCATCCAACCCATCACCGTCCAGCAAGCCTACGATGGAATTACTCATGCACGGCGGCGAGCATCATGAAATTGGTGATGGAGGAAGGTTGATGATGACGATGGCGACGGATTCCCCTCTCTAGAGCCCCAAACAGACTCCAGATCAGCCCTCCCGATAGAGATTAGGGCTTGGCGGCGGCTCCGTATCGTAAATTGTGATGAATCCTTCTATCTTATTTTTTTTCTCCCCAAACGTGAATATATAGAGTTGGGGTTGACGTCGGTGGAGCCTCAGGGGGCCCACGAGGCAGGGGTGCGCCCTCCACCCTCATGGACAGGGTGTGGGCCCCCTGGTGTTGATTCTTTCGCTGATATTTTTTATAAATTCCAAAAATATTCTCCGTGAAGTTTCAGGTCATTCCGAGAACTTTTATTTCTGCACAAAAATAACACCATGGCAATTCTGCTGAAAACAGCGTCTGTCCGGGTTAGTTCCATTCAAATCATGCAAGTTAGAGTCCAAAACAAGGTCAAAAGTGTTTGGAAAAGTAGATACGATGGAGACGTACCAACTCCACCAAGCTTAAACCTTTCCTTGTCCTCAAGCAATTCAGTTGACAAAATGAAAGTGATAAAGAAAAACTTTGACAAACTCTGTTTGATCTTGTTGTTGTAAATATGTAAAGCTAGCATTCGAGTTTTCAGCAAAGATTATGAACTAACCATATTCACAATAACATTTAAGTCTCATGTTTACTCATATCAATGGCATAATCAACTTGCGAGCAATAATAATAAATCTCGGATGAAAACACTTCCTCAAAACAATCATAATATGATATAACAAGATGGTATCTCACTAGCCCTTTCCGAGACCGCAAAACATAAATGCAGAGCACCTATGAAGCTCAAGGATTGACTAAACATTCTAATTCATGGTAAAAGAGATCCAGTCACAGTCATACTCAATGTAAATTAATAGTAATGCATGCAAATGACAGGGGTGCTCTCCAACTGGTGCTTTTTAATAAGAGGATGATGACTCAACATAAAAGTAAATATATAGACCTTCACAGAGGGAAGCAGGGATTTGTAGAGGTGCCAGAGCTCGATTTTTGAAATAGAGGTAAAATAATATTTTGAGTGGCATACTTTCATTGTCAACATAACAACTGAGAGATCTCGATATCTTCCATGCTACACACATTATAGGCAGTTCCCAAATAGAATGGTAAAGTTTATACTCCCCCACCACCAACAAACATCAATCCATGGCTTGTCCGAAACAACGGGTGCCTCCAACTAACAATAATCCTGGGGGAGTTTTGTTTGCAATTATTTTAATTTAAGCATGGGACTGGGCATCCCGGTTACCAACCATTTTCTCGTGAATGATGAGTGGAGTCCACTCATCTTGAGAATAATGCACCTGGCATGGAAGATATAGACAACCCTAGTTAATACATGAGCTGTTCAAGCATACAAAACAAAATTTCATTTGAAGGTTTAGAGTTTGGCACATACAAATTTACTTGGAATGGCAGGTAGATACCGCATATAGGAAGGTATGGTGGACTCATATGGAATAACTTTTGGGGTTTATGGAAGTGGATGCACAAGCAGTATTCCCGCTTAGTACAAGTGAAGGCTAGAAAGAGAATGGGAAGCGACCAACTAGAGAGCGACAAAAGTCATGAACAAGCATTAAAATTAATCAACACTGAGTGCAAGCATGAGTAGTGTAGCGACCAGACCTCAAACGGTCCAATCTCTGTGCTCAGGTGTCATCTCTAGATCAGTAATGCTCACACCACACAATACTTGAAGGATTTATAACAGAGTAGCAATCACACACTTATCACATCGAGTGTCTCAAAAGAGAACTTATTACAATAAATATGGCTTAAGGCCATCTAATAACGATAACAGCGGAAGGCTTGGAAGATAAGTGAGTCCATCAACTCCAACGGCATCACTGAGTATAGAACCATGACCTAAAAGCACCTTAAGGTCGTCTGAAAAGTCTGCAACATTAACGTTGCAGCCCGAAACGGGTCAACACATGGAATGCTAGCAATGTAACACATAGAGAGTAATGGAAGAATAAGGCTATACTACATGCATATTTGGCTGGTGGAAAGCTCTATGGTTACAGTTTTGCGTAAAGCCAATTTTCCCTATTGCAAAGCAATAAATTTTATTTAACTATCAAGGTAGTTGTTAAACATTGAGAATGGTTGACATCATTCTCAATCCCAATTAAACATCGTCATTAAACAAAACCCAACAAAATTAATTTTAGAGTAACATGATGAGATTCACATGATAATCCAGGTACTAGATACTCAAGATGTCCATAACCGGGGACACGGCTAACCATGATTAGTTTATACACTCTGCAGAGGTTTGCGCACTTTTCCCCACAAGACTCGATCTCCTCCGTTGGGATTCTCGCACTACAGGGTGTTTGAGAAACGGATGACCGAGACATAGTCTTTCAGAAGCGCTAGCACCTTACGATCGGGTAGACCGTTACACCTACTTTCCCCTACATCTGCTAGTCTACCACTGTAAGAGTTCACACGACTTAATCAACTATGCTAGAGCCCATAGTAGCTTGTGGCTGCACATGGAAGTTTCTAGCATGAATAATCTCATGATCCCTTTGAGCCTGGGTGGCGGTCCAAAAGAAAACAAGCAATCGCTGGAATACCCAGGTGCCTCAATCCACCCAGATGTGTATTTAAGTTGCCACCTTAGATAAACCTTTACTTTAATAATCTCACATCTGTCATGGATTTCACTCACCCAATCCACGTCTACTAGCATAGCATGGCATAATAAGCAAACATAGAAGTAACTCCCAAAGGTTTGATAATAACATGTAATAGGTACTACCTCAACTACTCCCCAAACCCACAATTTAATTAGATCCTAATCATGCAATGTGTGAGGATTGATCTAATGCAATAAAAACTGGGTAGTAGGAGGTGTGATCAAAGTGTTACTTGCTTTGTTGATGATCCACGAAACCTAGCGATTCAATGTAGCAAACGGCGCACTCTGGGTACTCTAATGCAAACAAACAGGCATACAATAAGTACTCAACTAATGCACATGTAAAACTCAAATAAGAGATCTAACTAGAAAGTTCAACTTAAGAACTCCGGTTGGCAAAAAGAATCAAATCGAACGAAGCAACGAAAGACAAATGGCAAAAGAAACAAGCTTCATTTACTATTCTGGATCTAGGGCAATTTTTACAGTGGCAAAAACTAGTGTGAGTTGGTTAAACGGAAAAGAGGGTTTTGAGACGAAACTCCAGGCGCTTGAAACGCCTAATTCTGATAAACGAGCGAAAAGTTATACTAGAACGAAAAACAGATCAGGAATCGCGATCAGAAAAATCGCGGATTTAATCCGAGAAAAAGAAAATGACGAACAGATTAACGAAAGGACATTCGTTAACTGGATCTAAACGAAGATCGTATTCGTTAAAACGAACGAACGGGCGAACGATTGCTACTTAAATAAACCGGAAAAACCGATCTATTAAAAAAAGAACTAAAAAAACCGAACGAAACCGACGGAAAACCGATCGGTTTTTCGAAGAAAAAAAACCGGTGGCGGCGAGGTCAACCTCCAGCGTCGGTGGATCCGGCGGGCGGCGGGCGGCGCGGCGCGGGTTGCGTTTTGTTAAATAGTTATGCTCAGAAAAAAAACAAAAGGAATACTAAACGGACTCCAAAAATCCCGAAATAAATTTTCCCCGGCTTATAACATCGAGCCGCACAGGATGAACATTTATTTGGGGCCTAAATTCAATTTTGAAAAACACACGTTTTTTCTAAATTCAAATAAAATAGCAAATAAAACCAAAATAAAATCTTATTTGATTTTATTATTAAATCCTCAATATTTCTTTATTTTGGGAAAGTCATTTTATTCCCTCTCTCATATTTTGATAATAGAAATAATTGAAGATAAAATAAATAAAACCAAATGATCCTATTTTCAAAATTTGAGAAACTCAATTATGAAAATAACGAAATCCCCCAACTCTCTCCGAGGGTCCTTGAGTTGCGTGAAATTTCTAGGATCAACCAAAATACAATAAAATATGATATGCAATGCTGATCTAATGTATAACATTCCAAATTGAAAATTTGGGATGTTACAAACCTACCCCCTTAAAGATGAATCTCGCCCTCGAGATTCGGGTTGGCTAGAAAATAGGTGAGGGTGGTCCTTTAGTAATTCTTGCTCTCGCTCCCAGGTGGCTTCATCCTCCGTGTGGGGGCTCCATTGCACTTTGCAAAACTTTATAACCTTGCTGCGGGTGACTCGACTGGCATATTCTAGAATCTTGTCTGGTTTCTCTTCATAGATCAAATCACTGTCCAACTGAATCGCTTCCAGCGGCACTGTATCTCTCAGCGGTATATCGGCCATCTCTGCGTGGCACTTCTTCAACTTGGAAACGTGGAACACGTCGTGAACTCCTGACAATCCTTCGGGCAATTCCAACTTATAGGCTACTTCTCCCATACATTCCAAAACTTTGTATGGGCCTACAAAACGTGGCGCTAAATTTCCCTTAACTCCCAAAGCGCTTAACTCCTCGAAGTGGAGATACTCAAAGATAAACTCGGTCTCCGACTTCGTAAACTGTCTCCTTGCATTTAGAATCCGCATAGCTCTTCTGCCTGGATTGGGCTACCTTGAGCCTATCGGGAATCAATTTCACTTTCTGTTCAGACTCCTTAATCAGATCCGGTCCAAACAACTGGCGGTCTCCAACTTCATCCGACGACAATGGGGTCCTGCACCTCCTTCCGTACAAGGCTTTGAAAGGGGCCATCTTCAAACTGGATTGATAGCTATTGTTGTAAGAGAACTCTGCATATGGCAAATTCTCATCCCAACTAGATCCGTAATCTAGCGCACAAGCTCTCAGCATATCCTCCAAAATCTGATTGACTCTCTCGGTCTGTCCATCTGTCCGTGGATGGAAAGCTGTACTGAATTCTAGCCTGGTACCCAAAGTTTCATGCAACTGATTCCAGAACTTTGAGGTCAATTGGGTTCCTCTATCTGATACAATGCTCCTTGGAACTCCATGCGGACATACGATTATGGTCATGTATATCTTTGCCAACTTTGCACTGGTATAGGTAGTCTTCACTGGAATGAAATGAGCTACCTTTGTCAAAGGATCGACTACAACCCATATTGAGTCATAGCCTGAACGAGTTCTGGGTAAACTTGTAATAAAATCCATGCCTAACTTATCCCACTTCCATTCGGGTATCGGCAATGGCTGTAGCAATCCTGCTGGCTTCTGATGCTCAGCTTTTACCCTCTGGCATACATCACAAACTGCTACATACTCCGCAATATCCTTCTTCATTCCGGTCCACCAGAAAGTACCCTTCAAATCCAAATACATCTTGGTATTTCCTGGGTGAATCGAATTTGGTGAATCATGTGCCTCTTGCAGAATTAACTTCCTGATCTCCGAATCATTAGGCACATAAACACGGTCTTCAAACCATAAGGTATCGTGCTCATCTTCACGAAATCCCTTAGATTTTCCTTTGCTCATTTTCTCCTTTATAGAGGCAATCTCCTTGTCAGTCTTCTGGGCGTCTCTGATCTTATCCATCAAAGTAGACTGAATCTCCAATGCTGCTACATAGCCTCTTGGTACTATTTCCAAACATAGCTCTCGAAGGTTTTCGGCTAACTCCCTTGGTAAATCTCCCATCATTAGTGTGTTGACATGGCTTTTACGACTGAACGCGTCAGCTACTACATTAGCCTTTCTGGGGTGATAATGCAATCTCATATCATAATCCTTGATGAGCTCCAACCATCTCCTTCGCCTGAGATTCAACTCCTTCTGCGTGAAAATATACTTCAAACTCTTGTGATCCATGTACACCTCACAATGGTTTCCAATGAGAAAATGTCTCTAGGTCTTCAATGCATGCACTACGGCTGCTAACTCCAAATCATGCGTAGCATAATTCAACTCATGAGGCTTAAGCTGTCGTGAGGCATATGAAACAACTCTTTCTTCCTGCATAAGCACTTCTCCAAGTCCTCGACGTGAAGCGTCGCAATACACCTCATAATCCTTGTTCTGATCTGGCAAAATCAACACAGGTGATGTAACCAAACGTTTCTTCAACTCCTGGAAACTGGCCTCACATTCCTCAGTCCATATGAACTTGGTATCGTTTTTCAACAACTCCGTCATAGGCTTCGCAATCCTTGAGAAATTCTCAATAAACCTCCGGTAGTATCCTGCGAGTCTAAGAAAACTCCGGATCTCTCCAACTATTGTTGGGGCTTCCCAATTTGTCACGGTATCAACCATAGTGGGATCTACTGCTATACCTTCTCCAGATATAACGTGTCCGAGAAATCCAACTTCCTTCAACCAAAACTCACATTTGCTAAACTTGGCATATAATTGATGTTCTCTGAGCTTACCAAGTACCAAACACAACTGCTCCTTATGCTCCTCTTCATTCTTCGAGTATACCAGGATATCATCGATGAACACTACGACAAACTTATCCAAAAACTCCATAAACACCTTGTTCATCATGTTCATAAAATATGCAGGTGCGTTAGTCAGACCAAATGACATAACGGTATACTCGTATAGAGCCGTCTTAGGTATATCCTGTTCTCGAATCTTCAACTGATGGTATCCTGATCGTAGATCGATCTTGGAAAATACCTTAGCTCCTTGCAATCGATCAAACAGATCATTGATCATTGGTAGTGGGTACTTGTTCTTGATGGTTACTTCATTCAATCCACGATAATCAACAACCATACTTAACGATCCATCCTTCTTCTCCACTAGAAGTACTGGCGATCCCCAAGGCGAAGAACTTGGGCGAATATATCCTTTATCCAGTAACTCCTCAATCTACTTCTTAATCTCCACCAAATCCTTTGTGGGCATCCTATATGGTCTCTTTGATATTGGCCCTGTGCTTGGCAAAAGCTCAATCAAAAACTCAATATCTCTATCCGATGGCATGCCTAGCAACTCCTCTGGAAATACATCAGGGAAATCCTTCACCACTGGTACTTCCTCCTGCACAACTCCTATTAAACAATTTACCTGTGTCCTTTTTAGCACATGTCGGGATACATACTTGATCCTTCTCCCTTCTGGGGTGGTAAGCAAGATCGACTTACTGGCGCAATCAATGTTTCCTCCATACATCGACAGCCAATCCATACCCAGAATTACATCCAATCCTTGTGATTCAAAAATGATTAAATCCGAGGGAAACACATGCCTACCTATACTCAATGGCACTTGAAAACATCCTTGGCTAGCCATATACTCCACTCCTGGTGAGCTTAGTAACATAGGTGTTCTAAGAACTTTTGTAGGCAGATTATACTTATCCACAAATCCCCTTGATATGTATGAATGCGATGCACCAGTATCGAAAAGAACGAGCGCAGTAAATGGCTTAACCAAAAACTTACCGATTACAGCATCCAGCTGCTCTTCAACCTCCTCCATGTTAACGTGGTTCACCTGTCCCCTGTTGAAAGGGTTCGGCTTCTTCCCAGAGCTTCCATTGCCATTTCCATTCTGGGATTTAGGACATTTATTGGCATAATGTCCGGTCTTCTGGCACTTGAAACAAGTGACTTGGCTCAGGTCTCTCTTGGCTGGGGTTGATGGGTTGGTACGGTTCTGGCCGTTGCTTCCTCCATTCCCATTACCATTCTTGGTGCCAGTGTGATTGTGAGAGCTACCTCCTCCATGGGTATGCTGAAAATGTCCTCCCGATCTAGGGGTAAAACGTGGCTTCTACTGAGCTCCTGAATTGTACTTCCCTTGTCCATACTTCCTCTTGCGGGTCTCAATCTGCTGCTGCATCCCTTCAATCATAAGAGCACGGTCTACCAACTCCTGGTAGTTGTTGAAGGTTGCTACCATCAACTGCATGCTCAACTCATCATTTAGTCCTTCCAGAAACTTCTCCTGTTTAGCTGCATCCGTAGGTACGTCATCTGGGGCATAACGTGCTAACTTACTAAAGTCCTCCACATACTGACCAACTGTCCTTCCTCCTTGGCGCAAGTTGCGAAACTCTCGCTTCTTCATGGCCATAACTCTTGCTGAAACATGGGCAGTACAAAAAGCTTGCTGAAACTGCTTCCACGTGACAGTGTCGACAGGAAAAGTGGCTGTGAAATTCTCCCACCATGATGCTGCGGGTCCTTCAAGCTGATGTGCGGCAAACTTCACCTTTTCCGCATCTGTGCATCCTGTGGTGGTCAACTCCCTTGCTGTCTTACAGAGCCAATCATCTGCTACTATCAGCTCGGTGCTACTGAAGAACACCGGCGGATTCAGCCTAAGAAAACAGGCTAAGTGATCAACATGTGGTGGTGGTGGTGGGTTATTGTTGTTGTTCCCCTGATTCTGATTCTGGACTAGCAATTGCATCAATGTGTTCTGCTGCTGGATCAACTAGGTGAGCTCCGATGGGAAGGTAAATCCGGGGTCACGTCTCGGAGGAATCTGAGGGTTTAGAAAAGATGAGATTTAAGAATAGAGAGGGGTCTAGAGAGAAAACACTACCCATATGCACATGAGGCAAAAGCAAACAATTCACTTCATTCAATCAAACAAGGGCATACAATCGATCTAAGTATCGCAAAAGTGCTCGGACTACTATATTTACATGGTGGACTACTACTACTGATGGGGTGGTCTACTAGAAATATTCTTCGGTCGCAGACTCCATTATATCTGCTCCAGCTTCATCAACATAGTCATCATCGCTATCATCTCCTTGGGTTCTTCGTCTTCTTCTACTGGGGTAGGGCCTCCCATAAATATTCCAATCTTCTTGATCAGATCGTCATTCTTCCCCACTAATACTTCGATTTCCTCTTCATAATCTTCACGCGTAGCCTTGAGTTCTTCCTCCAGTTCCTTGATTCTTGTCCTTGCCTTCTTCAGATCTATCATGTCGGCGCACATCTGATTCTCATGTCGTCGAATGTGCTGGTTTAACTCCTGGATAAAAGCTGCAATTGATCTATCCTTCCTGGTGCTGATCATCTCCCAGTGCTCATCTTGGCACCCACAAATCTGGTAGATAGTATCCTTGAGATCATTGCGGTAAACCTCTCCAATGCGTCCCATGGCGATGTGAGCTGCCATGCTCTTTCCTAGACTCCAGGTTGGTGCATCAAAAGAAAACTCTATGGGCTCAATGACTGGCATGAACGTCCTTCCTGGAACTTGAACTTGAATCATCCAGCGCTCTTCTTCCGGTAAAGTGGCGTTGTAAGTCCCGGTCAAGCTTGGTACTCCTATGTTCAGGTATCTAGTGACTTCCTTCAAGTGATGTCCAAAGGGTGTATCTTCATCCGGTTGCGTGAACTTGTTCCTTGCATCCACCATCCTAAAAGAGTAGAAAAGATGAGAAGCCAGAAAGAGAAGAGAGTGAGTAGTGATCTAGGTCTTTTAGCTTAGTGATTGTGTCCTATAGTCAGCGTGTGCTCTGATACCATCTTGTAGTGACCAGACCTCAAATGGTCCAATCTCTATGCTCAGGTGTCAACCCTGGATCAGTAATGCTGACACCACACAGTACTTGAAGGATTTATAACAGAGTAGCAATCACACACTTCTTACATCGAGTGTCTCAAAAGAGAACTTATTACAATAAATATGGCTTAAGGCCATCTAATAATGATAACAGCGGAAGGCTTGGAAGATAAGTGAGTCCATCAACTCCAACGACATCACTGAGTATAGAACCATGACCTAAAAGCACCTTAATCGTCGTCTGAAAACTCTGCAACATTAATGTTGCAGCCCGAAACGAGTCAGCACATGGAATATGCTGGCAATGTAACATATAGAGAGTAATGGAAGAATAAGGCTATACTACATGCATATTTGGCTGGTGGAAAGCTCTATGGTTACAGTTTTGTGTAAAGCCAATTTTTCTCTACTGCAAAGGAATAAATTTTATTTAACTATCAAGGTAGTTGTTAAACATTGAGAATGGTTGACAGCATTCTCAATCCCAATTAAACATCATCATTAAACAAAACCCAACAAAATTAATTTTAGAGTAACATGATGAGATTCACATGATAATCCAGGTACTAGATACTCAAGATGTCCATAACCGGGGACACGACTAACCATGATTAGTTTATACACTCTGTAGTGGTTTGCGCACTTTTCCCCACAAGACTCGATCTCCTCCGTTGGGATTCTCGCACTACAGGGTGTTTGAGAAATGGATGACCGAGACATAGTCTTTCAGAAGCGCTAGCACCTTATGATCGGGTAGACTGTTACACCAACTTTCCCCTACATTTGCTAGTCTACCACTGTAAGAGTTCACACAACTTAATCAACTATGCTAGAGCCCATAGTAGCTTGTGGCTGCACACGGAAATTTCTAGCATGAATAATCTCATGATCCCTTTGAGCCTGGGTGGCGGTCCAAAAGAAAATAGGCAATCGCTGGAATACCCAGGTGCCTCAATCCACCCAGATGTGTATTTAAGTTACCACCTTAGATAAACCTTTACTTTAAGAATCTCACATCTGTCATGGATTTCACTCACCCAATCCACGTCTACTAGCATAGCATGGCATAATAAGCAAAGGTAGGAGTAACTCCCAAAGGTTTGATAATAACAGGTAATAGGTACTACCTCAACTACTTCCCAAACCCACAATTTAATTAGATCCTAATCATGCAATGTGTGAGGATTGATCTAATCATGCAATGTAGGAGGTATGATCAAAGTGTTACTTGCCTTGCTGATGATCCGCGAAACCTAGCGATTCGAAGTAGCAAGCGGCGCACTCTTGGTACTCTAACGCAAACAAACAAGCATACAATAAGTACTCAACTAATGCATAGGTAAAACTCAAATAAGAGATCTAACCAGAAAGTTCAACTTAAGATCTCTGGTTGGCAAAAAGAATCAAATCGAATGAAGCAACGAAAGACAAACAGGAAAAAACAAGCTTCGTTTACTATTCTGGATCTAGGGCAATTTTTACAGTGTCAAAAACTTGTTTGAGTTGGTTAAACGAAAAGAGGGTTTCGAGACCAAACTCTAGGCGCTTGAATCGCCTGATTCCGATAAACGAGCGAAAAGTTATACTAGAACGAAAATCGGATCAGGAATCGCGATCAGAAAAATCGCGGATTTAATCCGAGAAAAAGAAAACGACGAACAGATTAACGAACGGACGTTCGTTAACTGGATCTAAACGAAGAACGCGTTCGTTAAAACGAACGAACGGGTGAACGCTCGCTACTTAAATAAACCAGAAAAACCGATCTATTAAAAAACGAACTAAATAAACCGAACGAAACCGACGGAAAACCGATCGGTTTTTCGAAAAAAACCCGGTGGCGGCGAGGTCAACCTCCGGCGGTGGCGGATCCGGCGGGCGGCGGCTGCGGGTGGCGCGGTGGCGGCGGGCGTCGCAGTGCTGGTTGCATTTTTTTAAATAGTTACGCTCAGAAAAAAATAAAAGGAATACTAAACGGACTCCAAAATTCTCGAAATAAATTTTCCCCGGCTTCTAAAATCGAGCCGCAGAGGATGAACATTTATTTGGGGCCTAAATGCAATTTTTAAAAACACGCATTTTTTCCTAAATTCAAATAAAATAGCAAATAAAACCAAAATAAAATTTTATTTGATTTTATTATTAAATCCTCAATATTTCTTTATTTTGGGAAAGTCATTTTATTCCCTCTCTCATATTTTGATAATATAAATAATTGAAGATAAAATAAATAAAACCAAATGATCCTATTTTCAAAATTTGAGAAACTCAATTATGAAAATAACGAAATCCCCCAACTCTCTCCGAGGGTCCTTGAGTTGCCTGAAATTTCTAGGATCAACCAAAATGCAATAAAATATGACATGCAATGCTGATCTAATGTATAACATTCCAAATTGAAAATTTGGGATGTTACAAGTATGATATAATTCACCATGAACATAAATATCATGGAGGATATGTTGATTTTGCTTCAACTACATGTGTGAACATTTGCCAAGTCAAGCCACTCGAATCGTTCAGAGGAGGATACCACCCTATCATACCACATCACAACCATTTTAATATCATGTTGGCACGCAAGGTAAACTATTATAAAGTCCTAGCTAATTAAGCATGGCATGAGCAACTATAATTTTTAATTGTCGTTGCAAACATGTTTCATTCATAATAGGCTGAATCAAGAATGATGAACTAATCATATTTACAAAAACAAGAGAGGTCGAGTTCATACCAACTTCTCTCATCTCAATCAGTCCATCATATATCATCATTACTTCCTTTTACTTGCACGACCGAACGACGTGGATAATAATAATAGTGCACGTGCATTGGACTAAGCTGGAATCTACAAGCATTTAATACAAGGGAGAAGACAAGGTAATATGGGCTCTTTGTTAAATTAACAATAATGCATATGAGAGCCACTCAACATTTTCATCATGGTCTTCTCCTCTCGACCCCCAAAGAAAAGAAAAGAAACAAAACTATTTACACGAGAAAGCTCCCAACAAGCAAAAGAAGAGCGAGAAATCCTTTTGGGTTTTCTTTTAATTATTACTACTACAAGCATGGAAAGTAAACTAGCTAAAAGCTACAACTAATTTTTTGGTTTTTCTTAAGGTTTTTCAATCACACAAGAAGAAGGCTAGAAAAGAAATTAAACTAGCACGGATAGTACAATAAAAAAGTATGAGCACCGACAACTGGAATGAGTGTGTGAACATGAATGTAATGTCGGTGAGAAATACGTACTCCTCCAAGCTTAGGCTTTTGGCCTAAGTTGGGCTATGGCCAATGATGGCTTGGTGGATATCCAAAGTTGTAGCCGAGGTTGTACTAAGATGCATCAGCTATTGCCTGACGAGCTGCAGCTTGGAGGCGAGCTGCCTCCGTCCTCCTCTCATATTCGTTCCCTTCGTCCCTGGTTATAACATATCTCCTTTTTGCCAGAAAGTCAAAGAAAGTAGGAGCAGGGAGGGCAACATGGACGGTGCGCCGTCTGTTAAAGATTAGTCGGTACTGGAGGAACTGATCGTTCCTCTCAAGAAACTGATGGCGAACCATAGCTTCATAATCTAGATAAGTAGGATGCCACTCCATATCATTTCCATGTATGGGTATATTAAGATAATTAACTACACGAGTTGCATAAATTCCACCAAACAAATCTCCACTTATACTGTTGTGATGCAACCTTCGTGCAACAATGGCCCCCAAGTTATATTGTTTATCACCTAATACCGCACTCTTGAGGACACTAAGATCTGGAACACACATGTGACAAGCCTCATCTTTACCGTTAGTGCATATACCAACGAAGAGAGCAAATTAATGTATGGAAGGGAAATGAATGCTCCCTATGGTATCTTGTGTGATTTCTCTGGATTCCCCCATAGTAATACCTGCAAGAAAGTCTTCATATTCAGATTTGTGAGGTTCACTAACATTGCCCCACCGCGGGAGTTTACAAGCAATATTAAAATCTTCTAGGTCCATGGTATATGATTTATCATAAAGATCAAATAAAACAGTGTGAGAATTGTGCGAGGATGTAAGCTCGAACCTTCTCACAAAGGAATCAGTTAGGTAGTGATATTGCCGACACTTATCTGACACGAAGTCCTCAAGATCAGCGTTACGCACATACGCGTCAAATTCATCCTTGATGCCTGCTTGGACCATAAACTCCTCTAACGTCCATTCACAAGGCCACACTTGTGCTTCCCTCGGTGGTTCATCGTCCGGCTCACGTATCGCGAGCATCGGTCCTTCCTTCCTTGAGGAACCACCTTGGTATATTTTCCTGAACATTTTTCTTTCTTTGGAAAATTTCTGAAATTTTTAGTGACTCAAAATAAAAGTGAACCAAACTCAACAAGATTGATAGCAACTACTCCTACAAGTGCCTAAAGGCCATATCATGCATTAAAACTACTTTTGACCACATAAATTTGACATGCAAGCTCAAGAACAGGGTCACCTAAGCAGCAAAAAATTGCAATAAATAAAGCACGAGAATAAAAACTAATTGGACCATTGGAGGAGTCACATACCGAAGAACAATCCCCCAAAACAATTTTGTGAATGGAGCTTTGAGCAAGGAGATCGAAAATGGCAGCAAAATGAGCTAGAACTTGGGATGAGCTGTGGAAAGATTTTTTCTGGAGGAAGATGAAGTGTGTGGGTACTGGAATAAGTGGAGGGGGCCCACGTGGGGTCCATGAGGTAGGGGGCGCGCCCTGGACCCTCGTGGCCAGGTGGTGTGGCCCCCTGGTGTGTTCTCAATGCCAATAATTCTTAAATATTCTACAAAAAGTCATATATAATTTTCAGGACATTTGGAGAACTTTTATTTTCGAGGTATTTTTTACTGCAAGGATAATTCAGACAACAGACAGAAAATACTATATTTGCTTTATTTAATCTAAATAACAGAAAGTAAAAGGAGGATACAAGAGGTTGTGCTTTCTAACTTCATCCATCTCATGCTCATCAAAAAGGAATCCATTAACAAGGTTGATCAAATCTTGTTAACAAACTTTTTCCGAATAACATGGAACCGGAGAATTTTCGAATAACACTAGGTTACCTCAATGGGGATATGCATGTCCCCACAATAAGAATATCATATTTCTTCTTGACAGTAGGAAGAGGGAATTCAAAACCTCCAATAGTTATCGTTGAAGTTTTTCCAATAGAATTAATACTGTGGACTTGAGGTTGTTTCCTCGGAAAGTATACCATATGCTCATTACCATTAACATGAAAAGTGACATTGCCTTTGTTGCAATCAATAACAGCCCCTGCAGTATTCAAAAAGGGTCTACCAAGAATAATAGACATACTATCATCCTCGGGGATACCAAGAATAACAAAGTCCGTTAAAATAGTAATGTTTGCAACCACAATAGGCACATCCACACAAATACCGACAGGTATAACATTTGATTTATCGGCATTTTGAAAAGATATTTCAGTAGGTGTCAACTTATTCAAATCAAGTCTACGGTATAAAGAGAGAGCCATAACACTAACACCGGCTCCAAGATCACATAAAGAAGTTTTAACATAGTTTCTTTTAATGGAGCATGGTATAGTTGGTGCTCCTGGATCTCCAAGTTTCTTTGGTATTCCACCCTTAAAATTATAATTAGAAAACATGATGGAAATTTCAGCTTTCGGTATCTTTCTTTTATTTGTAACTATATCTTTCATACACTTAGCATAAGGAGTCATTTTAAGCATATCAGTCAAACGCATACGCAAAAATATAGGTCTAATCATTTCAGCAAAGCGCTCAAAATCCTCATCATCCATTTTCTTTGATGGCTTAGGAGGAAAAGGCATGGGTTTCTGAACCCATGGTTCTCTTTCTTTACCGTGCTTCCTAGAAACGAAGTCTCTCTTATCATAACGTTGATTATTTGATTGTGGGTTATCAAGATTAACAGCAGGTTCAATCTCTACATCATTAGTATTGCTAGGTTAAGCATCAACATGAACATCATCATTAATATTATCACTAGGTTCATGTTCATTACCAGATTGTGTTTCAGCATTAGAAATAGAAATATCATTGGGTTCTCAGGTGTGTCAACAACAGGTACACTAAAAGCATGAAAAGTCCTATCATATTTCTTTTTTCTTTTCTTTTTAGAAGGACTAGGTGTATCAATATTAGTTCTCTGAGAATCTTGCTCAACTATAGGGTGGCCCTCAGGATACAAAGGTTCCTGAGTCATTCTACCTCCCCTAGTCACAACTCTAACAACATTATCATTTTTCTTATTATTTAATTCATTGAGCAAATCATTCTGAGCTTTAAGCACTTGTTCTACTTGAGTGGTAACCATAGAAGCATGTTTACTAATAAGTTTAACCTCACCTTTAACTCTAGACATATAATCATTCAAGTGTTCAAATTACGTTTCAATTGTCTACCAACATAAGCACTGAAGTTTTCTTGTTTAACAATAAAATTATCAAACTCATCTAACCATTGGCTGGCAGACTTATAACGAGGAATATCACCTTCATCAAATCTATAGAGAGAATTTACCTTTACTACTTGTGTTGGGTTATCAAGACCATGTATTTCTTCAATGGGTGGTAAATTCTTAACATCTTCAGCTTTAATACCTTTTTCTTTCATAGATTTCTTTGCCTCTTGCATATCTTCAGGACTGAGAAATAGAATACCCCTTTTCTTCAGAGTTGGTTCAGGAAGTGTCCAATCATTATCATTACTCAACATATTATTTAATAACAATTCAGCTTGATCAACAGTTCTTTCCCTGGAAACACAACCAGCACAACTATCCAGGTGGTCTCTGGAAGCATTAGTTAGTCCACTATAAAAGATATCAAGTATTTCATTTTTCTTGAGAGCATGATCAGGCAAAGCATTAAGTAATCGGAGAAGCCTCCCCCAAGCTTGTGGGAGACTCTCTTCTTCAATTTGCAAAAAATTATATATGTCCCTTAAGGCATCTTGTTTCTTATGAGCGGGGAAATATTTAGCAGAGAAATAATAAATCATATCCTGGGGACTACGCACACAACTAGGATCAAGAGAAATAAACCATATTTTAGCATCACCCTTTAATGAGAACAAAAAGAACTTAAGGATATAGTAATAACGAATTTTTTCTTCATTAGCGAATAGGGTGGCTATATCATTTAATTTAGTAAGATGTGCCACAACAGTTTCATATTCATAGCCATAAAACGGATCAGATTCAACCAAAGTAATTATCTTGGGATCGACAGATAAATCATAATCCTTATCAGAAATACAGATAGGTGAAGTAGCAAAACCAGGGTCATATTTCATTCTAGCATTCAAATATTTTTCTTTCAGCTTAGCTAACAGTTTCTTAAGATCATATCTATCTTTGCAAGCAAAAATATCTCTAGCAGTTTCTTCATCCATAACATAACCCTCAGGCACATCAGGCAATTCATATCTAGGGGGAGAATCTTCATCATCACTTTCATCAATATTATCAGTTTCAATAATTTCATTCTCTCTAACCCTAGCAAGTTGTTCATCAAGAAATTCACCTAGTGGCACAGTATTATTAAGCATAGAAGTAGTTTCATCATAAGCATCATGCATAGCAAAAGTGGCATCATCAATAACATGCGACATATCAGAATCAATAGCAGCAGTAGGTGTCACAAGTTTACTCAAAATAGAAGGTGAATCAAGTGCAGAGCTAGATGGCATTTCCTTACCTCCCCTCATAGTTGAGGGATAAATCTTGGTTTTTTCGTCTTTCAAGTTCCTCATAGTGATCAACAGATATAAATCCAAAGTGACTCAAAGAATAGAGCTATGCTCCCCGGCAACGGCGCCAGAAAATAGTCTTGATAACCCACAAGTATAGGGGATCACAACCGTTTTTGAGGGTAGAGTATTCAACCCAAATTTATTGATTTGACACAAGGAGAGCTAAAGAATATTCTCAAGTATTAACAGTTGAGTTGTCAATTCAACTGCACCTGAAAGACTTAATATCTGTAGCAAAGTAATATGGAAGTAGCGGTAACGGTGGCAAAAGTGATAGTATTGGTTTTGTAGTGATTGTAACAGTGGCAACGGAAAGTAACTAAGCAAAGATCAATATGTGAAAAGCTCATAGGCAATGGATTAGTGATGGATAATTATGTCGGATGCGATTCCTCATGTAATAGTTATAACATAGGGTGACACAGAACTAGCTCCTGTTCATCAATGTAATGTAGACATGTATTCCGAATATAGTCATACGTGCTTATGGAAAAGAACTTGCATGACATCTTTTGTCTTACCCTCTCGTGGCAGCGGGGTCCTATTGGAAACTAAGGGACATTAAGGCCTCCTTTTAATAGAGTACCAGACCAAAGCATTAACACTTAGTGAATACATGAACTCCTCAAACTACGGTTATCACCGGGAGTGGTCCCGATTATTGTCACTTCGGGGTTACCGGATCATAACACACAGTAGGTGACTCTTGACTTGCAAGATAAGATCAAGAACTCACATATATTCATGAAAACATAATAGGTTCAGACCTGAAATCATGGCACTCGGGCCCTAGTGACAAGCATTAAGCATAGCAAAGTCATAGCAACATCAATCTTAGAACATAATGGATACTAGGGATCAAACCCTAACAAAAATAACTCGATTACATGATAAATCTCATCCAATCCATCACCATCCAGGAAGCCTACGATGGAATTACTCATGCACGGGGGTGAGGATCATGAAATTGGTGATGGAGGAAGGTTGATGATGATGACGACGACGGATTACCCTCTCCCGAGCCCCAAACGGACTCTAGATCAGCCCTCCCGAGAGAGATTAGGGCTTGGCGGCGGCTCCGTATCATAAAACGCGATGAATCCTTCTCTCTTTTTTTTCTCCCCGAATGTGAATATATAGAATTGGAGTTGACATCGGTGGAGCCTCAGGGGAGCCACGAGGTAGGGGGCGCGCCCTCCACCCTCGTGGACAGGGTGTGGGCCCCCTGGTGTTGATTCTTTCGCTAGTATTTTTTATAAATTCCAAAAATATTCCCCGTGAAGTTTTAGGTCATTCCGAGAACTTTTATTTCTGCACAAAAATAACACCATGGCAATTCTGCTGAAAACAGCTTCAGTCTGGGTTAGTTCCATTCAAATCATGCAAGTTAGAGTCCAAAACAAGGTCAAAAGTGTTTGGAAAAGTAGATAAGATGGAGACGTATCAGCGCTTGGCAACTTATTCCGATGGATCACCTCTTCTTGCCTGTATACTGGGCACTGCTGACGTTACTAAGGAAGCATGTGTTGTCTTGCATGGTCGCACTCTCCGGACCTACTCCAACATCCATTGCAAGGTATTCGGGGTGGATACTAGTGTACTAGCGCCAACACCTTCTCCCTGGTTCAGTATTGAAAGTCTTGGAGGAAACTCACTCTTCATTGGACAAAACTATCCAATGATGGTGGAAGGCGATCCAGCTGCTGTTGACACAACGTTACTACCATTTATGAGAAGCAACTGTATCTATACCTCGGACATTACTATGCCTCCCTACCGTCCCAATATGGGTCCTGACATAGGCCGCTTCAGCCTCGATGATCAGTCCTGCGTTGGTCTCAAGATTGACAGTAGCTGGCCCTTCCCAGAGAATCACTTCTGGTTCAAAGCAAGTGTTTCCAACGCCGACGAGTGGTTGAGCTGAAGTTCATTTTATCGCTTTGTTATTTGTTGTGTGAGAAAAACTTTACTAGAATGTTTTGTTGGAAATGATCTATAATCCAACATGTATCCTCGTTGTCGTTGTGGGTTGACGACTTGTTGTATGCAATCAATGGTACATTTGCATATGCGTCCTTCAACTCGCGCCTGCTAGTGGTGTCCATGTGAACAGTACTAGTGATTTTAGTTGCAAAAATTAGATAGTCCTGGTGATTTGTAGCTGCATATTTTGACAAATCGCAGTGTTACAAGGTTGACAAATGGCAATGTTACTAGATAAACAAATGACAATCTTTCCAGTTTGACAAATGGCAACATACCTAAAATGAGAGATATGCAAATCTTACCCAATTGTTTGTACGTGGTTGCATACGTGTCATGCAAAACAACCATTTGCATTGATGGGATGCAGAAATCCTGCTCCGCGCATTTTCCCTTGTCTTCTCAGGGAAGCTGTCGGTTTGCATACGGGTGTTCTAACTAAAACGTTTGCGATGAGTGTTTTATATTTAAAAACCATTGACTTTTTTGAATAAAATCGTTTGATAATTCTGTACATTAAGAGAGAAAAAAGAAAGTTCGTTCAAACCATATCTTTCATTCAGTCACACTGCGAATTTATATTCATATGATCGAGAATTCGAGATATAGTATTAAACCGCAAAAACACTATTTCCGGTGGCGGCGGAGGCGGCGTGCCGCGCCGTCGTTGTCGTTGTCGTCCTCCGGGACGCCGTTGTTGAAGTCTTCAAGGAAGCACAAAATGTTCTTCACTTGTAAATCAAACATCATGTCATCGCACGATCGACGGGCGGGGCGCGGGAGGACGGGAACTGGCACTGCTGAGAGGTAGCGGTCGACGGCAGCATCCCATGCCGCTGAGGGGGTGCACGCACGGGCACGGGCGCGGTGGGTGCAGCCAAACACACAGGGACTGGTGCCGCGGTGGGTGGAGGGGCGCGCACGGGCAGGGGCATGGGCGTGGCGGGTGCAGCCAAACACACGGGGGCGGCGCGATGCTACCTCTTGAGCACTGCGTTGGATTTCCTCGAAGAGGAGAGGATGATGCATCAAAGTAGCGTAAGTATTTCCCTCAGTTTTTGAGAACCAAAGTATCAATCCAGTAGGAGGCTACGCACGAGTCCCTCGTACCTACATAAAAACAATAGCTCAACGCAACCAACGCGCTTAGGGGTTGTCAATCCCTTCACGGTCACTTGCGAAAGTGAGATCTGATAGAGATGATAAATCATATTTTTGGTACTTTTGGTATAGAGATGCAAAGTAAAAAGTAAAAGCAAAGTAAAAGCAAAGCAATAATAAAGTAATGGATATTGATATGATGAGAAAGAGACCCGGGGGCCATAGGTTCCACTAGTGGCTTCTCTCAAGAGCATACATATTCTACGGTGGGTGAACAAATTACTATTGAGCAATTGACAGAATTGAGCATAGTTATGAGAATATCTAGGTATGATCATGTATATAGGCATCACATCCGAGACAAGTAGACCGACTCCTGCCTGCATCTACTACTATTACTCCACTCATCGACCGCTATCCAGCATGCATCTAGAGTATTAAGTTAAAAACAGAGTAACGCCTTAAGCAAGATGACATGATGTAGAGGGATAGTTTCATGCAATATGATAAAAACCCCATCTTGTTATCCTCGATGGCAACGATACAATACATGCCTTGCTGCCCCTTCTGTCACTGGGAAAGGACACCGCAAGATCGAACCCAAAGCTAAGCACTTCTCCCATGGCAAGAACAACCAATCTAGTAGGCCAAACCAAACTGATAATTCGAAGAGACTTGCAAAGATAACCAATCACACATAAAAGAATTCAAAGAAGATTCAAATATTATTCATAGATAGACTGGATCATAAACCCACAATTCATCGGTCTCAACAAACACACCACAAATGGAAGATTACATCGAATAGATCTCCACGAGAGAGGGGGAGAACATTGCATTGAGATCCAAAACGAGAGAAGTAGCCATCTAGCTACTAACTATGGACCCGTAGGTCTGAAGTAAACTACTCACACTTCATCGGAGGGGCTTGTATGATGATGTAGAAGCCCTCCGTGATCGATGCCCCCTCCGGCGGAGCTCCGGAACAGGCCCTAAGATGGGATCTCGTGGATACAGAAAGTTGCGGTGGTGGAATTAGGTTTTTGGCTCCGTATCTGATCGTTTGGGGGTACATGGGTATATATAGGAGGAAGAAGTACGTCAGTGGAGCAACAGGGGGCCCACGAGGGTGGGGGCGCGCCTGGTAGGGTAGGGCGCACCCCCTACCTCGTGGCCTCCTATTACGTGCCTTGACGTAGGGTCCAAGTCTCCTGAGTTGTATTCGGTGAGAAAATCACGTTCCCGAAGGTTTCATTCCGTTTGGACTCCGTTTGATATTCCTTTTCTTCGGAACCCTAAAATAGGCAAAAAACAACAATTCTGGGCTGGGCCTCCGGTTAGTAGGTTAGTCCCAAAAATAATATAAAAGTGGATATTAAAGCCCAATAATGTCCAAAACAGTAGATAATATAGCATGGAGCAATCAAAAATTATAGATAGGTTGGAGACGTGTCAAGCATCCCCAAGCTTAATTCCCGCTCGTCCTCGAGTAGGTAAATGATAAAAACATAATTTTTTATGCGGAGTGCTACTTGGCACAATTTCAATGTAAATCTTCTTAATTGTGGTATGAATATTCAGATTCAAAAGATTCAAGATAAAAGTTCATGTTGACATAAAAATAATAATACTTCAAGCATACTAACAAAGCAATTATGTCTTCTCAAAATAACATGGCCAAAGAAAGCTATCCCTACAAAATCATATAGTCTGGTTATGCTCTATCTTCACCACACAAAGTATTTAAATCATGCACAACCCCGATGACAAGCCAAGCAATTGTTTCATACTTTTGACATTTTCAAAACTTTTTTGATCTTCACGCAATACATGAGTGTGAGCCCTGGATATAGCACTATATGTGGAATAGAATGGTGGTTGTGGAGAAGACAAAAAGAGGGGAAGATAGTCTCACATCAACTAGGCGTATCAACGAGCTATGGAGATGCCCATCAATAGATATCAATGTGAGTGAGTAGGGATTTCCATGCAACAGATGCACTAGAGCTATAAGTATATGAAAGCTCAACAAAAGAAACTAAGTGGGTGTGCATCCAACTCGCTTGCTCACGAATACCTAGGCATTTTGAGGAAGCCCATCATTGGAATATACAATCCAAGTTCTATAATGAGAAATTCCCACTAGTATATGAAAGTGACAGAATGAGAGACTCTCTATCATGAAGATCATGGTGCTACTTTGAAGCACAAGTGTGGTAAAAGGATAGTAACATTGTCCCTTCTCTCTTTTTCTCTCATTTTTTTGGGTCTTCTCTTTTTTATGGCCTCTTTTTCTTTTTTTTTCTTTTTCATCCGGAGTCTCATCCCGACTTGTGGGGGAATCATAGTCTCTATCATCCTTTCCTAACTTGGGACAATGCTCTAAAAATGATGATCATCACACTTTTTATTTTTCTTACAACTCAACAATTACAACTCAATACTTAGAACAAAATATGACTCTATATGAATGCCTCCGGCGGTGTACTGGGATATGCAATGAATCAAGAGTGACATGTATGAAAGAGTTATGAACGGTGGCTTTGCCACAAATACGATGTCAATTACATGATCATGCTAGCAATATGACAATGATGGAGCGTGTCATATTGAACGGAGCAGTGGAAAGTTGCATTGCAATATATCTCGGAATGGCTATGGAAATGCCATAATAGGTAGCTATGGTGGCTGTTTTGAGGAAGGTATTTGGTGGGTGTATGATACCGGCGAAAAGTGCACGGTGTTAGAGAGGCTAGCAATGATGGAAGGAAGGAAAGTGCGTATAATCCATGGACTCAACATTAGTCATAAAGAACTCATATACTTATTGCAAAAACCTAGAAGTTATCAAAGCAAAGTATTATACGCATGCTCCTAGGGGGATAGATTGGTAGGAAAAGACCATTGCTCGTCCCCGACCGCCACTCATAAGGAAGACAATCAATAAATAAATCATGCTCCGACTTCATCACATAACGGTTCACCATACGTGCATGCTACGGGAATCACAAACTTTAACACAAGCATTTCTCAAATTCACAACTACTCAACTAGCATGACTCTAATATCACCATCCTCATATCTCAAAACAATTATCAAGCATCAATTTTTTGTTAGTATTCAACGCACTCAAACGAAAGTTTACAAATCTTGAATACCAAGCATATTATTGTTATTAAGCAAATTACCATGCTATTAAGACTCTCAAAATAATCTAAGTGAAGCATGAGAGATCAATAGTTTCTATAAAACAAATCCACCACCGTGCTCTAAAAGATATAAGTGAAGCACTAGAGCAAAATTATATAACTCAAAAGATATAAGTGAAGCGCTAGAGTAAAACTATAGAGCTCAAAAGATATAAGTGAAGCACATAGAGTATTCTATCAAATTCCAAATTATGTATGGCTCTCTCAAAAGGTGTGTACAGCAAGGATGATTGAGGGAGTCCTAGATTAGGGGGTCTCCGAACAGCCGGCCTATATCCTTTGGCCGGACTGTTAGACTATGAAGATACAAGATTGAAGACTTCGTCTCGTGTCCGGATGGGACTCTACTTGGCGTGGAAGGCAAGCTAGGAAATACGGATATGTATATCTCCTCCTTTGTAACCGACCTTGTGTAACCCTAGCCCTTTCCGGTGTCTATATAAACCGGAGGGTTTTAGTCCGTAGGACAACAGACAATGATACCATAGGCTAGCTTCTAGGGTTTAGCCTCTCCGATCTCGTGGTAGATCAACTCTTGTACTACTCATATCATAAAGAATAAATCAAGTAGGACGTAGGGTTTTACCTCCATCAAGAAGGCCAGAACCTGGGTAAAACATCGTGTTCCCTGCCTCCTGTTACCATCCGCCTTAGACGCACAGTTTGGGACCCCCTACCCGAGAGCCGCCGGTTTTGACACCGACATTGGTGCTTTCATTGAGAGTTCCTCTGTGTCGTCGCCGTTAGGCTTGATGGCTCCTACTATCATCGATAGCGATGCAGTCCAGGGTGAGACTTTTCTCCCTGGGCAGATCTTTGTGTTCGGCAGCTTCGCACTGCGGGCCAACTCGCTTGGCCATCTAGAGCAGATCGAAAGTTACGCCTCTGGCCACCATGTCAGGTTTGGAAGCTTAAACTACACGGCCGATATCCGCGGAGACTTGATCTTCGATGGATTCGAGCCTCTGCCTTGTGCGTCACGCGGTCACGATGAGTACGATTTAGCTCTACCATCAGACAATGTTCAGGAGATCGCACCGGCAGCCGCTCCGACCCTCAATTCGGAGCCAGTTGCGCCGTCCATGGACGGGTGGATGGACCCCGCCATGAAGGCCTTACCCTCAGCGGCGATCTAGCCGAACATCGACCTTACCCTGCATGAGAGCCGTGTTGTCAGACTGCCGGATCCTTCTCCGGCCACGGACTCCGAACCGCGTGCGCCCGTTCCTAGCGAATCCGATTGGGCGCCGATCATGGAGTTTACCTCCGCGGATATTTTTGAGCACTCGCCCTTTGGCGACATACTGAACTCATTAAGGTCTCTCTCCTTGTCAGGAGGATCCTGGCCGAACTATGGCCGGCAGGATTGGGATGCGGATGACGAAGAAATTCGCTGCCCACCCACCACCCACTTAGTAGCCACTGTCGACGACTTAACCGACATGCTCGACTTCGACTCCGAAGACATCGACAGTATGGACGACGATGCGGGAGACGAAGAGGAACCACTGCCCACAGGGCACTGGATAGCCACCTCACCATATGATATATACATGGTGGACACACCCAAAGAAGGCAATGGCGACGAGACAGTGGAGGATGACCCCTCCAAGAAGCAACCCAAGCGCTGACGTCAGCGGCGCCGCTCTAAGTCCCGCCAAAGAAAAAGTGGTGATACCGACACAGGAGATAATAACACTCCGGATAGTGCCGAAGATGGCAACAATCCCCTCCAGCACGATCTAGGACAGGAGGATGGAGAGGCCAGCCCTCCAGAGAGAGCGGCAGATGGAGAGGCGGAGGATGATAATTACATGCCCCCTCCGAAGACGAGGCAAGCCTCGGCGATGACAAATTCGTCGTGCCAGAGGATCCCGTCGAACAAGAGCACTTCAAGCGCCGGCTTATAGCCACGGCAAATAGCCTTAAGAAAAAGCAGCAACAGCTTCAAGATGATCAAGATCTGCTAGCTGACAGATGGACTGAAGTCCTCACGGCCGAGGAATATAAACTCGAACGCCCCTCCAAGAGTTACCCAAAATGCAGGTTGCTACCCCGACTGGAGGAAGAAGCGTATGACGTGGCTGATCGGCCACCTCGTGGCCGTGATAGAGATGCATTCCAGCCAAAAGCTCAACCCGCACCCCAACGCCATTCAAATAAAAAGGCATGGGGAAATACGCCAGACCTGCGAGACATATTGGAGGACAAAACAAAACATTCAAGATCGATCTACGGATCACGAGGGCGCGCCACTATGCGAGACGATAAACGTCACGCTGGATACAATAAAAGTAAATCCGACCGGGCCGAACACAACGGGCAAGACTCATTGGAGCTGTGTCGGGGGTTTGGTGCGACATATGCTAAAGGATGGCTTATCATGGTGGGGGCGAGTAGAACGTCGCCGGTGCCTGGAAACGGGATAAGGTGAAGACATGCACGTCGGCGAATCTTACCAAGCTTCAGGGCTCTCCGGGGAGATAATACCCCTACTGCTGATCTACGGGGTCTCCGCATGATCACTATGGCAAAGTGTTTACACGGTTGCTCCTTGAGCTATTTCCTGGAGGTAGGAGAAGGCAAGGCTAGCTCTCTCCTTCCTATATGATCTGGTCTAGTGCTAATGGATTCCAACCCTTTGCATGGATGCCTTGGGGGGTTTATATAGGCCTACCCCCTAGGGGTACAATGGTAATCCGGCTGGGCGCGGGCCCAGCCGTCAGTCTCTCTGGCCGCCATCTTATCCGTCGACTCCTGGGGCCCACCGACTGGTGGGCCTCGCCGACTGGCTTGGTGTGGAGCCGACAGGCCGCGTCCGCCACGGGCGGGTCTTTGCCGGCTGCAGATTACTGTAGCCGTGCCTCTAATGACGTAGGCTCGGTCATGAGGTCGTGGCGACTGCCCCGCTGTCTGGCGGGCGATCACTATGGCCACTACTTGTCGTGCCTGATTAATGGCGTGTGGGGCCTGTGGGAGGGGCCGGCCGACTTCTGGTGGCCGACTCCCATCCGGGCCGACTAGTGGTGCTTTCGCCGTCTTTTGTACGCCCGCCGACTGGTGGGACCCATCATCCCTGGGTCATACCAGCACGCCATCATGGGCACAGGGCTCCGCCCGCTGGGGCTGATGTCAGGGCCGGCATGGCAAAAGTGTCGCACCGCACGGAGATCTCCGCGGGTACGGCGTACTGTAGCCATGCCTGCCCTTGGAAAAAGGGGTCGGAGAGGACCTTACTGTGGCCACTCCCTGTCCCGTCCCTCTTTATGAGGGCATGGGGGTTGTTGGCGTCACGGGCCAACTCCCCAAGGCCGGCTTCTCTGGAAGTCACCAGTCAGGAGTCGGCTCATCCTGAAGTCGTCCCTGGGACTCGGCCGCGAGTGGGCAGCCGGCCGCCACGCCGCCGACACTCAGAAGGCGGCTCTTCATCTTGGGGTCTCGAGGGGCGCAGTCTGCCTCAATGTCTTGAAAGGTTCTGGGCCTGGGTTAGCCTACCCGTGGCCCATTACTCTTACAGTAGTCCTCGAAGCTGGTGAGGCTCCGAGGGCGACATGTCATGGAGCCTCAACAGTTTCTTCTCTCCGGCGGTCGGATCTGGGCTTCGCTAGCCGTCTTCTGTCAAGCCGACTAGTTGGAGTCGGACTTGCTCAAGGCCGACTTGCCCCTAAAAAAGTTTGAACGTTGCGGCGGAGTTCAGGCGGCGTGCCTGATAAGCTTCCGGGTTGCCGCCCGTGGTTGACCCATCGCGAGGCGCCACGTGGCGGAGCTAGTCTCATCGCCCACGCGCGCGACAGGACAGGCCTACAGGCGGGGCCCGCCACTACCACGCCTCGGCATGCGAACGGATCCGTTGCGGCCGCGCGGACGGTTGGGGTTCCCGCGTGGTTATAGCGCGTGGTAACTTCGTGTGGTAAATCGTGGGGGTTGTGGGGTCCCGGGCGCAGTTAATCCCACATCCGCCCCCTCGACTTCTCAGCCGACGAGCCTACAAGTAGGCAGGGGGAGGGGGGCGGCGAAGCACGCGCGCCAATTCTCCCCACTTCCTTTCGCTCCTTCTTGCTTCTTCTTCTTCTTGCCGCTGCTGCTCCGAACCACGCCGCACCCGCAGCGATGAGCTCCTCCTTCGCCGTCGCGCCTCCTACTGTTCGCTCTGGAGTGTGGGATGGCTCTAAGGTTGACGACGACGACATCGAGATCCTCCGCTAGACACGGTGGCTGCCTGGCAGGGACTTAGTGCGGGCCCGCCTCGCGCTGGAGGGAGAGATATCGCCGGCGCCAGAGGAGGGCGAGCGGGTCATATTCTGCTCGCACCTCATGCACGGCCTGGGACTGCCGGCGAGCGGCTTATTCCGCTCCTTCTTGGAGTTCCACGGGCTCAAGCCGCACCACCTTACTCCGAACACGGTGGTGCTGCTGGCTGCCTTTGCCACCCTGTGCGAAGGCTTCCTCGGCGTTCTCCCCACCATCGAGCTCTGGGGTGAGTTCTTCCAATCCAAGCTCAGCACACATGTCGCCGGCGTGCCGGCCTAGTGCGGTGCATTCATTGCGATGCGGAGATCAGTGGCCGACAATTCGTTTCCCACCATCGCACTGATTAAGTTGGTGAAGATGTGGCAGCGGTCCTATTTTTATGTGAAGAACGTCGCCCCAGAAGGCGACTGGGTCAACCTGCCGGCTTACGAAGCCGGCGCGCCGGCTGGAAGGCTCCCCAACTGGTCACACCGAGCCAGGACGCTGTCTCCCGCTGGTGCCGCCGCCGTCGCGCGACTCCGAGTGCTGACGCAGTCGGAGGGCCTGACCGGGGCCGCCTTCGTGGCGCGCCGAGTACTCCCACTCCAAGGCCGACCTCACCTGATCTGCCAGATGAGTGGTCATCGGGACCCGAGTCGGATGTGCTCCAAGGACATGCCTCACGCGGAGGTGGAAAACACGGTGTACTACATGGCGAACTGTAGTCTCTCGGTGGACTGGCGGTTCGGCAAGGAGCCGTATTCGCGCGCCAACCCCCCGCCTATTGTAAGTCGTCTTCCTTCTTCTGTTTCTTTTGCTGCCGAGTCCGACTTGTCAAGTCTGACCGTTTTTGTTTTGAATCAGAATCCTCTCGTCCGTCCTTCGGCCGGCACCGCGGGGCCGGCTCGTCAGTTTGTCCCTGATCGGGCGGAGAGCGACGTCGACGATCCCGACTTGGGGGCGGCAGCCATGGAAGCCGACGCCGAGGGAGGAGGAGGAGAAGCAGGCGGCTCTAGGCCTTCAGCCACTTTCGCCGACTGGCCTGACGACGAGGCCAAGGGAGGAGTCGCGCCGCGTCGCCAACCAAAAGCCGGCCAGCCAAGCGCGAGTTCCTCCGCCGGCTTGGACGCTCAAGGCGGTGCGAAGAAGCGCCGGGCCGGGCCGAGTACGCTTGGTGGCTGGTCGAAGAAGTTCAAGGGAGCAGCCGCCGCGACCAAGCGGGTAGAGGCGGCCTCGAAATCCAACCGCTTCCGCAAGGAGGTGAAGAAGCCGCCGCTGGTCTCTGCGTAAGCGCCTCCGTCCCTTATCTTTATTTTCTCTTTGTTGATCTTGTCTGAGTTTTTCATATGCTTTTCTCGCCTCAGGGCTCCCCTCACTCCTGAGAGAGTTGTCGCCGCCTCCGTCATGGGGTCGGTGGAGACGTCTGCCACCACTCGGCGGATTAACCCTGCCACCGACCTTCGAGAGGCAATGGAGCAGAACATGCGGGAGAACCGCGAGGAGGACGAGGCCACCCACCGGGAGAAAGCGGAGGCCGAGAGGGCGGAGGCCTCCGCCCTGAAGAAGCTGGAGGCGGCCGAGGCCACCGCTGCGGCAAAGCATCCGGCTAAGGAAGTTGCGCCCCGGCGGTCGGCGGTGTTCGTCACCCCTTTGAACTCCGCGCCGCCGCCCCCGGAGTTCACGGGGCAGTCAGGGGAAGCCGGCGGCGAGTTCCCGATTGTGGAGAGAGGCGGCGGCGACGCCCTCACGCTGGACGTGGTCGCGCCGCCACAGCCGCCCCCGCCGCCATCTAGAAGCGCGCAAGGCAAACAGCCGGCGGATCCGCCCTTGCCGCCGACTGAAGATGAGGCCGTGCCAAGGCTACTCCTTCAAGTCGGCTTGCTAACGTGCCGCCGTCTTGAGAAGGCGACTTCGGCGCCACGCCCCTTGGAGACCGGCACCGCCAGCTCGACGATTCCAGACGCCGAAGCGACGAGCGCCGCGCCCATTGGGTGGGTACGAGGAGGCGGCACCAGCCCGCTGAACCAGGCGCTTCTGGATGTCCAGACGAAGCTGTGAGCTGAGAGCGACGTCATCCAAAACTGCACCAAAGCGCACCTGGTGTGGCGGGCAGCCATTCGGGTATGCTTTCTCCTCTGTCCCTGTTTTCTTGTTTCTCTCTGTGGGGGCGCGCCAGCGCACCCACTGGGTGTAGTCCCCGAGTTCTGGGCCGGCTGCTGAGCAGGCGGCCTGGAACTCCAATTGGTAAGTTCCGGGTACTAACCTTTGTTCTGAAATACTTGTTGCAGGACTATCACAACCTCCGTGTCACCGCCTTCAACTGCAACGTTGAAGAGCTGGGCAAGCGGACTGCCGACCTATCGGAGAGCCGGAGTGAGTCCTTTTTCTTCTTTGCGGGGGCGCACCCGCGGGCTGTAGTCCCCGAGATTCGGGCCGACTGCTAAGCAGTCGGGCCAGATCTCCCCGGCGACCTTCTTCGTTGATGACTTAACGCCTTCTTTGTTCTTTCTCTTCAGAGGCCAACGCCGCTCTTCAACAGCAGCTGAGTGAAGCCAACTCCGTGTTGTGCGCCAAGGGGGAGGAGTGCAGCAAGCTCGCCGCAGAGCGCGATCTGCTGGCCGCACAATTGGCAGAGCAGAAGGAGCTGCTTACGAAGACGTACAAGGAGGCGGAAGAGGCGGAAGCCGCCCTCCGGGCCGAGTTCGCGAGCGAGCGCTCCTCCTGGACCGACAAGGAGGCAATGCTGGTCTCTGGCTTCCATGAGATCGAGGACCTCGCCGACGGTGAGCTTCTTTGCTTTCCTTCTTCGAGCCGCCGACTATATGTCGAGCCAACTCCTGGTTTTTTTTCGACTTGTTCTTCATTCTTTCCGTCTTGGCAGACTTCTTTCCCGGCCACTCGCAGGCCGCCATTCAACCTATCGAGGCCGACCGCGATGAGCGGAGGGCGGGTGGCGTGGAGATCGCCGCTAATGCCCCTCGGACTCTTGATGAGCATATGTTGAGCATTGGGGCTCGCCTGCGGCCGGCCCACCAGATGCTGCGCCGGCTTCAACGTGTCGGCGCCCAAGCGATCGCCGCCCTATGGCCAGATGTGCAGGCTCTGCGCACCCCCAGTGGGACTGCCGACTGGCTGGAGGTCACGGTTGGCCATCTTGAGGCCTGGAAGGGTTCCTCGGCCTGGGCCAGAGCGCGCCGAGCCTTGGAATTCATTAAGGCGTGGTATCCGGGGCTGGACCTAGACCGGCTGGCCACACTCCGGTCAGAGGCCCAGCCGGAGCTGGCAGCCGCGGAAGACGCCCTTGTCAAGCGTGCGGCGGCGATCGCCGAGTACACCGACACCAGCATCTTTGTCCCCGAGCGGGCTGAAGACGGCGAGGAGGTGCCGCCGGAGTGGTTTCGGTTGAACCCCGACTACGGCGAGGACTCGGCAGAGGTGATCGGCTCCAGCGTCGAGGAGGAAGACGAGGCGGAGGATGGAAGCGAGACGGAGGCACCGGAAGACGGAGCGGACGGCCAGCCTCAGCTCGACCGTGCCTCCAGTAACGAGCCGTGCCCGCCCGAGCCGACTGCTGCTGGAGGTGATCAAGCCGAGACCACCCAGCCGGCCGCCCCAACATCCAACACCGCCGTCTCCACTGATCCTCCAAACCCGTCTGCCGCCCCTTAGGCTGCCACCTTGTCTTTGTTTTAACTGTTCTAATAGTTTTTGAAGAACTCGTTAATCCGCACAATTCCACCCGCGGGGTGTATTTTGAAATTCTGCTCAAAGATTCGGCCAAGGGCCTTTGTTATGTAAATATTCATCCGACTTCTATCTTTCTTGCTCATTGTTCTTTTGGCTTTTTCCTTTGCCGTCTTCCCTCAGTTGCCGTCTTTGTCAGTCAGACAGCCGCTCCGCGGACTGCTGCTGGATCAAATTCTTGGTCACTTTGGGAAGGCAAGTACTTAGTCGTTTTAGGGTTGTTTAACAAGTCGGATAGAAGGCGGCAAGCCCACTATTCAAGACTCGGTTTGCAAAAAAAGGCTAGAAGCCGGCCTTAAGCTATGTTTGTGCTTTGAGTCCTTAGCCATTTTTCATGTGGACGCCCATTCTTCCTTACTCCTGCCCACCAGACAGCCGCTCTGCGAGCTGCGGCTTTTGGCGGGAGACGGTTTAGACGCCACACACTACTTGTCCGGCTGTAGGAAGCATTTCATAGCGCAGGTCAGCAAGTCCCCGGGCCGACTAGTCAAACCCGGTGCCAAGCGGCATAACAAAGAGTAATATACTCGAAGGCATATTTCTTATCATATAGATAAAACAGGGCAGTCCCCGAGCTCTTCTCGAGGTCCCCGAAGTCTTGGTACATTTAATACAAAAGGTAGCGTGATACATACTGCGTTTAACTGTAAAATTTTCGGAGGAGATTTGCATTCCATGGCCGCTCTGTCTCTTTGCCGGAGTCAATCCTCTTGCCTGCTCGGGGCTTCTGAGCGTCGATCGGGTAGTAGGACTCGTTGCCCAGTACTTTACTGATGATGAAGGGGCCTTCCCAAGGCGCCGACAGCTTGTGCTGGCCGGCTGTTCGCTGGATTAGTCGGAGCATGAGGTCGCCCTCCTGGAAAGATCTCGGCCTGACCTTCCTGTTGTAGTATCTGCGCAGGCTCGGCTGGTAGATGCTGGACCGGCTGACGGCTTCAGCACCGTAGACGAGGAAGAAAGGCGTGAAGCCGGTTGACTTGTTTGGAGTCATGCGTAGACTCTAGAGGACGGCTGGCAACTCGTCGAGCCAGCAGCCAGCCGAGCGCTCCAGAGGCTCGATTAGTCGGGGCTTGATGCCGGACAGGATGAGGCCATTTGCTTGCTCCACCTGGCCGTTTGACTGTGGATGGGCGATGGATGCTAGGTCCAGTCGGATGCCCTGTGTCACACAGAAACGAGCCAAGGCGCCTTTGGCAAAATTCGTGCCGTTGTCGGTGATGATGCTATGTGGTATGCCGTACCGAATTGTGATGTTGGAGATGAAAGTCACGGCAGTCGGACCGTTCAGTTTCTTGATTGGCTTCGCTTCTATCCACTTGGTGAACTTGTCCACCTCGACAAATAAGTGAGTTAAGCCACCTCGTGCCGTCTTGAATGGTCCCACCATGTCTAGACCCCAAACTGCGAAAGGCCAGGCAATGGGGATGGTCTTGAGTGCAGAAGCCGGCTGATGCGGCTTGGAGCAGAACTTCTGGCACCCTTTGCATTTTTGGACCAATTCCTTGGCCTCTTCTAAGGCCGCTGGCCAAAAGAAACCATGTCGGAAAGCTTTAGCGACGAGTGCTCTTGAAGCCGCATGGTGGCCGCACCCGCCTTGATGGATATCTTTGAGAATTGCTTGGCCTTGCTCTGGCTTTACGCAGCGCTGGTAGACACCAGTGACGCTGCGCCTGACCAGCTCTCTGTTGACTATAGTGTAGGCTGCCGCTCGGTGTTGTACTTGCCGAGCTAAGGTCTCATCAGTCGGCAGCTCTTTGCTCACCAGAAATTTGAGGATGGGCTGGGCCCATGAGGGTGCTGCTATTTCTTCCACTGCCAGAACTGTGACTTGGACGAGGGCGGCTGGGCTGGGAAGCGGTGGGCTGGAGTCAACAACCGCTTGCTGGATTAATGAAGTCCCCGGGCCAACTGGCGCAGCTCTTGGGTCGAGTTCTGGAGTCTTTGGGCCGGCCGCCGTAGTCCCCGGGCCGGGTTCTGCAGTCCCTGGGCCGGCCTCGACTGTGGCGGTTTTGGAGCCATCTGCCAAAATCCCCGTACCATTCGTCGGGGCTCTGGAGTCGGATCCGACTTCTTCGGGAGGAGCCGGCACGGAGATGGAGTTTGATTCTGGTGAAGGCTTGACACACGGCTTGAGGAGGCGTTGAAGGGCGACCCCGGATGGTATTGCTTGGCGGGTAGAGCCGATTCGTGCCAAGGCGTCTGCTTGGTCGTTGTCGTTTCTTGGCACATGGAGGAACTCGCACCCCTCGAAATTCCCACTGAGTTGCTACACGTGGAAACGGTAACTCGCCATGTTTGCATCTTTGGCGTCCCAGTCGCCAGACGACTGCTGGACCACTAAGTCCGAGTCGCCACAACACAGGATCCAGCGAATGCCGAGTTCTTTGGCAAGCCGGAGCCCGTGAATTAGCGCCTCGTACTCGGCGACGTTGTTGGAGGCGGCAAAATGGATTTGCAGTGCGTATTTGAGCTTGTCGCCTTTAGGAGAAGTGAGGACAATGCCGGCTCCCAAGCCAGTGCGCATCTTGGAGCCGTCGAAATGCATCCGCCAATGGGTGGAGTCAGGCGCTGGAGGTAGGTACTGGGTCTCGGCCCAGTCGATGAGAAAGTCGGCCAGTGCTTGTGACTTGATGGCGGTGCGGGGCTGGTAGTGGATGGTGTAGGGAGCCAGCTCTATGGCCCACTTGGCCACTCGGAGTGAAGCATCTCGGCTTCCGATGATCTCGGCAAGTGGGGCCGTGCAGACAACAGTGATTGGATGCTCTTGAAAGTAAGGCTTCAATTTCTTGGCGGCAAAGTGCACGCCATAGCACATCTTCTGGTAGTGGGGGTAGTTCTACTTCGAGGCCGACAGTACTTCGCTTAGGTAATATACCGGTCTCTGGACAGGTAGTGCCCTGCCTTCCTCCTTGCGTTCCACTACAATGACTGTGCTGACTACCCGACTGGTGGCGGCGATGTACAGGAGCATAGGTTCCTTAGGAGTCGGAGCCACCAGAATGGGTGGAGTAGTCAGCATCTTCTTCAACTGGAGAAAAGCTTCATCCGCCTTGTCGTTCCACTCAAAAAAAGTGGTCTTCTTCATGAGCTGGTATAAGGGGAGAGCTTTCTCGCCCAGCCGACTGATGAATCGGCTGATGGACGCCAAGTAGCCGGTGAACTTTTGCACGTCCAGCAGTCGGCTGGGTACCTCCATCCTCTCAATGGCCTTCATCTTTACAGGGTTGCACTCTATGCCGCGTTCAGAGACCAGGAAGCGAAGGAGTTGGCCGGCTGGTACTCCGAAGACGCACTTCTCAGGGTTGAGCTTGATCTGGAATTGGCGCAGGTTCTCAAAGGTCTCCTTGAGGTCTTCGAGCAGTGTTCCATGCTTTTCCGTCTTCACCACCACATCGTCCATGTAGACATGGGCGTTTCTGCCGAGTTGCTTGAGGAGGCACTTCTGCATGCAACGCTGAAAGGTGGCGCCGGCATTCCTCAAGCCAAACATCATGGTGAGGTAGCAGAAGGCTCCAAACGGCGTGATGAAGACGGTCTTCAGTCTGTCAGCCGGGTTCAGCTTGATCTGGTGATATCCTGAATATGCATCCAAAAAGCTCAATAGCTTGCATCCGGCTGTGGAGTCTATCACCTGATCAATTCTTGGTAGAGCAAACGGGTCCTTGGGGCAAGGCTTGTTGAGGCTTGTGTAGTCAATACACATTCGCCACTGCTTGTTCTTCTTCAGTACCAGGACCGGGTTGGCTAGCCATTCTGTAAAGAATACTTCCATAATGAAGCCGGCTGCTAGGAGTCGGGCTATCTCTTCTCCGACAACTCTTCTCTTTTCTTCTGATAGGCGGCGCAAGGGCTGCCTAACCGGCTTTGCATCAGATCGAACATGTAACTTGTGCTCGGCGAATTCCGTTGGCACACCTGGCATGTCTTTGGGGGACCATGCGAAGATGTCCCGATTCTCACGGAGGAAATCGACGAGCTCGCCTTCCTATTTGCTGTCGAGGTTTGCGCCTACGACAGCGTACCTCTCTGGGTGCTCCGGATCCAAAGGTATCTTCTTTGTCTCCTTGGCCAGCTTGAACGGACCCTCAGCCTCCGACTCCTTTGGGTTAGGCGACACCTCTAGCTGCTTGCTGGCCATCGCCACAACCGGGTCAAGGAGCCGCTTCTCGGCCGCGATCACCAGGGACTCGGCCAGTCGACTACTCTCAGCCGCACAGGCAGACGACTTCCGGTAGTCGCCGGCTACAGTCAGAATCCCCCTAGAACTGGGCATCTTCATTTTGAGGTAGGCGTAGTGGGGGACCGCCATGAACTTGGCCAGGGCGGGTCGGCCAACTAATGTATGGTATGGGCTCTCGAGGTCCACCACCTCAAACCAAACTGACTCTCGGCGGAAGTGATCTTTGTCTCCAAAGAGGACGTCCATCAGGATCTTGCTGATTGGTGAGCAGGAAAGCCCAGGAACAATGTCGTGGAACACAGTCCGGCTGTTCTGAAGCTGTCTTTGCTTGATTCCTAATTTCTCTATGGTGTCCTTGTATAGGATGTTGATGCTACTGCCTCCGTCTATCAGAACTCGCGAGAAACGAGCAGCTTGTCTATCCTTGGCAAAGGTGGCATCCAAGACCAAGGCATAAGAGCCCGGACTCGGCATCACCTCTGGGTGATCAGCCCTGCTCCAGCTGATAGGCTTCTCGGACCAGTGCATGAACTCTATCGTCTCTGATGCTACTGCATTCACCTCTTGTCCCTGCAGCTGCTTGCTGCGTCGATCATCAGCCACGCTGGTAAATATCACGTAGGCTCCATGCTCTTCGGGGTACTCGTCTTGTACTGCGCCAACTGGCCTGACAGCCGGCTGCTGGGGTGGAGGCGGAGGTTGCTGCCCAGCAGGCAGGGGAGGTAGGAGGCCGTCTCCTTTGGCGATCTTGGTGAGCCAGTGGCACTTCCAGGTGGTGTGATTCGACGGCTTCGCGCCGCTATGGAACTTGCAAGGACCATCCAGAGTCTGCTCATATGAGAAAGCCGGCAACCAGTTGGGCTTGCCACCTTTCTGTCGCTTGGGTGGAGGCTGCCCATCCGGCTGCTGGTCTTCAACTGTCGTGACCTGCCGGCTGCGGGGCCTTGCGTTTGTGGTCGTTCTGCTGTTGCCGCCGACTGGCGTCTCCTGCCGGAGTTCTTGGAGCCTGAGGGGCCACTTTGCCAGTTGCGCTAACTTGAATCTCCGCCTTCATGGAGGAGTCGGCCGTGGCATACTTGTCTGCTATGATCAGCAACTCGTCGAGGGTTTCTGGCTCGTCGCAAAGGAGCTTGTGCTTGAGGTGGGTGCCTTCTCTGCACCCGGCGGTGAAGTACTCGATAGCCTGCACCTCGTGCATGCCCTCGCAGGAGTTCTGAAGCTCGGCCCAAGGCGTGAGGTAGTCGCGAGTTGACTCGTTGGGGCCTTGCATGCACAAGGAAAGCTGACGAGGCTTAGGAGGACGCTTGTACGTGCTTGTGAAGTTGCGGACGAATGCTTCGGTGAAGTCGACCCAGCTGTTGATGCTGCGGGGCTTCAGGCTATTCAGCCATGTCCGGGCCGTGCCCTAGAGCATGAGCGGAACGTATTTTACGGCGACACGCTTGTTGCCGTTCACTATGTTGACAGCCCTGGAGTAGTCAACCAGCCAGTCCTCTGGCTTCATGGAGCCGGTGTACTTGGGCGTGTCTCTTGGGAGCGTGAACCCTTTGGCAAAGGGCTCGTCTCAAATGCGGGGCCCGAAACAAGGCGGACCCAAATCGTCTTCTTCTTCCAGCGCCAGGAATCGGTGAAGTCGGTCAATCCGGTGGTGAGCATCGTTTTCTCCGACTCCCTCTCGGCGGCCAAGTCGGTTGCCGAGAGTCGGATGGTCAACAGGCGGCGGGGAGACTCGCCTTTCCTTGCGAGGAGGAGGAGGCGGACAGTCGTCCCGTTGTTCCACTGCTCTCGGGCGGCCGTCTTGGTCGCGCTCTATGGTAATGTGAGTCCGACTGTGGCTGACAGCCGGATCCTTGTCTTTCCTTCCTCGGGCGCCGCCAGTCGGCGTCCGAGAGGTCTCGCCTTGAGCTGGGCGAAGTTCGTCATTTTGCCGCTGCGGCACCTCCGTGCGGCAGCCGTGTCGAGGATCCGCTGTACTCGCTCCATCATCAGGCGGTGCTCTTCGCGCTCGAAGTTGTCCATCTCGTCCGCCGCCGCCTGGGTGGCTCAAATGTTCTCCGCAGGCGTGGCGTACACAGGGCGACTTGCCCCGAACAGGTTGGCGATGGCCACGCCGCGCAGCTAGACCGCGGCAAGGCGGCTGGGCCCAGCTGGGGCTGGCGAGCCACCCACAGTGTGATCCATCTCACGCTAGTAGGCTTCTGACAAGAGTCTCATGCTAGCCAGCTTCTTCGCACCTTCGACGAGCTGAAGGCGGTGCGCCTCCAACGTCTCCACGTCAGCATCTTCCGGAATGGGCGCAGTCAGGTCTTGTAGTGTGGCGCCAAGTGGGTCATGAGCTCCTCTGCCGGGAGGCTCGTCATGACCGATGACGAGAACCTCGGTGACGGTGCTTCCGTCGCTCTCCGCGCGAGGGAGAGGCTCGTCGTAGACCACCACGTTGGTGGGGAACGCATCGAGCGACGCGGTGTCGGAGTCGACCAGCATCGGGTCGGTGGAGCCTACAGACTCCAAGTCCACGGCAGGCTCGCCGGCGACGTGGAGTTGGTCGAGGAGGCCCGCGAGGAGGCTCTCGGGGCCGCCTGTGCCTGTGTTGGATGCAGGTTCGTCGGAGAGGCGAACCTCACCGACAAGATCGGTGAGGCAGCTGGCTGCATAGGCGATCTCAACGCCGTGCAGCGCGTCAGCGCAAACTCCGTCTGGCGTGCTAGGCTGGCTGCGCTCGCCAGGGAGAAAAATGGTTCCCGTCCAGAGCAGGTCTCCGGACGACGGTGCACCAGGCCCCATGGTGGGCGCCAAATGTCGGGGGTTGGGTGCGACTTATGCAAAAGGATGGCTTATCATGGTGGGGGCGAGTAGAACATCGCCGGTGCCTGGAAACGGGATAAGGCGAAGACATGCACGCCGGCGAATCTTACCCAGCTTCAGGGCTCTCCGAGGAGATAATACCCCTACTGCTACTCTACGGGGTCTCCGCATGATCACTATGGCAAAGTGTTTACACGGTTGCTCCTTGAGCTGTTTCCTGGAGGTAGGAGAAGGCAAGGGTAGCTCTCTCCTTCCTATATGATCTGGTCTAGTGCTAATGGATTCCAACCCTTTGCATGGATGCCCTGGGGGGGTATATATAGGCCTACCCCCCAGGGGTACAATGGTAATCTGGCTGGGCGCGGGCCCAGCCATCAGTCTCTCTGGCCGCCGTCTTATCCGCCGACTCCTGGGGCCCGCCGACTGGCTTGGTGTGGAAATGACAGGCCGCGTCCGCCACGGTTGGGTCTTTGCCGGCTGCCGATTACTGTAGCCGTGCCTCTAATGACGCAGGCTCGGTCACGAGATCGTGGCGATAGCCCTGCCGTCTGGCGGTCGATCACTGTGGCCACTACTTGTCGTGTCTGATTAATGACGCGTGGGGCCCGTGGGAGGGGCCGGCCGACTTCTGGTGGCCGAGTCCCATCCGGGCCGACTGGTGGTGCTTTCGCCGTCTTTCGTACGCCCGCCGACTGGTGGGACCCATCATCCCTGGGTCGTACCAGCAGGCCGTCGTGGGCACAGGGCTCCGCCCCCTGGGGCTAATGTCAGGGCCGGCATGGCAACAGTGTCGCGCCGCGCGGAGATCTCCGCAGGTACGGCGTACTGTAGCCACGCCTGCCCTTGGAAAAAGGGGTGGGAGTGGACCTTACTGTGGCCACTCCCCGTCCTGTCCCTCTTTATGAGGGCATGGGGGTTGTTGGCGTCGCGGGCCGACTCCCCAAGGCCGGTTTCTCTGGAAGTCGCCAGCCAGGAGTCGGCTCATCCTGAAGTCGTCCCTGGGACTCGTCCGCGAGTGGGCAGCCGGCTGCCTCGCTGCCGACTCTCAGAAGGTGGCTCTTCGTCCTGGGGTTTCGAGGGGCGCAGTCTGCCTCAATGTCTTGAAAGGTTCTGGGCCTAGGTTAGCCTACCCGTGGCCCATTACTCCGACAAGCTGCATCGCGATATAGCCCAGTACAGAGGTGCCGCACACCCCTTATGCTTCACAGATGGAGTAATGGATCATCAAATCCCACAGGGTTTCAAACCCGTAAACATAGAATCATACGACGACACGACAGATCTTGCGGTATGGATCGAGGATTTCCTCCTGCACACCCACATGGCCCGCGGTGATGACCTACACGCAATCAAATACCTCCCACTCAAACTTAAAGGACCAGCTCGGCATTGGCTCAACAGCTTGCCAGCAGAGTCCATTGGCTGTTGGGAAGATCTGGAAGCCGCATTCCTCGACAACTTTCAGGGAACTTATGTGCGACCACCAGACGCCGATGACCTGAGCCATATAATTCAGCAGCCAGAGGAATCGGCCAGGAAATTCTGGACACGGTTCCTAACAAAGAAAAATCAAATCATCGACTGTCCGGATGCAGAGGCCCTAGCAGCTTTTAAACACAACATCCGCGACGAGTGGCTAGCCCGGCACCTTGGTCAGGAAAAGCCGAAATCTATGGCAGCCCTCACGACACTCATGACCTGCTTTTGTGCGGGAGAAGACAGCTGGCTGGCTCGCGGTAATAACATATCAAAGAACCGTGGTACTCCGGACACCAATGACGGCAATGGCAGGTCACGTCGCAACAAACATAAGGGCCGCATTAACATCGACAATACCGAGGATACGGTAGTCAATGCCAGATTCAAAGGCTCTAAACCCGGTCAGCGGAAAAAGCCATTTAAAAGAAGCACTCCGGGCCCGTCCAGTTTGGACCGCATACTCGATCGCTCGTGTCAAATACACGGCACCCCCGACAAGCCAGCCAACCACACCAATAGGGATTGTTGGGTATTCAAGCAGGCCGGCAAGTTAAATGCCGAAAACAAAGATAAGTGGCCACATAGCGATGACGAGGAAGAGCCCCGGCAGTCGAACATCGGAGGACAAAAGAGGTTCCCCCCACAAGTGCGGACGGTGAACATGATATATGCAACCCACATCCCCAAGAGGGAGCGGAAGCGTGTGCTCAGGGACGTATATGCGTTGGAGCCAGTCGCCCCAAAGTTCAACCCATGGTCCTCCTGTCCGATCACGTTCAATTGCAGGGACCACCCCACTAGTATCCGTCATGGCGGCTTCGCCGCACTGGTCCTAGACCCAATCATTGACGGATTTCACCTCACTCGAGTCCTTATGGATGGCGGCAGCAGCCTGAACCTGCTTTACCAGGACACAGTGCGCAAAATGGGTATAGACCCCTCAAGGATCAAACCCACAAAAACGACCTTTAAAGGCGTCATACCAGGTGTAGAGGCCCATTGCACAGGCTCAGTCACACTGGAAGTGGTCTTCGGATCCCCGGATAACTTCCGCAGCGAAGAGTTAATCTTCGATATAGTCCCGTTCCGCAGTGGTTATCATGCACTACTCGGGCGAACCGCATTTGCGAGATTCAATGCGGTACCGCATTATGCATACCTCAAGCTCAAGATGCCAGGACCTCAGGGGGTCATTACAGTTAACGGAAACACAGAGCGCTCTCTCCGAACGGAGGAGCACACTGCGGCCCTCGCAGCGGAAGCGCAAAGCAGCTTCTTAAGGCAATCCACTAGTTCGGCGTTAAGGAGCCAAACACCTTCAAGCGCGCCCGGAGTAATCAGCAACAGGACTGCCTGGCACGTTCCGAGCTCGCATAGCAATGCGGCCCCCACCCCGGCCCAAGCCAAACGGCGAAATTTGTGCCACGCGTACATAATTACGCATTAAAAATACCATGGGCACAGGCGGGGAGGGGGGCATGACTACGGCACGCCCCAAGACGCGACTTAAACCGCACTAGGGGCTTCCCGTTTTGCTATTTTTTTCTTTTCAGGACTTTAATCTCTGGAAACCCGGTCCGGCAGCATGATTGCCGAACATATGATGCAGCAACCATGAAGGTAGAAAGCTACGTCACACCACGGAACTCCCAGGTGGATTACGATAACAAGTGAAATATTTGTTTTAATACTACTCCTTAGCTTGCCCTTGGAAGGGACATGTCAAACAGTCCTACTTTTTGCTTATCGCACCACTTGTATCATTCTGCTTTAACACACCTTTTTGAATAAAAAATGCATAGCATTAAGACTATTCTTGCATTCTTCTTATATATATATATGTTCATTCATGACATCCAGCACCCGTACACTCTGGTACGGCCAATATACTAGGGGCTTAAGCATACCCCAAAATACGGCGTGAGAAGTCTGGACACTTTCAACAGTGCGGCACCCCCAACTTATAGCATTATATGCATCAGCTCCGAATCATGTCTTGGGTCAATAATTGGGTTTGCCCGGCTCCCATGTTTTGGAACCTTATGTTCCGCTATATCGGCTAAGGTAGCACTGGGTGAACTACTGCGATTGTGCCCCAGTTCTGCTGGGCTAAGCACCTCAGTAGAGAAAGCTAAAACTGACTGTCATGATAAGGCAAGAGACTGGTCATTGTTCGAGAGGTTTTCGAGTCCTTAAAGACTTATGCCGCTTAGAGCGAGGAGTCGGCCCTGTCCGGCTTAAGGCGTGTATCGCACCCCGAGTTCGGCCTTCCGAACACTAGGGGCTTCGCCGAAATTTAAAATTATAGAATTTTATGGCTAAGTGAGAGTGGTAACGCATTATAGTCCGATTGCCTTGTTCGTTGTGCTGAGCACCTCCCTCGAAGGACCCAAAAATGGGAACAAGAGTGCTCAGGTTTATCCCGAACACCCCAGCACTCGTGGCATGGGGGCAGAAGCCGACGACTAGCCATCTCTCAGATTTTATAAAAAGCCGAACAGAAGGTAATATTTTAAATTCAAACAAGCGTTGCATAGCGCATATGAACAAGTTTTCATGAACACATGATTACACGACCGGGTTTACTCAAATATTGTATCTTTGGTACACTCATAGTCATCTCGGGGTGGCGATGCTCCTTGCCCTCCGACGGCCCTTCCTTGATCAGCTTCACGGCGTCTAGCTTGGCCCATTGCACCTTCACACGGGCGAAATCCCGGCGTGCACCTTCGATGTAGATGGACCGCTTAACGAGTTCCAGTCGTGGGCAGGCATCCACAAGCCACCTCACCAGGCCGAAGTAGCTATTCGGAAGGGCGTCGCCAGGCCACAGCCGGACTATAAAGCCTTTCATGGCCTGTTCGGCCGCCTTGTGTAGCTCGACCAGCTACTTTAGCTGGTCGCTCATAGGCACCGGGTGTTCGGTCCCAGTATATTGGGCCCAGAACAACTTCTCCGTTGATCTTGCCTCCTCGGCCTGGTAAAACGTTGCGGCATCCGACACGCTACGGGGCAAATTTGCGAATGCTCCTGGAGAGCTCCGGATTCGGGTAAGTAACAAGTAATTTACTTTCACATGCTTGCTTTGCATATAGAATGCCTTACCCGCCGCTATCTTCTTCATCGCATCAATCTCCTGGCGGGCCTTTTGGGCTTTGGCCTTGGCATCCTTTGCGCTCTCGAGGGCCGCGGCAAGCTTGGACTCTTGCGTCTTCAAGTCAAGCTCCAACGCCTCGTGCTTTGTCACGAGAGCATGGAGCTCTTGCTGCACCTCGCCCACCCGAGCCTCCTACCTTTCCCACTCGGTGCGCTCCTTGGCCGCTTTGTTTTCGGCCTTGGATAGCGCTTGCTTCAGGGTTGCCACCTCGGTCGTGGCCCCTGGAAAATTTACGATGATCCTGTCATTTTGCAATCGCATTCTTTTTATACATATCCATAGACTAGGTACTACTTACCTTTGTTCTCCTCGAGCTACCTCTTGGCAAGGCCGAGCTCATCCTTGGACCCTTTAAGGTCCTGCTTCAGTGCGGCGACCTCCGCAGTCAGTGCGGCAGATGCCAGTAGCGAAGCCTACATACGCATATTGACATACTTATATTAGACTCCTCCGATATTGTTTGATCCTCTGTTCGGCTTTTCTTTGTGAACATCGAACAGAGCATCAGGGGCTGCTGTCTATGCGGTAATATTTTCCCCATATTTCAAAAACTTACCTCAAAGCTTGTTAGAAGGCTGACACAGGCTTCAGTCAGTCCGCTCTTGGCGGACTGAACCTTCTGGACCACCGCACTCATAATAGTGCGGTGCTCCTCATTGATGCAAGCACTGCAAAGCGCTCCCAGCAGATTGTTCGGTGCCTCTGGATGGACAGAGGTCACCGGCACTGGCGTCTTTCCCCTTTTGGAAGGAGGCCGCCTGCCTGAGTCCGGAACCATTGGAGGTTTCGGCGCGGTGTTCGGCTGAGGGCCGAACTCGGAGCCCTTGGGAACCTTGCTCCCTCTGCTCCCGGAGTCCGGAAGGTCGCCTTGAGGCGCCTCCGGGACTGTCTCCCCTCGACCTGGTGCCTCTTGAGACAATACCTCAGCGTTGTCCGTAGGGCAAGGGGAGGTGGCGGTCGGAAGTGCATCGCTATCCATATCCGACGAGCCCAGGGAGCCATCCGACGATACGTCGATACGAGCTCGTGGCGGTCTGCATAATCATGATTCGGCATTAGGAGAAGCGGTGCGACAAAGGTATGCTATGAACTACTCCGGCATCCGAATACTTAGGACTTCACCAGGGGCTTGGCCCTGAGCAGCCACTCGTCTTCGCCTTCGGCGGCGGCGGTGGAATAGTCCGGAAGGAGGGTCCTTCCCTTCTTGGACCCTTCGCCCCCCCGGTTGGGGCGGCCTTCCTTTTCTTGTCTCCCCCAACTGAAGGGGGAGCATCTTCTTCTTCCTCCTCGTCTTCGGGGGAGGAGTGTGTCGGAGAGTTATCGAACGATGAGTCCGATAACACCTGGCGTCGGGAACTCTTTCGGGTTCCCTTGGCCTTCTTGGTCTTCTCCGGCACCTTATAAGGGGCCGGAGTCAGCATCTCCATAAGGAGAGCTTCCGCAGTGTCTTCGGGTGTTGGGGGTTGGGTGCGACATATGCCAAAGGATGGCTTATCATGGTGGGGGCGAGTAGAACATCGCCGGTGCCTGGAAATGGGATGAGGCGTAGACATGCACGCTGACGAATCTTACCCAGCTTCAGGGCTCTCCGAGGAGATAATACCTCTACTGCTGCTCTGCGGGGTCTCCGCATGATCACTATGGCAAAATGTTTACACGATTTCTCCTTGAGTTGTTTCCTGGAGGTAGGAGAGGGCAAGGCTAGCTCTCTCCCCCCTATATGATCTGGTCTAGGGCTAATGGATCCCAACCCTTTGCATGGGTGCCCTGGGGGGTTTATATAGGCCTACCCCCCAGGGGTACAATGGTAATCTGGTTGGATGCGGGCCTAGCGTCAGTGTCTCCGGCCTCCGTCTTCTCCGCCGACTGCTGGGGCCCGCCGACTGGTGGGCCCCGCCGACTGGCTAGGTACGGAGCCGACAGGCCGCGTCCGCCGCGGGCGGGTCTTGCCGGCTGCTGATTACTGTAGCCGTGCTTCTGATGACGCGGGCTTGGTCATGGAGTCGTGGCAACAGCCCCGCCGCCTGGTGGGCGATCACTATTGCCACTCTCCGTCACATCTGATTAATGGCGCGTGGGCCCCGGGGGAGGATCTGGCCAACTCTGGGGGCCGACTCCCAATGGGTCCGACTGGGGGTGCACTTGCCGTCTCCTGGGGTCCCACTGGCTGGTGGGACCCGCCGCCCCAGGGTCATACAGACAAGCCATCGTGGGCACAGGATTCGGTCCTTTGGTGCTGATGTCTGGGCCGGCACGGCAACAGTGCCACGCCGCATGGAGATCTTCCCGGGTACGGCATCCTGTAGCCATGCCTGCCCCTGGTAAGGGGTGGGAGTAGGCTTGACTGTAGCCACTCCCCGTCCCGTCCCTCTTGATGAGAGCATGGGGTTTGTTTGAGTCGCGGGCCGACTCCCCAAAGCCGGCTTCCCTGGAAGTCGCCAGTCAGGAGTCGGCTCATCCTGAAGTCGTCAACGGGACTCGGTCGCGAGTGGGCAGTCGGCTGCCTTGCCGCAGACTTCTCAGAAGGCGGCTCTTCGTCCTGAGGTCATGAGGAGCGCAGCCTGCCCTGATGTCTTGAAAGGTTCTAGGGCTCGGGTTAGCCTACCCGTGGCTCATTACTCCGACAGTAGTCCCCGAAGCTGGTGAGGTGCCGCGGACGGTCGGCCGAGAAGCCTCAGCAGTTTCTCTCTCCGGGTGCTCGGCACATGGTTCTTGCTTGATTTCTGCCGGGCTGACTAGAAGGAGTCGGACCCGCCCCAACTCTGACTTGCACAATATTTCGAACATCTTGGGTAGATCCAAGTATCATGCCGGCTAAGCTTCCAAGCCGCCGCCCGTTCCGGGCCCGTCACGTGGCAACGCGCGACCGGGCTAGTCTGCCAGCCTACGTGCGTGACGGGACAGGCCCGTAGGAGGGGCCCGCCACTACCGCGCCTCGGCGCTCGAGCGGATCCGCTGTGGCCCGTGCGGACGGTTGGGATTCTTGTGAAGTTACTACGCACAATAACTTTGTCATGGAAACGTGGGGGTCGTGGGGTCGTGGGCGCAGTAAATCCCATGCCCGCCCCCTCGGCTTCGCAGCCCATGAGGCTATAAGTAGGGGGAGGAGGGGAGCGCGGCAGAGCACGCGCGCCCCTCCTTCCCACTACTTGCTCTTCTCCTTCTTCTTCTTCCTTGCTCCGCCGCGCGCCCAAGCTTTGCCGAACGCCACGGCGATCAGCTCGCGATGAGTTCATCTTCTGCCGCCGCGCCTCCCTCGGTGCATTCCGGCACCTAGGACGGCTCAGAAGTGCACGATGACCACATCGAGTTCCTCCGCAAGACTCGACGTCTCCCCGACGAAGATCACGTGCGGGTGCGTCTTGCACCGAAGGTGGAGATTTCTCCTGCGCCGTAGGAGGGCGAGCGGGTCATCTTCCACTCGCACTGCCTGCGCGGATTGGGGCTGCCGGCGAGCAGCTTCTTCCGCTCTTTTCTGGAGTTCTACGGCCTCCAGCCGCACCACCTCACGCCCAACACGGTGGTGCTGCTGTCCGCCTTCGTGGCCTTGTGCGAAGGCTTCCTCGGAGTCCTCCCCACCCTCGAGCTCTGGGGGGAGTTCTTCTCCAAGCTCGGCACCCAGGCTGCAGGCGTGCCGGCACAATGCGGCGCTTTCATCGCCGTGCGGAGATTGGGGGCCGACAACCCCTTCCCCACCATCAAGCTGATAAAGTCAGTGAAGATGTGGCAGCACTCGTACTTCTACGTCAAGAGTGTCTTTGCGAGGGGCGATTGGGTCAACCTGCCGGTTTTCGAAGCCGGCCCGCCGGCTGGGAGACTGCCCAACTGGTCGTATCGGGCCAAGTCCCTGACGCCTGCAGGAGCCAACGCCATCACACGACTCTGAGTGCTGACGCAGTCGGAGGGCCTGACTGGTCTGGACCTGCTGGCCGCCTTCGTGGCGCGCCGAGTTCTCCCGCTCCAAGGCCGCCCCACATGATATGCCAAATGAGCGGGCGCCATGATCCGAGTCGGATGTGCACCAAGGACATGCCTCACGAGGAGGTGGCCTACATGGTGAACTACCTCTCGGACAGCAAGCTGCTGGAGGACTGGCGGTTCGGTAAGGAGCCATACTCCCGCGCCAACCCCCCACCTATAGTGAGTTGCCCTTTCTTTCTTGCCGAGTCTGTTTTGTGCGACCTGACTAGTCGGCTTTGGTCAGAATCCCCTCCTCCATCCACCAGCCGGCACCTCGGAGCCGGCCCGTGAGTTCTTTGCCGACCGGGCGGAGAGCGACGTCGACGACCCTGATCTAGGGGCGGCGGCTTTGGAAGACGACGCCGAGGGAGGAGACGGCCCGCGGCTCGGGGCCAGTCTAGAGGACTGGCCTGACGATGATGAGGAGGTTGCCCACCGCCCCCGGCCAGGAGCCAGCCATCCTGGTGCGGGCTCTTCTGCCGCGCCGGGTGCTCCGGGCGGCGGGAAGAAGCGTCGGGCCGTGCCGACTTTGTTCGGCAGTCGGCCGAAGAAGCCCAAGAGTTCGGCTGTGGTGACCCGGCGGGACGAGGTGGCTACAAAGGCCATCCGCTTCCGTAAGGAAGTGAAGAAGCCGCCGCTGGTCTCTGCGTGGGTATTCCGTCTTGACGCTTTATCCTTTCTCTATAGCTTTGTCTGAGTCTTTTACTTGCTTCCCTTGCTTCAGGGCTCCCCTCACTCTTGAGAGGGTTGCCGCCGCCTCCGTCATGGGGTCAGTGGAGACGTCCGCCACCACTCGGCGGATTGACCCCGCTGCTGACCTCCGGGCAGCGACAGAGCGGAATGCGCAGGAAAAGCGCAACAAGGACGAGGCCGCCCGCCTGGAGAAGGTGGAGGCCGATAAGGCGGAGGCCTCCGCCAAGAAGAAGCTGGCCGAGGCCGAAGCCGCCGCCGCGGCGAAGCGGCAGGCTGAGGAGGCCGCGCACCACCAATCGGCGGTGTTCGTCACCCCACTGAACTCTGCGCCGCCGCCTCCGGAGTTCACGAATCGGAAGCCGGCGGCGAGAACCCCGTCCTGGAGAGGGAAGGCGGCGACTACTCCACGCCGGACGTGATCGTTCCGCCACCACCTCCGCCACCGTCTGGGAGCGCGCCGCCGCCGTCTGGGAGCGCGCAAGGCTAACAGCCGGCAGTCCCGCCGGTGCCGCCGACCGAAGACGAGGCCGTGGCGAGGCTACTCCTTCAAGTCGGCTCGCCAACGCGACGCCGTCTTGAGAAGGCGACTTCGGCACCATGCCCCCTGGAGACCGGCACCGCCAGCTCGGCGATCCCAGAAGCCGAAGCGACAAGCGCCGCGCCCATTGGGTGGGTGCGAGGAGGCGGCACGGGGCCGCTGAACCAGGCGCTTCTGGACGTCCAGACAAAGCTGCGAGCTGAGGGCAACGCGATCCAGAATTGCACCAAGGCGTACCTGGCGTCGCGAGCAGCCGTCCGGGTATGCTTCTTTTTGGTCCTCTTTTTTCCTTGTTTTTGTACCTCTCTGTGGGGGCGCGCCAGCGCACCCACTGGGTGTAGTCCCCGAGTTTCGGGTCGGCTGCTGAGCAGGCGGCCCGGAACTCCTATTGGTGAGTTCCGGGTACTTACATTTGTCTGAAATATTTTGTCGCAGGACTACCATAACCTCTGTGTTACTGCCTTCAACCGCAACGTTGAAGAGCTGGGCAAGCGGACCGCCGACTTGTCGGAGAGCCGGAGTGAGGTCTTTTTCTTCTTCGCGGGGGCACGCTGGCGCACCCGCGGGCTGTAGTCCCCGAGATTCAGGCCGACTGCTGAGCAGTCGGGCCGGATCTCCCCGGCGACCTTCTTTTCTGATGACTTAACGCCTTCTTTCTTCCTTATCTTCAAAAGCCAACGCTGTTCTTCAACAGCAATTGAGCAAGGCCAACTCCGCGTTGCACGCCAAGGGAGAGGAGTGCAGCAAGCTCGCCACATAGCGCGATCTGCTGGCCACTCAATTGGCAGAGCAGAGGGAGCTGCTTGCGAAGACGCACAAGGAGGCAGAAGAGGCGGAAACCGCCCTCCTGGCCGAGTTCGCGAGCGAGCGCTCCTCCTGTACTGACAAAGAGGCAATGCTGGCCTCCGGCTTCGATGAGATTGAACACATCGTTGATGGTGAGTTTCTTTACTTTCTTTCTTCGAGCTGCCGATTATAAATCATGCCGACTCCCGGTTTTTGACTTGTTTCTTCGTTTCTTCCATCTTGGCAGACTTCTTCCCTGGGCACTCGCAGGCCTCCATCCAAGCCATCGAGGCTGACCATGAAGGTCGGAGGGAGGAAGGTGCAGAGATTGCCGCCGATGCCCCCCGAACCCTTGATGAGCATATCCTGAGCTTCGAGGCTCGCCTTCGGCCGACTCACCGGATGCTGCGCCGGCATCAACGTGTTAGCGCCCAGGCGATTGCTGCCCTGTGGCTGGACATGAAGGCTGCGCGCACCCCCGGTCGGACTGCCGACTGGCTGGAGGTCCCGGCTAGTCGTCTTAAAGCCTTGAAAGGTTCCTCGGCCCGAGCTGGAGCGTGCCGGGCCTTGGAGTTCGTCAAGGCGTGGTATCCGGGGCTGGACCTAGACCGGCTGGCCACACTCCGGTCAGAGGCCTAGCCGGAGCTGGCGGCTGCGGAAGACGCCCTCGTCAAGCGTGCTGTGGCGATTGCCGAGTACACCGACACCAGAATCTCCGTCCCCGAGCGGTCTGAAGACGGCGAGGAGGTACCTCCGGAGTGGTTCGGGATGAACCCGGACTACGGCGAGGACTCGGTAGAGGTGATTGGTTCTAGCACCGAGGAGGAAGGCGAGGCGGAGGACGGTGGCGAGGCAGAAGAACCAGAAGACGGAGCGGACGGCCAGCCTCAACTCGACCGTGCCTCCAGCAACGAGCCACGTGCGACCGAGCCGACCGCTGCCGGAGGTGATCAAGCCATGACTGCCCAGCCGGCCGCCCCAACACCTGAAGCTGCCGTCTCCTCCGACCCTCCGAATCCGTCTGCCGCGTCTTAGGCTGCCGCCTTATCTTCATTTATCTTCTTTAGTAGTCTTTGAAGAACTTGTTAATTTGCACAATTCCACCCGCGGGGTGTATTTTGAACTTCTGCTCGAAGATTCGGCCAAGGGCCTATGCTATGTAAATATTTATCCGAATTCTATCTTTTCTTGCTCATTGCTCTTTTGGCTTTTTCCTTTGCCGCTTTCCCTTAGTTGCCTGTCTTGCCAGTCGGACAGCCGCTCTGCGGACTGCCATTGGATCAAATGCTTGGCTACTTTGAGAAGGCAAGTACTTAGCCGTTTTAGAGTTTTTTTAGCAAGTTGAATAGAAGGCGGTGAGCCGACTGCTTAACAGTCGGTTAGTAAAAGGAAGGCTGGAAGCCGACTTAAGCTATGTCTTATGCTTTGAGTCCTTAGCCATTTTTCATGCGAATGCCCATTCTACCTTACCCCTGCCCACCGTACAGTCGCTCTGCGAGCTGCGGCTTCTGACAGGAGACGGCTTAGGCGTCACACACTACTTGTCCGACTGCAGGAAGCATTTCATAGTGCAAGGCGGCAAGTCCCCGGGCCGACCTGTCAAGCCCGGTGCCAAGCGGCATAACAAAGAGTAACACACTCGTAGGCATAACTTTTATCATATAGACAAAAGAGGGCAGTCCCCGAGCTCGTCTCGGGGGGCTCGAAGTCTTGGTACTTTAATACAAAAGGTAGCATGGTACATACTGCATCAACTGTAAAATCTTCGGAGGAGATTTGCATTCCATGGTCGCTCTGTCTCTTTGCCGGAGTTGTCCCTCTTGCGTGCTCGGGGCTTCTGAGCGTCAATCAGATAGTAGGAGTCGTTGCCTAGCACTTTGCTGATGATGAAAGGGCCTTCCCAAGGTGCCGACAGCTTGTGCTGGCCGGCTGTTCCCTGGATCAGCCGGAGCACAAGGTCGCCTTCTTGGAAAGATCTTGGCTTGACCTTCCTATTGTAGTATCGGCGCAGGCTCTGCTGGTAGATGCTGGACCAGCTGAGTGCCAACAGCCGGCCCTCTTCCAGTAGATCGACGCCGTCTTGACGTGCTTCTTCTGCTTCCTCCTTGGTGTACACGGTGACTCACGGGGAGTCAAACTCGATGTCCGTTGGGATGACGGCTTCGGCACCGTACACGAGGAAGAAAGGCGTGAAGCGTGTTGACTTGTTTGGAGTCGTGCGCAAACTCCAGAGGACGGCTGGCAACTCATTGAGCCAGCAGCCAGCCGAGCGCTCCAGAGGCTTGACCAGCCGGGGCTTGATGCCGGATAGGATGAGGCCGTTTGCTCGCTCCACCTGGCCGTTTGACTGTGGATGGGCAACGGACGCTAGGTCCAGTCGGATGCCCTGTGTTGCGCAAAAACGGGCCAAGGCGCCTTTGGCAAAATTTGTGCCGTTTGACTGATGATGTTGTGTGATATGCCGTACCGAATTGTGATATCGGAGATGAAAATCACGGCAGTCGGACCGTTCAGTGTCTTGATTGGCTTTGCTTCTATCCACTTGGTGAACTTGTCCACTGCGACAAGTAAGTGAGTTAAGCCACCTCGTGCCGTCTTGAATGGTCCCACCATGTCTAGGCCCCAAACTGCGAAAGGCCAGGCAATGGGGATGGTCTTGAGTGAAGAAGCCGGCTGGTGCGGCTTGGAGCTGAACTTCAGGCACCCTTTGCATTTTTGGACCAATTCCTTGGCCTCTTCTAAGGCAGTCGGCCAGAAGAAACCGTGTCGAAAGGCTTTTGCGACGAGTGCTCTTGAAGCCGCATGGTGGCCGCACTCGCCTTGATGGATGTATTTGAGAATTGCTTGGCCTTGCTCTGGCTCTACGCAGCACTGGTAGACACCAGTGACGCTGCACCTGACCAGCTCTCTGTTGACTATGGTGTAGGCTGCCGCTCGACGTTGTACTTGCCGAGCTGAGGTCTCATCAGTCGGCATCTCTTTGCTCTCCAGGAATTTGAGGATGGGCTAGTCCCATGAGGGTGTTGCTATTTCTTCGACTGCCAGAACTGCGAGTTGGATGAGGGCGGCTGGGCTGGGAGGCGGCGGGTTGGTGTCAACAACCGCTTGCTGGATTAATGAAGTCCCCAAACCGACTGGTGCAGCCCTCGGGCCGAGTTATGGAGTCTTCGGGCTGGCCACCGCAGTCCCCGGGCCGACCTTGACTGTGGTGGCTTTGGAGCCATCTGCCAAAATCCCGGTACCGACTGCCGGGGCTCTGGAGTTGGATCCGACTTCTTCGGGAGGAGCCGGCACGAAGATGGAGTCTGATTCTGGCGAAGGCTTGACAGACGGCTTGAGGAGGCGTTGAAGGGCGACGCCGGATGGTATTGCTTGGCGGGTAGAGCCGATTCGCGCCAAGGCGTCTGCTTGGTCGTTGTCGTTTCTTGGCACATGGAGGAACTCGCACCCCTCGAAATATCCACTAAGTTGCTACACGAGGAAACGGTAACTCGCCATGTTTGCATCTTTGGCGTCCCAGTCGCCAGATGACTGTTGGACCACTAAGTCTAAGTCGCCAAAACACAGGATCCGGCGAATGCCAAGCTCTTTGGCGAGCCAGAGCCCGTGAATGAGCACCTCGTACTCGGCGACGTTGTTGGAGGCGGAAAAATGGATTTGCAGTGCGTATTTGAGTTTGTCGCCTTTAGGGAAAGTGAGGACGACGCCGGCTCCCAAGCCGGTGCGCATCTTGGAGCCGTCGAAATGCATCCGCCAATGGGTGGAGTCGGGCGCTGGAGGTAGGTACTGGGTCTCAGCCCAGTCGACGAGAAAGTCGGCCAGTGCTTGTGACTTGATGGCGGTGCGGGGCTGGTAGTGGATGGTGTAGGGAGCCAGCTCTATGGCCCACTTGGCCACTAGGCCAGAAGCATCTCGGCTTCCGATGATCTCGGCAAGTGGGGCCGTGCAGACCACAGTGATTGGATGCTCTTGAAAGTAAGGCTTCAATTTCTTGGCGGTGAAGTGCACGCCATAGCACATCTTTTGTTAGTGGGGATAGTTCTGCTTGGAGGCCGACAGTACTTCGCTCAGGTAATATACCGGTCTCTGGACAGGTAATGCCTTGCCCTCCTCCTTGCGTTCCACTACAATGACTGTGCTAACTACCCGGCTGGTGGCGGCGATGTACAGGAGCATAGGTTCCTTAGGAGTCGGAGCTGCCAGAACGGGTGGAGTAGTCAGCATCTTCTTCAACTGGAGAAAAGCTTCGTCCGCCTTGTGGTTCCACTCGAAAAAAGTGGTCTTCTTCATGAGTTGGTATAAGGGGAGAGCTTTCTCGCCCAGCCGACTGATGAATCAGCTGATGGATGCCAAGCAGCCGGTGAACTTTTGCATGTCCAGCAGTCGGCTGGGTACCTCCATCCTCTCAATGGCCTTGATCTTTACAAGGTTGCACTCTATGCCGCGTTCAGAGACGAGGAAACCAAGGAGTTGGCCGGCTGGTACTCCGAAGACGCACTTCTCAGGGTTGAGCTTGATCTGGAATCGGCACAGGTTCTCAAAGGTCTCCTTGAGGTCTTCCAGCAGTGTTTCGCGCTTTTCCGTCTTCACCACCACATCGTCCATGTAGACGTGGGCGTTTCTCCCGAGTTGCTTGAGGAGGCACTTCTGCATGCAACACTGAAAGGTGGCGCCAGCATTCCTCAATCCGAACGTCATGGTGAGGTAGCAGAAGGCCCCAAACGGCGTGATGAAGGCGGTCTTTAGTCTGTCAGCCGGGTTCAGCTTGATCTGGTGATATCCTGAATATGCATCCAAAAAGCTCAACAGCTTGCATCCGGCTATGGAGTCTATCACCTAATCAATTCTTGGCAGAGCAAACGGGTCCTTGGGGCAGGATTTTTTGTGGCTCGTGTAGTCAATACACATTCACCACTGCTTGTTCTTCTTCAGTACCAGGACCGGATTGGCTAGCCCCTCTGGAAAGAATACTTCCATAATGAAGCCGTCCGCTAGGAGCTGGGCTATTACTTCTCCGACAACTCTTCTCTTCTCTTTTGATAGGCGGTGCAGGGGCTGCCGACCGGCTTTGCATCAGATCGGACATGTAGCTTGTGCTCGGCGAATTCCGTCAGTACACCTGGCATGTCTTTGGGGGACCATGCGAAGATGTCCCGATTCTCACAGAGGAAATCAACGAGCTCGCCTTCCTATTTGCTGTCGAGGTTTGCGCCTACGACAGCGTACCTCTCTGGGTGCTCCGGATCCAAGGGTATCTTCTTTGTCTCCTTGGCCGGCTTGAACGAACCCTCAGCCTTCGAATCCTTTGGGTTGGGTGACACCTCTGGCTGCTTGCCGGCCATCGCCACAACCCGCTCCAGGAACCACTTCTCGGCTGCGATCACCACGTACTCGGCTAGCCGACTACTCTCAGATGCACAGGCAGATGACTTCCGGTAGTCGCCGGATACAGTCAGAATTCCCCTGGATCTGGGCATCTTCATTTTGAGGTAGGCGTAGTGGGGGACCACCATGAACTTGGCCAAGGCGGGTCGGCCCAGTAGTGCATGGTATGGGCTCTCAAGGTCCACCACCTCAAACCAAACTGAATCTCAACGGAAGTGATCTTTGTCTCTGAAGAGGACGTCCATCAGGATCTTGCCGATTGGTGAGAAGGAAAGCTCAGGAGCAATGCCATGGAACACAGTCCGGCTGTTCTGAAGCTGTCTTTGCTTGATTCCTAATTTCTCCATGGTGTCCTTGTACAGGATGTGAATGCTGCTGTCTCCGTCTATCAGGACTCATGAGAAACGAGCAGCTCGTCAATCCATGGCAAAGGTGGCATCCAAGACCAAGGCATAAGAGCTCGGACTCGGCATCACTTCTGGGTGATCACCCCTGCTCCAGCTAATAGGCTTCTCGGACCAGTGCATGAACTCTAGCATCTCTGAGGCTACTGCATTCACCTCTTGTCTGTGACGCCCCCGATTTGACCGTACACTAATCATGCACGCAAATGTGTACGATCAAGATCAAGGACTCACGGGAAGATATCACAACACAACTCTACAAATAAAATAAGTCATACAAGCATCATATTACAAGCCAGGGGCCTCGAGGGCTCGAATACAAGAACTCGATCATAGACGAGTCAGCGGAAGCAACAATATCTGAGTACAGACATAAGTTAAACAAGTTTGCCTTAAGAAGGCTAGCACTAACTGGGGTACAGATCGAAAGAGGCGCAGGCCTCCTGCCTGGGATCCTCCTAACTACTCCTGGTCATCGTCAGCGGGCATCACGTAGTAGTAGGCACCTCTAGTGTAGTAGGAGTCGTCGTCGAAGGTGGCGTCTGGCTCCTGGGCTCCAACATCTGGTTGCGACAACCAGGTAGAAGGGATAGGGGGAAAGGAAGGAGAAAGCAACCGTGAGTACTCATCCAAAGTACTCGCAAGCAAGGAGCTATACTACATATGTATGCATTGGTATCAACTGGAATAAGGCTATTATATGTGGACTGAACTGCAGAATGCCGGAATAAGAGGGGGATAGCTAGTCCTTTCGAAGACTACGCTTCTGGCAGCCTCCGTCTTGCAGCATGTAGAAGAGAGTAGACTGAAGACCTCCAAGTAGCATCGCATAGCATAACCCTAACCGATGATCCTCCCCTCGTCGCCCTGTGAGAGAGCGACCACCGGTTGTATCTGGCACTTGGAAGGGTGTGTTTTATTAAGTATCTGGTTCTTGTTGTCATAAGGTCAAGGTACAACTCCAAGTCGTCCTATTACCGAAGATCACGGCTATTAGAATAGATTAACTTCCCTGCAGGGGTGCACCACATACCCCAACACGCTCGATCCCATTTGGCCGGACACACTTTCCTGGGTCATGCCCGGCCTCGGAAGATCAACACGTCGCAGCCCCACCTAGGCACAACAGAGAGGTCAGCATGCCGGTCTAAACCTAAGCGCATAGGGGTCTGGGCCCATCGCCCTTAGCACACCTGCACGTTGCGAACGCGGCCGGAAGCAGAACTAGCCCCCTTAATACAAGAGCAGGCTTACGTTCCAATCCGGCGCGCGCCACTCAGTCGCTGACGTCACGAAGGCTTCGGCTGATACCACGACGCCGGGATACCCATAACTACTCCCGCGTAGATGGTTAGTGCGTATAGACCAAATGGCCAAACTCGGATCAAATACCCAGATCTCGTTAAGCGTGTCAAGTATCCGCGAACGCCGACCAGGGCCAGGCCCACCTCTCTCCTAGGTGGTCTGAACCTGCCCTGTTGCTCCGCCTCAAGGTAACCGTCGGGGCCGTCGGGAACCCAGGCCCACCTCTACCGGGATGGAGCCACCTGCCCCTTCAGCCCCCATCTCCGACCAGTATCACAGGTAATGTAACTGTGTAAAGTATATTGTATATGCCCGTGATCACCTCCCGAAGTGATCACGGTCCAGTAGTATAGCATGGCAGACGGACAAGAGTGTAGGGCCATTGATGGAACACTAGCATCCTATACTAAGCAGTAGGATAGCAGGTAAAGGTAACAACAGTAGTAGCAAGGACATGCTATGCAGTAGTATAGGATTAACTGAAAGCAGTAACACGCTACACTACTCTAATGCAAGCAGTATAGAGAAGAATAGGCGATATCTGGTGATCAAAGGGGGGGCTTGCCTGGTTGCTCTGGCAAGAGAGAGGGGTCGTCAACACCGTAGTCGTACTGGGTAGCAGCGGCGTCGGTCTCGGTGTCTAGCGAGAGAAGAGGGGGAAGAAACAATAAATATAATGCAAACAAATGCAAGACGATGCATGACATGACAAAGCGTGGTGCTAGGTGTGCCCTAACGTGGTACGAGGTGGTACCGGTGAAGGGGGGAAACATCCGGGAAATTATCCCTGGTGTTTCGTGTTTTCGGGCAGAGGAGCCGGAGGGGAAAAGTTGCATGTTTGCTATGCTAGGGAGGTGTGGCGGACGAACGGGCTGCGTAACCGGATTCGTCTCGTCGTTCTGAGCAACTTTCATGTTGAAAATAATTTAATCCGAGTCACGGATTAAAAGATATGATTTTCTAAAGATTTTATTAGTTTTTGGAATTTAATTAATTATTTAATTTAATTCGAAATTTGGTTTTATGACATCAGCATGATGTCATGCTGACGTCAGCAGTCAACAGAGTTGACTGGGTCAACTATGTGTGGGACCCTCATGTCATTGATTGATTAGTCTAATCAGGGGGTTAATTAAGTTAACTAGTAATTAGGTTAATCTAATCAAGACTAATTAATTTAATTAAGCCTTTAATCAATTAATTAATTATCATTTTAATTAATTTTAGTTATTATTTATGAATTCATTTTTTAAAAATTAATTTAATTAGTATTATTTTTTTTGTTTTCGTTCACAGGGGGTGGGCCCCGTTGTCTGTGGCACAGAGGCCTTGCGGGTCGGGCGCTAGGTGCGGGCGTGGTGCCCGTGCCCGAGGCCGAACGGGGCTGGCCTCGGACGCGGCCCGTGGCGTGGGCGCCGGCAGCCAGTCGGGGGCGAGCTGCGGTGGATGCAGCAGCAGGCCGGCGGCGGGGCGCTGCGACTCGAGGCGAGGTGAGCGACGGGCTGCGCGGGAGGAGACGCCCGAGCGAGGACGGATGCAAGGGAGTGTGGGCAGCGGCGGCTATAGCCGCAGGCACGCGTGTTGGTGAAGGGCACGGCCGAGTGCGGCAACGGGAGGCCGGGGCGCGACCTGGGGCGGGTGTCGGCATGAGTGGAGCGCCGGCCAAGGCGACTTCTAGCGCGGGACGGAACCGACGAGCATGGCGACTAGAGGATGCAGATCGAGGGGGAGGCAGAGGGGAAAGGCGCGCCAGCTCACATCATTGACGGGGAGAGGCTCGGGGAGGCGCGGGATGCAGTGAAGCCGTCGGAACCGACGATGAACGGCGGCGGACGAAGATGACTGTGGCGGAGAAGACTGGTGATGGCGATGGCTATGTGGCGTGGTTGGAGAAGAGGTCGAGGACGGGGAGTCGCGGCAACCATGGCGATGGCTGGCATCGGGAGGAAGCAGAGGCGCAGGAGGCAGGCCAGCAACGTCGGGGCCCGTCCCTCCAACGAGCAGAGGACGACGCGGGGCGGCGTCGGGCGGCTTCGGGTCCTCGCCCCGATCTCGATCCAGATTGGGGGAACAACGAGCGAGCGGGGGGGGGGAGCGAGTGGGGAACGTGGGCTAGGGTTCGGTTGGGGTGTGAGGGGATAAGGGAGGCGGGATGGGCCAGCCAGGTGGGCCTGGTAGCCTAGCTGGGCCGAACGGCCAGGAAGGGTCTTTCCTCTCTTTTTGTTGTTTCCGTTTTTTTTCTTTTATGTATTTTATTTCTTTTCTGTTTTATTTTGTTCCTCATTGTATTTTAGTTTTGTGAAGTACAAAAATGATCCCTAAATTGGTAATAGGAATTATACCACTGTCACAATTAACTTGGCACCTAAATATATTAGTTTGTAATTGTTTATCATTTTAAAGCATTTAAATAATTGTTTTTGCTATTGTTTTAGTTTATTTAGTGCATTTAAGTATTTTATTAAGAGATGATTTCTTCACCAGCATTTATTATGGATTATTAGACACATTAGGAACAATTTAGTTTTGACTTTTGAAAACTTTAATTGTTTTGACTTTAATTCAAATTTGAATTTGGTTCGGTTCCGAGCTAACATGAGATTATCAACAATAATCGAGGTGACGTGGCATCATTACCAGAGGGTTACTGTAGCTTGATTACCCGGGCGTCACAATTCTCCTCCACTACAAGAAATCTCATCCCGAGATTTAGGAGCGGGAGTAAGGGGGAAGGGATTTGGGTACGAAATTCTAACGAATCTTCTCGGTCTTGGTTGCTCTTCTCGAAGTGGTCGATCCATTATATTGATGTCTTCATTTCTCTGCTTCAGGTCATTATGGTGAAGTCGTCCTTTTCTTCAGGCACTCCAACATACTTACGAATAGGTAAGGGGCAGCTCAGTTACGACAGAATGTTTATGAGGGAAACCATCTGGGGTTAACCTATGAATAAGCATAAGATTATCTCTCGAGTTGAACATATAAAATACATCGAGAGTAAGGTATGAAGGTACCATAAGAGGTTCCAAGAGGATAGATTGTTGCTCGAAGTCTGAACCAGAGTGAGATAGGGGTTCAGAGCGGCGAGAGTAAGTATAGCGTCTGATACCACAATAGATCACTAGGCAGGTGGCCTGTGAATTACTTATGACGCCTCGCATGAGGAATAACTTTGGAAACAGGGGGGTACCGGAGAGTCAGGTTTCGATCCCATGGAACTGTGGGTTATGGGCCCACCATGTGGTTAAAAGTAGGAAGGTCAGTGACATCTTGCACGATCGTGTAAGCAAGGCATGTCAGAGGATAGTCTGTCAGTTATGTCGGCAACAACATCGATACCAAGGGCGAGGGACGAAGAGAACCATTTTCCTGCTCGTTGAACGAGGCGGGCCAATAGGCAAGGTTCCCGTCCATCGGTGGCTACCGAAATGTCATCAACAACAGTAACAGGGTCTTGCTGACAGAATTGTACACCGAGGTATACACATAAGCAGGAGAATATTACTGCTTAGATCATATAGATCACAAGAAAGGTCAAACCAAATAATGGAAAGGAAAATGTGTTTAACACATATCAGGGGTATATCCTCCCCAAGGACAAGCAGAGCATGATATCCTTGGCAGGATATAATAAAAACTCTTTAGGAAAGGGGAAAGAAATTTCATGACATTACCCATACAATGGTGTTTGGTTAATTTCAACAACATTTAGCATGGTGCTTCAAATGTTCTTATTGAAAATCGGAGTAGCATAGACATGCTTCGAGATAGCATTGACATGGTCAACAGGTGAAGATCAGACTTTGGAAACAAAAAGGATCCATCAGGAACAACCTATAGAATAAGTCTTACAATTTCCTCATGGAAGAAAGGATAGCCTTGCTGAAAAGGAAACTATAACAATAGGGCCTTCGGCCAGGTGTGCTAGGCATGACAACACCTTACCGGGTCACATAAAGACCATTGTTATAACTCTTGGAAATATGTTCCAATCATCATATCTGACCGAGATTCAGATCTGATTGGTGTCAGGATAACTCAGACTCAGAATGCTTGAGAAGGAAAGGTGCAAAACAAATTGACGAGACGACATTGTAAGATTCTCGAGAAACGAACCATGGGAGCAATTTCCAAAACATGAGTTCATTATTAAATTAAGGATAGGATGAGGAGGTGGCTGATGGAATCAGCGATAATTCATCGAGATTAACAAAAGATGGATTTCCACAATTAAGTGAACAAGGAGATAACATTTGTCAGATCAAATGATATAAGGAAGTATGCTCACGGAAAACATACACAATTAAACATTGGTTGAAAGGTGCGCCCAAAATATGGGTTGGGTTGCATGACCAATGTCAGAATGGTGATTCAATAATCAATAGTCTAAGAATGAACGGCCGACCATTAACTTCAAAGCAATAGGGTTGCTAGAAGTGCAGAATCCAAACAACACCGTTCACTTGTTGGTACCCCGGTTGGAATCAACACGAGGACCAAGAAAGAATGGTGATGGTGAGAAGTATCACGATACCAAGAATTCTTAGGAGGTGGTGAAATTCTCACAACATTCTTGACATAAAATATGGTAATACTCCAAGGTAAAGGAGAACAAATGCTGGATAGCAAGGATCTCAAGGTATAACACAAAACACGAACAAGTTTGTGTTGAACGGAAGGCAATCGAGTGGTCGATGATAACACAAATCATCGAGGGCAAGGATGGTATTTCTCATCAGGAATTCAATTGATATCCTTGAGGAGCTCGAAATGTTGATGATGATCATGACAATTTCTGTCGAGAGGTTTCATGGAGATGTAATCGGTCGGTGATGACATCAAGTCAAACGAATGATGAAGTGAAAGGTTATTGGAACCATGGGTGCGACACAAACTTGAAAGCAAGTTTGTTGTTTGAGGCGAAACAATAAGACAAGGAAGATCGACGTAAGCTTAGCCCATCGTCGAAATTGTGCTTCGGAAAGAAGGACCAGGTAGCACAGTTAAAATTTGGCACGATAATGATATAGCCAAGTAGGCTCGGAATGACGTGATCGAGTTCAGACTCGTAAGTAATGAAGGTTACCAAGAGTTGTTGAATCATAGTGCAGACTCAATTCAGTTGTCGGTGTCCTTGAGGGGTTCTAACAACTGAGAACCCGTTGGAAAAATGGAATCGGCAAGAATATCAGTTGATGAAGAACTCATAAGAAGTTATGTATCCCGTGGTATCCTCGAGATACCAGGGGGTAATACTCGACGACAGATCAAAGTAGAGGTTGGACTGGGGTATTGCTCTACAGAAGACAAGTGCTTAAACTTGCACGAGAAACGGTACCTAAAAGAGAACATGGTCGAAATCACAATTGCAAAAGGCCAGACCCCAGATACAATATGAACTTATACCAAGGGAGTGATTAATTTAAGAGAAGCTTTAACGATAAGATCTACATCGTGTCCATGGGCATGAACACAAATTTCAAGGTCGACTCCCACTTCTTCAATGCATAACCTTACATTTACCTCCCCTTTTCGAAGTTGTAGTGTTGAAAAGTTATCTGACGAAGCGTCAGCAGGGTATAACCCGCATAAATTTCGAGGTCACACAAATTAAGGAAGGCATAGGTTCAACCCGTCAGGGTATCGTGGAAACATATACGACAAGCTTTGAGAGTAAATATTACCAGCTCGAAAGCAGAGCATGGTTGGCAAAAGGAGAGGATACAAATTACCAAAGGCATTATGTATCGGAGAAAGAACTCACAAGGTGATTAATTATGAAGGACATTGTCGGATAATAATCCAACAGTGGATATGGTGATCCACAATGGAGCTGATGTGAGTATCGATACCCAATCAGAGGAAGAAAGAATGCAATGCATCGTTTTACAGAACATCTGAATAATACAACGTTTAAATAACAAAGGAATTATGATTTTCAAATCAAGGGATCAGGAGCAAACGCTCTGATCAAGGACGGACAAGTTGAATAGACTTAGGGGTACAATCGATGGCAATCTGATTGGCCGAGGACCACCTCACGTTTTAAATGACATCTGAGCTGGAAGGATGAATTCTATGATCTGAATGAGGATTGCGAGAATTCGCAACATATTGAGTCGATGGACTCAAAATGATATTGACAAAGGTTGCCAATAAGATTACTATACTTATGGGATTAAACATAATGCAAGCAAGCAAGAATTTCAGGAGCAATAGGTTGCTCAGGATTTTTGGAAGACTGAATAGTATTTCAAGGACTTTTGTGAAACACCCGAACAACTGGGGATGAGCGGATACTCGGAAAGTGCGAAAAATTATTCCTAGGGGTATTCAGGTGGCAAAGAACTGCAAGGCAGTAGGCACAAAATATTCTCGGGGTATCTTGTAATAACAAGATCGACTGGGAATAAAAGTAAGCATGACAGGTGTAAGTATTTATCCATAGGGATATTTCGGTGGAAGGGAATTGCAAAAGCAACGGACACAAGGTCTCGAGAGAAAATCGGAGAGTATCTTCGAAATCTTCTGGTGCACGGAGCAATCATCGCGAGTGAGGGGTTCTCCGGGAGGAAGTAGTAACGAGATCCTTAAGTTAGTAAATTCATTAAACCCGAATAGAAGAGAGATCAGAGTCCCAGAGTAAATATCAAGTAGTAAAAGATCCTAGTACCACCCAATGGCGACGTGGGCCCATGGGCCGCACAGCCATGTTAGTAAAAAAGTTTTTGCAATGTCTAGACTCGACTTCGGCCAAGGAGTGTGGAAGGGGGATTCCTATAGGCAGTTGGCTCTGATACCAACTTGTGACGCCCCCGATTTGACCGTACACTAATCATGCACGCAAATGTGTACGATCAAGATCAAGGACTCACGGGAAGATATCACAACACAACTCTACAAATAAAATAAGTCATACAAGCATCATATTACAAGCCAGGGGCCTCGAGGGCTCGAATACAAGAACTCGATCATAGATGAGTCAGCGGAAGCAACAATATCTGAGTACAGACATAAGTTAAACAAGTTTGCCTTAAGAAGGCTAGCACAAACTGGGGTACAGATCGAAAGAGGCGCAGGCCTCCTGCCTGGGATCCTCCTAACTACTCCTGGTCGTCGTCAGCGGGCATCACGTAGTAGTAGGCACCTCCGGTGTAGTAGGAGTCGTCGTCGAAGGTGGCGTCTGGCTCCTGGGCTCCAACATCTGGTTGCGACAACCAGGTAGAAGGGATAGGGGGAAAGGAAGGAGAAAGCAACCGTGAGTACTCATCCAAAGTACTCGCAAGCAAGGAGCTATACTACATATGTATGCATTGGTATCAACTGGAATAAGGCTATTATATGTGGACTGAACTGCAGAATGCCGGAATAAGAGGGGGATAGCTAGTCCTTTCGAAGACTACGCTTCTGGCAGCCTCCGTCTTGCAGCATGTAGAAGAGAGTAGACTGAAGACCTCCAAGTAGCATCGCATAGCATAACCCTAACCGATGATCCTCCCCTCGTCGCCCTGTGAGAGAGCGACCACCGGTTGTATCTGGCACTTGGAAGGGTGTGTTTTATTAAGTATCTGGTTCTAGTTGTCATAAGGTCAAGGTACAACTCCAAGTCGTCCTGTTACCGAAGATCACGGCTATTCGAATAGATTAACTTCCCTGCAGGGGTGCACCACATACCCCAACACGCTCGATCCCATTTGGCCGGACACACTTTCCTGGGTCATGCCCGGCCTCGGAAGATCAACACGTCACAGCCCCACCTAGGCACAACAGAGAGGTCAGCACGCCGGTCTAAACCTAAGCGCACAGGGGTCTGGGCCCATCGCCCTTAGCACACCTGCACGTTGCGAACGCGGCCGGAAGCAGAACTAGCCCCCTTAATACAAGAGCAGGCTTACGTTCCAATCCAGCGCGCGCCACTCAGTCGCTGACGTCACGAAGGCTTCGGCTGATACCACGACGCCGGGATACCCATAACTACTCCCGCGTAGATGGTTAGTGCGTATAGACCAAATGGCCAAACTCGGATCAAATACCCAGATCTTGTTAAGCGTGTTAAGTATCCGCGAACGCCGACCAGGGCCAGGCCCACCTCTCTCCTAGGTGGTCTGAACCTGCCCTGTCGCTCCGCCTCAAGGTAACCGTCGGGGCCGTCGGGAACCCAGGCCCACCTCTACAGGGATGGAGCCACCTGCCCCTTCAGCCCCCATCTCCGAACAGTATCACAGGTAATGTAACTGTGTAAAGTATATTGTATATGCCCGTGATCACCTCCCGAAGTGATCACGGCCCAGTAGTATAGCATGGCAGACGGACAAGAGTGTAGGGCCACTGATGGAACACTAGCATCCTATACTAAGCACTAGGATAGCAGGTAAAGGTAACAACAGTAGTAGCAAGGACAGGCTATGCAGCAGTATAGGATTAACTAAAAGCAGTAACACGCTACACTACTCTAATGCAAGTAGTATAGAGAAGAATAGGCGATATCTGGTGATCAAAGGGGGGGCTTGCCTGGTTGCTCTGGCAAGAGAGAGGGGTCGTCAACACCGTAGTCGTACTGGGTAGCAACGACGTCGGTCTCGGTGTCTAGCGAGAGAAGAGGGGGAAGAAACAATAAATATAATGCAAACAAATGCAAGACGATGCATGACATGACAAAGCGTGGTGCTAGGTGTGCCCTAACGCGGTACGAGGTGGTACCGGTGAAGGGGGGAAACATCCGGGAAATTATCCCTGGTGTTTCGTGTTTTCGGGCAGAGGAGCCGGAGGGGAAAAGTTGCATGTTTGCTCTGCTAGGGAGGTGTGGCGGGCGAACAGGCTGCGTAACCGGATTCGTCTCGTCGTTCTGAGCAACTTTCATGTTGAAAATAATTTAATCCGAGTCACGGATTAAAAGATATGATTTTCTAAAGATTTTATTAGTTTTTGGAATTTAATTAATTATTTAATTTAATTCGAAATTTGGTTTTATGACATCAGCATGATGTCATGCTGACGTCAGCAGTCAACAGAGTTGACTGGGTCAACTATGTGTGGGACCCTCATGTCATTGATTGATTAGTCTAATCAGGGGGTTAATTAAGTTAACTAGTAATTAGGTTAATCTAATCAAGACTAATTAATTTAATTAAGCCTTTAATCAATTAATTAATTATCATGTTAATTAATTTTAGTTATTATTTATTAATTCATTTTTAAAAAATTAATTTAATTAGTATTATTTTTTTTGTTTTCGTTCACAGGGGGTGGGCCCCGTTGTCTGTGGCACAGAGGCCTTGCGGGTCGGGCGCTGGGTGCGGGCGTGGTGCCCGTGCCCGAGGCCGAACGGGTCTGGCCTCGGACGCGGCCCGCGGCATGGGCGTCGGCAGCCAGTCGGGGGGCGAGCTGCGGTGGATGCAGCAACAGGCCGGCGGCGGGGCGCTGCGACTCGAGGCGAGGTGAGCGACGGGCTGCGCGGGAGGAGGCGCCCGAGCGAGGACGGATGCAGGGGAGTGTGGGCAGCGGCGGCTATAGGCGTGGGCACGCGCGTTGGTGAAGGGCACGGCCGAGTGCGGCAACGGGAGGCCGGGGCGCGACCTGGGGCGGGTGTCGGCGTGAGTGGAGCGCCGGCCAAGGCGACTTCTAGCGCGGGACGGAACCGACGAGCACGGCGACTAGAGGATGCAGATCGAGGGGGAGGCAGAGGGGAAAGGCGCGCCAGCTCACATCATTGACGGGGAGAGGCTCGGGGAGGCGCGGGATGCAGTGAAGCCGTCGGAACCGACGATGAACGGCGGCGGACGAAGATGACTGTGGCGGAGAAGACCGGTGATGGCGATGGCTATGTGGCGTGGTTGGAGAAGAGGTCGAGGACGGGGAGTCGCGGATACCATGGCGATGGCTGGCATCGAGAGGAACCAGAGGCGCAGGAGGCAGGCCAGCAACGTCGGGGCCCGTCCCTCCAACGAGCAGAGGAGGACGCGGGGCGGCGTCGGGCGGCTTCGGGTCCTCGCCCC